>NC_065530.1:34149490-34487148 GCF_020184175.1 Aphis gossypii | reverse complement strand
TTTTTCTGAATTTATAGTTGGATTCGTATTATATATAATTTTTTTTTATAATACAAAATTCAAGGATTCGGAGAAAAAATAGAATAATGTTAGGTTCTCTGATAAAAGAAAAAACGTATAGTTTATTTTGTTTTCCATACACAAAGTTATCGTAACAAAAATAACAGAAATAAATCTCCAAATATTTTTGTTTTGTTTATCAACACATTTCCATTTAAATATTAAACCTGTTACGTTCATATTTTTTCAAAATAGCGAGACAATTTTATAATACTAAAAGAAATAATAATATATCATAAAATATTTCTGTGGCATCAAACATTTACAGGATACTTTTGTTTATGTTATATAACTAAGCATACCAATTGATTATAGATAAATATTATATCTGTGTATAATTATTCTAAGTCTTGTTCATAATATATTTTTATAACAGTCTTTACCACTATTTAAACACTATTTATTTAATTTAAAATATTTCATGAATAAGTTAACCTGAGTTTGCCAAAGCTAAAAATGAAAATTATTATCTAGATATGATATGATTGTTTTAACGATTAGTTAAACATATTAACACTACTTAACTTAGACAAGATACATCAAAAACTGGTTACGTAATATAAAACACGAAGGTCATCAAACTACATCAAGTTGGTGGCATCTGGTCCTATATGAGTTTTAGTGCTTCCAAAAAAGAAGATGGATAATTTTAAAATATGGATAATATCCCAAGTCTTTATCACACGTGTCGCATATATATCATGGGCGGATACATTCACAATACAACGATTGCCACTTAATTTACTATTCATACAAAAATTCATATATTTTATCTATTTAAATGTACAGTTACAAAATTAAAAATAGTGTAGGTACTTATTAAAAAAAAAAAATAATAATAAGAAAAAAAGAAAAAAAAAAGACAAGTTGTTTAGAATAGAAACCTAGTTAAGTTAGATTTTAGTTTACTTACAAACTTAAGGGTTAGATGCTCTGACATTTTTGTTTTCTAATACGTTTTAGTTTGACGTGTATAAATTGCACAGTTAAGTAATGTAATAATAATGTTCAATAAACGATAGCACCTTAGGATGGAATGATAGGAAGGTCAGTATCACTCTAGTGTCAAAATCATGTAAAACAAAAATACGCTATTGCAGGAAATTGACTAAAAAGAAAAATTGATTCAAAATATCGATTTATTTTAATAAAATTTAGTTGTTGAACTATTTGAACACTTATTCTGTAAATATAATTATATGATTAATTTTTATACAAAATGTCTTCTAAAAAACAGACAAATCTAACCAATATTTACTATGAAATAAAACAATTCAAAATATAGCTGAATCTTTTTAGATATGTATTTGAAATCAGTGTTGAAAACTGGAACCAACAACATACAACTAGAAATGATATTAACAGAATAACATTAATTTCATAAATATTATTAATTGAAGTTAACAATTTATAAATAATTATGGTGTATAAGTATGAAAATTGTGAAATATAAGTAAATCACATGTTCTTACATTTAGAAAAGTCAAAAATCAAAAATAATTTCAGTATAATAATTTAAGTACACTGGAAGTATCAAATCATTCTAACAAATCATAAAAAAAATTGTATTTCCTATTATATTTTTAGTCTTTCAGAGTTTTTAATTTTTATTACAATTTCCAGTATAACATTTTTGAAAACTCTATTATATATTTGTACTAATTAAATGAATAAAATTATACCAGTTACAAATAACTAAATATAATATTATTACAAAAAACGAAATAGACATACTGCGTATAGTGTAATAAATATACGTATATTGAATAGTTTAATAATTTGTCGGTATTATGTGCACACTATTCTGATAGGTATTAACTTTAATTTAAATCCAAAATTGCAGCAACATTGTTTTTAAAAATGTGGGAAACTCGGCTATCAGAAGTCAGCATGAACTACATTCAAATAGTAAGTCAGGTAAGATAATGGAAAATTGTTATCCATTTATTTCTTGTTATGTCTGATGAAAAGGAGGTTAAGCGTTGCAAAAATAAATCATAAGAAAAAAATAGAGGGCTGAAAAAAGAGTGACGAATGAAGTAGGGAAACGAAAAGTTTCCGGTAAGAATAAAGGAATTCCGTCGCATCATACGCTTCACTTTTCAACGCTGCCGGCGCTTCAGAACAAAATGACTAATATCATTTGGCAAATATAAACCGAAAAACATTTAACCCACCGAATGCTGGCGGCTGTTCGGTAGAAAAGTCATTATCCACAACTATAGTTTTTATGTTGGTAAAAATCCCGACCTAGAGACGAATAAGTAAAAACGTACCTACATAGATCGAATTAACAAAAATATACTCTAAAGTTTAATTTAAATGTGAGTTTAGCAAACATATTATTTTTAATAGTTAAAATTTCAACGTGTACATTCTGTACATGATGTATATTACACTCGTAGATTATTAACTTATTATTTGTTGATAATACTTATTTTATTATAATAAGTTCTGAAATATAATACCAACGTAAAACAAAGAAACGAACATTTTCTTTTTACCATGAATAATTATTTATTCATGTAAAGAAATAATTAAAGTATCATTAAACACTTAGTAATTTTTTTTTATTATTATTAAATACGCTTTTATCGTATTCAATAATTTATTAAAAAAAACAAGTTTTGAATTTTTCAAATTGTTTATGTATAAGTTATTAATGATAAAAACTTTAATCTTAATATTATAATATTTATAATGAAACTATAATTATTAATTCTGTAACGTTTCTTAAAATAAACTAAAGCGTTAAAAAATATTATTTTTAATATTTATAATATTTTTATTAATAACGATTTCTCTACAAATATAGAGATGTAAAAATTATAGAACTTTTATGAGTTAGCAGCCGATGATAAAATTGAACGAAAATGTCCTCAGTCTAATTAGTTATGAAGACGAATGGACATTCCGAAGATATCAATAAAGTATGTAGATAAATAAAGAATTGCAATAATAATTGTTATTATGAATTTTTATGAATAAATTAAATTAATGTACTAAACCATAGAAAACCATTTTAAGAAGATAAAAGCCGTTTATGTTTGAGGAATAAAATATTTAGATTGAAATATTGCCTGAGTGACGCTCAATAAAAGTATACTTTACGGACATAAAAAAAAAAAAAAACGATAAACCTTTAAACGTTTTTCACCATTTCTGAAAAAAAGATAAAAACATCTATATAGATTTTGGTTCTTTGTAAACACTTAATGGAGTAAACCAATATTCGCTCATACCGATGTTCTTATTATATTCCAAAAACCAAAAGGTATGTAAGTTGTATTTATTCCCTATTTCTTCTTTTTGTAATATTTATCCGATGACAACATTCTTTTACACTTTACTATACTACATTTTTTTTACGGTTTTAGTTTATTTCATCGATTTTGTTGATATTTTTATAATTTTAATATTGACAAATAATAATTATTAAATATTTAGAAAGTTATTATGAGTAGGTATTTATAATAACTAAATTCATAAAATTGATAATGAATATTTTAATACAGTAATTGAAGCCAATATATTAATATGTATTTAAATTCTAAAAATACGGAAATGATTAAATTTGTTATTGAAATAGTGTTCTCAAATCCTAAAAAAAATAGTGTTAATAATTTGAATATTTTTTGATTAGTTTATAATTTTAAGTATTTACTTTTTCATACATTTAACTCAATCACAACACATATAAATCACACTATTCATATCTTGTATACTTATATATGAGCAAATTAAAACGGCAATGAAGTGTAGTAAAGGTAGATCAATGAGTTATGAGTTATGAAAGAAGAATATCTATTTAAATTAAAGTTTGTTTACGTTTTTACGAGCGTTTGATCACTTTTATTCCTTAAATTTTTTTCGTTTGGCTCATATCTGTATACTCAACAGTCTTATTCATTATATAACTTGATTGAAATTCTTTAAATTAAAACCAATTGATGAAATAGTATTATATACCAATATCAACGTGTTCGATAGACGTATATTGAATTATAACATATAAGGTTGATTAGCATTATATAATCTGAGTACATAGCGTTTTGAAATTTTGATATATAATTTGATATAAAAATATAAATGAATTTGATGGTATCAAAAAAAAATCGATGTAATTAATGTATCAAAATCTGTTCCACTATGTGCTATTAAATTAGTAAATATGTATTTATATATTTATTAGTTTGATTCTACAGTTTTAAAACGTGAATTTGTCATAAAAAAAAAAAAAAAATCTGATGATATGATCAATAATAATATTTGTACATATTATCAAGACTATAAATTAAAACGCAAATCTTTTGAGTGATTTCACGTTTTCTGAATACAATTCTTACTTCATTATACAGTCCACCTCGAGTTCGACAATTAATAGGAATTCCCTATAAATACCTATCAATAACGTTGGCTCTATAGACAAACGGATAATTCAATTTCCAGTTATATATCCTCTAAATGAAACTAATTAAATTTCGTGCATAAACTGTACAATGCAACTCAATAGCCACGCGTTTGCTTTTGAATGGTGCCCTTACGCCTTACCATTTTAATAAAACGGCAGAAGATGATGTAGTGAGGATAAGTATAATTGAATACAGTGTAGGTACCTACCGCAATCGGTTTCTGAACTTAATTGTTGACAACAAACTATGTGTAAAACTACAAACACTTAAGCGTGCGATGAAATTCGATAGATATAATTGGTTTGTGGGCTAGAGTGAGTAAAAGATAATACTCCGAACAAGCGTTGAAATAAAACGTATCCATAGTGTCCGTATATTGCTCAACATTTCCTCAGATGTATAAGCGTACTTATGTATAATACCTAGATAGACTTAATTTGGGAATAATTATATTTATGATTATTTTATTGGTATCGATGATTTAAAAAACTAAAATCTTTGTTTTCGTATTAGCTGTGGATTAACATTTTGAAATTAATGATATAGAGTAGATAAAATAAATAACAAACGATTTATATAGTTTAATTTTTACAAATAAAACATATATCTTTTGCATAGTATTTTTAATAGCCTAAAATTTAAACAATCACGTGTGTGAAATCAAAAATAAATTATTATTTAAATAATTGACAAATAATTCTATAGATTTCAGTTTACAACACTTATTAATAAAATGTTATAATAAGAATGGTATATTATATTTTGAAGTTATTATAACGGTTTTTTTTTATATATATATAAAAATCCAAACATTCTTGAATGGCATAAAATATGTAACTACATAAAAGGTATGTGCATACCTGCCAAGTTATGAGTTATCATAATAATCTAATATAGGTATTCTGTACTTGATTTTATTCAACATTACATTTTGCAATGATATTAAACTTGAATTATGCTGGTATTTATACATAGACTATATATTACTTATATTATAGTCATACTTTCATAAACATGTATGACTTACAACATTTTATATACCTAAACATTGACTAAGTAAATTTAACCAAATGGAAGTGTACCTATGAGTTTAATTCAATGATAAATTATTGAGTACAAAAAGCATTTCTGAGAATTGATGGTGTTTCAGAATTTATTTCGGAGAATATCTAATAATATATTTATATAACTTTTATAGTGAGACGTAAGTTAAGCTAATTTTCACAAACACGTTGTATACAAAATATATTTTTTTATCAAAATGAAAATAAATATTAAATCATGTATTATTAATAATATCATTTACTTGTATGTCTTCCACCATACGGTAAAACAGTGTGAATAATAGTTCAACGGTATAATTAATATATTAAAACAAGTCTAAATATGAAAAAAAAATTAATTATTCATAGAAAACAATAATAAACGTGATAAATAATGGAAGTTTCAAGCGTCTTTTGTTAAAATTAAAAAAACATGAATGTTTTTCGAATTAAAAAAATTAAACTATTGAAAGAAAAATCATTATACATTGTTTAAGTATTCAATTTTGTCAAAACTCAAACTTCAAATGTTTATTGAAAATTCTTTCATATAATATATTATATTTTTATTATTATATCTACAAATGGTGAGGAATCATATTATTATCTTATTTATTAAAAAGACAAAAACAAAAAAATTATAATATCTATTAATAAAATAAAATATATCAAAATAACAAAAATTGTTTGAGGAAAAATCGTAATTTTACATTTGGTCATTTGTTTTAAATTTATTTAGCCAAAGTTTAAATACTTTTAATTAAAATATTCTAATAATGATCCCTATTTAATTTCAATAATTTGAAACAAAATTGTTTAACAACAGGAGCAGGAGTGTTCTGTAAGACAACCACGAAAAAAATCAATGTTACATCATTTTGTATGTAATTAGATTTAACCAGAATTTGTAAATCTCTACAAAAAGCGCAGTCCAAGTGTCTGGCTACAATGCCAAACTATCAATTGTAGCTTTAGGAAGAACGCCAATTCTTCGTGACGGTTTTTAATGCTAATGTGATCGAATGACGTGAATAAAGTTATATTACTAAACCTTACAGTTCTGTTGAGTCTGTATAGATACGAAAAAAGTGTAAAATCTTTAAATTATTTTATTTTCTATTTACTAAATCTAATGCTTCTGAATTTGGAAAATAGGGGAATCACATATTATATTGTTGTTCGTGACGTTTATTAAACTTTTAATATGCAAAATACTAAATCCTCGTTTCTTCATTATTACAACGGTTGATGGTTTCGAACTTTGGGATTTAATCAACCGATGGATAGCATCGTACCCGAGCTTTCAAACATAAAGCAAAAACAAAAAAAAGTAAAAGACAATGCACAAAGCCATTAAAATCAAATTTTTTATAAACCATACAGTTATGTTCTTAAATAATGTTTTGTTTTAAATTGAATTCCGATGAAACGGCGATAAAAGTATAGACATAAATTCATTTATTATAATGTATATATAAATTATATTTTTTATTTAGTAATAAATTCATCCATTACACATTGTTCTTAGTTTTAACAAAAATTTGAAAGAAAAAAATGCAATATGTGCATCTTCAATTTTGCTGATATGATAATATTCTAAGAAAAATACTTTCTTAAAATGTGATTGTGATCTATAATTCTTACTCTAAAAAAATATATGTATTTTTTTTAAAGGCTATTTTATTTATTACTTTTATTATATTAGCATTAATGTTGTTATGTTTACCGAAAATATTACATGAAAATTACGTGTACTAGTAAATTTTGTAGTTCATAATTCAGAATTATTCATTATTTGAAGTCATAGACTTAAGAGTTAAAGAGTATAACGCAATTACTTTTATTTTAAGGGCTTGAACACGTCCATAATAATATATTGGTTCAACGTTCAGCCAGTTTATGTGTCAGTAAAATTCAAACTTATTATATTCCAAAGATATAGATAATAATAATAATGATTTAAATAAATGTTTTTTTTTATTTATTTATTCTTATTGTTATTATTTATTTATTTATTTTGATCGATTTCAGCGGGTTCCGTATAAAAATGTAAACTTCCATATTGGTATTAAAAGTAGCGTAGCACATTTTGCATGACCTACTTGGACAATTTATTATGTCGTTTTTTCTCTAATGTTCGTTTTATTTTTATTTCGATTGTTTACGTTATCACGTTACGGTTAGGTCTGAGTGAAGAAAATCGTTTCTGATAGACGCCGAGCAATCCAATAGTGAATTAGTGATGACAGCTTTTGTTGACAATACAAACCTATAAAACGCTCTAATAACATGTATCAGTTCAGACTTTAGAATGGTATTAAGATATCTTAAAAATAGGTTTACTTTACGACTTGTATTTTAAAAATACTATTTTTACGTATTTTTGTTTTCTTTGTTTGTTGATCTTTAGCCAACTCTCTGAACAATGTATTAAATGTTCATTGTTTTGACAAAATTAAATTAATGTTATCTCAAAACGATACGAAAATAGACCGAGTAAATAGTTAACCGAAAATGTCAGAAGCAAGTGAAAATTTATAATAAACACAACCAACGACATAGGGTGATAAGTAAAATTTAAAACACATATAAATGTTAAAAGGTTAGGATGATAAGCAAAACAAAATAGTGTTAAAATCTCAATTTATGTACTAGAAACCACAACATTTAAAAATATTTTGATGATGTAAATATTTTAAAAATATACATATTTATAACTGAATTTCTCTTTATACATTTTAAAAAAAGTTTGGATTATTCTATACTTACCATATACCTGAACTAAATATTTTTAGATGTTAAATTGAAAAAAAAAGGCACAGAATATGACATGAGTTAAATCATTTCAATTATAAGGAATCGTTTTACATAATATCTTAAGTCTAAATATATTTCATCACGTTTTTCCTAGAAATAACATTTAACATACCTATATATGTTTTGTGACTAGGTATAACTTTTTTTCTGACTGATTTCACGTTACAGTAAATAGATTTTCCCTAACAACGGATGCATAATATAATTAAGTTACCATAGCAACACAGTTGATACATTTTTTTAATCGTTTTATTCAATTTTACTTGTATGCATTTTATTCGCAATATAGAAATTACATCTGAACCTAACTTAATAAATACAATTGTTTGAATATTTTAGTTATGACTTCGAATTTTGAATACCAGAAATCCTATTGCGAACATAAACTCGTCATTATTTTCTACGAGGACCCGCCAAAATATATATATTATTATGGTTCGTTGATTTTCTTGTAACGGAGAAAATATGAAATATACACAACGTTTTCGTCGTTTTTGTTTAAATATCAGAATTCTTCGGAATAATAAAAATAATAACTGTACACAGTACTTATGTCCCTAATATAATAATATGATTTAACTTGATGGCAATTAATAGTTCAAACTTTTAAGTATTTTACTTGATTACTTTTGAAAATATAACATGATAACATTTGAAGTGATTATTAATATGTACCAAAAAGTTAAAATTATTATAGTTTAAACTATTTTAAGATTTCTCTGAATAAAAACAAAAATAAATTAAATTTTAAATTTTCCTTTCATAATATTATTTGATAATATATTAACTCATAATTATTTTGTTAAACCTTACTAATAACTTACTTATAATAACTAATATAGATACTTTAATAATATAATTTATATATTTGTATAACAGGTTCAGTCTGTTATGTAATCATATTAAAATGTATGTACCTAATAAATATTTTAAAATTATTAGTTTTGGGAAAATCGCTTAGCTGTTTAGCATGTATTATTCGCATAAGTTGTTAGTGAAAGGATAAAAACAGTGTTCAAATATATATATTTTTTGTAGTATAATTATTTTTTATACTTTACAATTCAACAGAAGTTAAATATTACATTTTGAATTGTTAAGTTATGATGTAATAAAAATTAACATCATAATTCTGTAGAATCAGTAAATTTCAGATAATATAACACAAAACGTCAGTGAAGAAAAATGAAAACTATTATTTTGAAATGATTATATTCATAAAATAGAATGATTATAATACATATTGATTGTATAATTTCATAAATCAAATTATGCATGAAATTAAAAATAAACAATTTCTGAGATTAAGTTTAATTGTGACATACAGTAATGTAAATTTGTCACATTTTTATGTTTCAACAGCTTGTCAACGTAAATTACTTAAATAATTTTTATAATATCTATGACTTATAACTAATTTAGATTTTTAAAAAGGTAAGATCTTTTATGGCAATTATTATACAGAATAATAACTGTAATGTAAGATAAAATGTTTTTTTTTAAATTGTTAAAAAAACAAATTTTTTAGAAGTCACAATAGTTTTTTCTTTTATAATTGTTCAAGTTATTTTACTTAAACCACATTTATTTTTAATTTTATGTTAAAAAATGTTTTCAAAGTATTTTGATACATAAATATTGATTTTCTAACAAGGTATTATAACTAATAAGTTACAAGTATTTAAAGTTTATATGAACAAAGTGAACATGAGTAAAATTTAGGTCAATCATGCTTATCTAACTTTAAATAATATAGGTAAAACTAATTAACTAATCTTTTCAAATGAAATTTAAATATAATGACTTAATAATATATACAAGCATTTACATGAATGATATAAGGAGGGAAACTATCTGGTAATGGAACCTAAACCAAAAATATTTTATTTCTGAATATAAAATTAAAAATATATGTTGTGATTTAAAAACAATACGAATTTATTTTAGATATCATTTAAAAAATGTTTAAACAAATGTTTTTTTAAATTTAGGTTTTCTAGTTTACCCATACTTAATAACCTCAAAAATATAATTTGAATTATCTGAATCTTTTCTTTAGAATATTAAATAAAATGTGTAAATTATTATTATTCAAGAAATAAATTACAACGAATTTAGTAAATATTTCAGATTAAATACATTATTTCCATTAGAACTATGATGAGAAATATAAAACATTTTTAATGAATAATAATTTTTCATAAGAATCCTTACTGTATAATCATCATCAAAACAACTTAAAAGCTTTAAATCATACTCATATTCAAGTATTCGACTAGGAATGAATGAATAGAACTATATCTAAATTCCTACTGAATTTTATTTTTAATCATTCTTAAGATTTGATCTATGAAAAAATAAATATTCAACTATAAATCTACTATTGAAATAATGCTTTCCTAAAATTATTTCCAAACAAATGTTAAAAGTGTACGTATACTTAATTTTAATCGTTTCGGAAATACAAAATATCAAATCCACAATAAATGTATAAAAAAATGAGTAATAAATACTTATAACGGAAATGAATCCTATAAATCATTAATAACATAAAACAACAATGTCTAATATAATCATTATTAACGTAACCCCTTTATAGATACAATACGAGATCATATTCAAATATTAATAAGTCATTGAAATATTTTATTAAAATATCAAGTGAACACAACCTAAACAATTTAAATATTTAATTTCACAGGCATAAACTTATAAATATTTAATAAGTAATCGCACATTGTATTAAACATTTTAAAGTGCATGATTTAGTTAAATAGTTTCTTATATTAAAAAAAAAAATAGATGTATTGAATTATGCTAATTAATGAAATATTATTAAAATTTAAAACATTACTAATTTATGTATTTTTAATTGTATTCAAGTAATAATATTATATAAACAACAAAATACTAGTTGTTAATATATTTTATTTTATATTTAAAATGCACCTATATGAAAAAATTGAAATAAAAAAAAAATGTGAAAAATACATTGCATATTGTTATATTGTTTGGGGCAAATAAAATAGTTAACATTTCAATAATAAAAACGTGTTTTAAATCATAGGTAATTATTGTATTTCGATATTATTTTTGATTTACATGAATATTACATCTTAAAAGTAGTTAGTATTTGTGATACATTAACAATAGATTTAGATTAGTACTATAATATATCAAACGGTTGTTTAAACAAAAGAACCCATACAAACACATGGTTGAGTTATATCAAACTTTCTCTATTTATTCAACGTTACAATGATTAATCTATAATTAATTGTGTAAAATAATTATGTACTATATTTTATAAACATTTAATAAATAATATATTATAATATAAATTATCCCTTTTTGAAAAATAACAATAAAAATTATTTTACTTGAAATTTTGGACGATTCGCATTCGACACTATGAATTATTAAATGATTAATAATTAGTCTCCATATACGTACTATAGGTACTGTGATACATTTTATTAAATTATACTCAATATATTTTATTTTATATATTATCATATAACTATCTATCAAGAAAATATATTGTATTATATACTATATAATGTTAAAAATATTAATAATATTAAATTTATAATGAAATATATATAATGTATTTTATAATATATAATAATATATTGTGTACAATATTTTTGTTTTTCATACTTGATAAAGATAAAGTAAGCTAAATAGTTGATATTTTTTTTTTTTTTCATTAATTCCACAATGAGGTACCTACACATTTTGTTGAGAATTTATTATCAGTTTTGTTTTTTGTTAATGGCCAAAAAACACGCATGGCGCGAAGGTATTTATACTCGCCTATCTAACCTTTTTTAACGATTGTTGCCTTTGGCGTTGGTAGTGTTAATTTCTCAACAAACAATCCAGTGTCAAAATAAATATCCGCTTCGACATAATTATTTCATCCTCCAGCTTAACCCTAACTCCACCACCTTAGATACCTCCTTAGTATACCTGAAGACTATATTTACTGTTTACCGTACCAAGCCACGGTAGCTATTCATATTACAGACTTAGTATTTTACTTTACTTCCATAAAGAACTTCCGCAAATATAGCCGCTGTTTAAACAAAATCAATTCCCACACATATTTTACCTTATAACAATGTATAGTTTATGTACATACGCAAATCAAACGTATATATTAACAATTCATAAGCACGACCAGTTTTGTGCTTCTATAATGATTATCTATCATGATAATTATACAAATAATAATTTAGCTATATTACCTGTATAAAACTACTTCAACCTTATCTAATCTAAAAAAAAAAAAAATAAAAATAAAAATAGTAGAAATTTGTTTGTTATTTAACACAAAAAAATATTTTCATAAAGAAATAAAAAAAAATAAATAAAATTGTCAAATTATTCTCTAGTTATCATTTATTTTGATTAGATTTCTATTGACTTTAATTATAGTATTGGATATAATGTGATTTTCTAGAATAAAATATTGTAAATTATCAAACATTTCATGTATAAATAAATATTTGTATTTTGATCATAGCTGAAAACTTTAAAACTATAGACAACATGAAATACTTATTATAGTAAAGACAAAAGATATATAATTTATTGCAATTTCTATTATCTGTTTGTAATTTGTATAAGTCTAAAATAAATAATATTATTACATTATTACACACACAAATATAATAGTTGCCTACGCATATAATTATCTGTTTTGTATTTTTTTTAAAAAAAAAAAATATATATTAGAATAACTAAATCAATACCTTTCAAATTTTATCCCAAAAAATGACTGTTAATAATTTCGTTCTAATCATTAAATTAAATAAGTATAATACAATTATTAACTATCATTTAACCTAGTCACATCACATTATAACTAGAAGATTCGCCTAAAACGCGCATCATTTGTAATTAAGACATTAGAATAAAATAACATTAAATACTAAACTCATGTTTACATAATTAATAATAATTGAGGCAATATGGATCAATGGTTTTTAATAAATTGTAGAGTACCTAATACTTATTAAGTATCAAATAAAATTCAAAATTTACAAAATATTTGTATTTATCATAGAATCACTATTGTTCTAGCAAATCTTTTATCGAATACTAATACAAACAATCTATTTGAACTTAAAATTAAAATAATATATAGAGAAATAATAACTTTCAATAAAATATTCTACTTCAAATTCCTTTTATATTTTAACCCTCTTTTATCTAACATAGTAATTTGATAATTTCTAGATGTAACACACAACAGTTAAAAGATATTTGAGTCATGATCTGCAAGATGATTAAGGAATAAAAACTAAAATTTGTCACGTAAAAAACTACAATATTGTATATTATTTGTTGATTAGAAGTACCTTGTTATTTAGTAGATAGTTACTGTAATATAGGTACATATTGAATTTTTGAATACAAAATATGATGCGACTTTTGTATGGTAAAATTTTGAAAAATTATGAAGACATAAATTATAAAACACTAACGAATTTTACGCATATCAATAAATAAATAAATTTTAGTGTATATGTATGAATAGGACATCCGATAATTCAAATGAAAACATCTTTATTATGTTAAGTGCTGACCTAATTTAAGATTCAATTAATATTAAAGACGAAATAATACAATTGTAAGTTTGGAAAGTTTGAGTTTTTCGTTTTTAATCTATAAAATAACTTGCTTGAATTTCATGATTTATCATATCAAACAATTGGGCTTAATTAGACAAAAGTCAAAAAAATTTTACTCGTTCCTTATACGCTGATCATATATTTTTTGTAAATTGTATTACTAGTACTTATTCACAAAGTCTGTAGAATGATTAACAGTCCGGTGAATACGGGTTTTCTTTATTAGTGACTATATTATTGTAGTATGTTATCACTGATAACTTATTAGATATCACAACGTTATATTAATATTGATAACTACAACGTTGTATTAATATTGTTTATATAATATAGTAGGAATGAGAATATTGCAAACCTAACGATCAAAAAGAAAAATCATATATCTGCACCGTTACCTGCTTTTCTTCAATAAAATGTATAAAAGCCCGAGGAAATTGTATTCATCGATGATATTTTCGATCAGCTTTTAGAAGTATTATAATCTACTATAATCTACTATTCAAAGACATAATAATATATACATAGTGAACGAATTATTATAATTATTATTTATAGTTCTTTGAATACAGAGCAATAGGAAGTTTTAAAATGAGTAAATAGTAATAATAATAGCTTTGTATTAGTAAATTGTTTAATAAAAACAAAATAAATAAATATTTGATATTAATTTCTGTGTGTATGTCGATATTTGTAAAATGTTTATGCATCATAAAAATTATACTTTTCAAATTATAATACCTATAATATATTATATATTTATTTTTTTTAAATATTATTTACATTTTAAAAATTGAATTCAAATTTAAATATTGAAATAAAAAATTATTATTATTTTTTTTTTTTTACTTTTGGGAATCTTATCAGGCGATTTAAATCGATCAATCAAATATGGCCGACGGATTTCTATTACCCTAGTCCCTTTTTAAAACGTTTCTTCTTTTATTTAGAATATATAACACCGATCATCAATCTAGTTTTCAAAAACTTGACTACAAAACACAGTGTTAAATTTTTCAAACTTTAAGATTTCTTGTAGCTATTCCACGCGGACTATGGATGGTTCCTATTTTTCTAAGACTAGAATAATATATTAAACATGAGTATGTGCTCTAGAGAACACAAATGCAAAAATAATATATACATTGTTTTCATTATGCTTTTTATTCAGTAGTTATCGATTAAATATTTTATTAAATCAATGTCGTTAAATAATAAAACGAACAAAAGTTATTGGATTATTATATTATTTTCACCATCTAATATCGGAATAAAGTTATCGTTGCTTTCATTGTAAATAATTTTCTATGCCTTGCTAAAAGTAATAAAAGTTAATCAATATTTTATTAAATGTAATATAAATTGCACAATATAACCAAGACATTTTCGATAAAATGACAATTAATTTATATTAAACTACTGCATATACATATTATTATATGATTAAAAACAGTTGATAGCTTATGAAGATCTAAATGTATCTGTAAATGCGTGCTGTATAGAAGTGCAGACCGTAATAAATATACATTCCCTAAATTGAGTAAATGCATGTCCAGTTAAGGCATATTCATTATTAATTATTATATAATACAACAATTATTATTAACTTAGTACAAACATAGGTAGGTAATCGTACATTAACATATCATATAATAATACATGTGTTTACAATATTGTATTAAACTTTATAAGACAAGACGGATAAGTTGAACTAATTAACTTACTCCTAAAATGTTTCTATAATAATATTATATATGTATTATATAAATAATGAAATTCCTATATTATGGAAATCAGAATATTTAGGTACTGTCAATTGTCATGTCTAAATACAATAAAACAATGTGCATGCAACCAAATAGAAGCTTAAAGAAAAGTTGTTATAATTATCGGTATACATATTATCAATGGTTCTAAAAACTATTACTTAAGCATTGTTAAAATAAAGTTTGTTTTTATTTCATATTATTAATATTATATTAAAAAAAAAAAATAAACCAAAATAGGGAATCTATTGCAATTACAGATAATGTTTTTTAAAATAAAATAATTTAAAACAATTATGACTTTAAAATAAGTACTTAAGTTATATACCTAAGTAAATAATATATAGGTATATAAAAGAAAAAGGAATAAAATGTAATTGGCATTTTAGACGTTAGCAGATTTTCTATTTGTGTGGTATTATTGATCCAAGTCACAAATTTGATAATCGTTTTGCCTGGACCATTAACTACAAAAGTATTATCAAAAATGAGAAAACCATTAGTTACTAAGTAGGTATATAAAACGTAAATAAAAACTGTTCTAAAGGCATGCGTAATATACTTCGATAATAAAACATTCGGTCGAGTAAATAATACGTTTTTATATGAATTTTAGTAGAACACATTTTTCCTTTTCACGGTTTTTATATTACATGTTAATGTATTATATACATTATGCTTATACTTTATGGAATTTTAAAATTTTTTTTATTCTTTTATATTATCTTTAAATTAATAACATTCATGTGAATTTATCTCTGGAATTTTCAAAGTAGTATAACTAACCTACAGTAGCAGTTTATTATTATTACTATTATTAAATATTATTAAAAAATTAATTTGCAATTTTTTTTAAGCCAGATTCCCACGACTGGTGTACTTGGCCAATGTTTGATGCTATTGGTTACTTGCATGCAGTCAGATCGGCATACTTATACAATTATTTGTCACTAGTGCCATTCCAGAGGATTGTCGATAAATGTGAACTAGACAAAATAACGGCCAATATGCTTGTATTATACTTGTCAAGTACTCCAGTCGTGTGAACACCGTAATCGTGCACTGGTCGAATGTACAATAATATTGGCGTATTTTGCAAGTACACCAATCGGGGAAATATGACATTATTTAATGGTAGTTTTAATATGTACTTAATATTTTAAAAATATATAATTTGAATAAATTCATTGTTGAAAAAAAATGAGGGTAGGTTAGATGCATCATCCTTTATAAAGAGATTTATACACTACCGTAGCTTTAAAGTTATCAATAATTGTCAAAACTTAATGTAATAATAATTTCCTAAAGCAAAGTTATTTCAAAATATATTTTCATGAGATTAGTATAAAATGTATCTATAGGTTATTCTATAGAATATTTTGGAAATTTTAGTAATTCAATTTTATTTTTAAACAGTGCAATATTATAACTATTATATCATATAATTTTATTTTTATTTTTTATGGATGAAATTATAAAAAGTACTTGTTAATTTTAAGACATACAAAAATTATTTACCTTAATCTAATACTATATTTTGTAGTAATTTATATATTTTAATACATACTTTATTTTTAATTTCTAGCTTACAGTAAGTACTTATTATTAATAAATCAAGGATAACTATAAATTATCATGTAGGTACATGCAATTATTCAAAAGTATATAGATTTATATAAATTGTAAAAATCATCAAATATATTTTGCATTATATACTGAATAGTATAAATACATGATGGTGCATAATAACAGAATAATTAATTATTTTCTAAATAACAAATATGCAACGAGTCAATCTTAAATTTAATATCATTGGTGCATGAATAGTAATTAATGTACTTGGAGTATAAATATAGATAGGTACCTTGAAAATTATTTAACCGATAAAATTACATTATTTCATTTGAACTTTAGACATTTTTCAGCATTCGTTTAAAGCACGTAACCTATTCTGACAGTCAAGATCCAATGAGTGCTGTTAAAACGGACCTATAGTGATAATCCTATTAAAACATTGCTTTAGTTACCCTTGACACCTGTCTTTTTTTATCCATTAGAACGTCAAATGGCTTAATCCAAATGGAAAAAATCTAATAGAATACATACTGACAAAATATTTAGTATAATGCACTGTTTATAGTATTTACGATTAATATTAGGCAAATCGTTGTCAATTATAATCAATATCATAAATTAATTGAAATCTACGGAAACGACATATTGTAAGATTGTTACGTAATATATTTAAAAAAGTTAGACAAATAGGTACCACGTTGCTGTACATAGATTTATTATCGAATGAATCATTATAATAGATTTTGTTAAATTTGAATTCAAAAATAACCAATTTTATATGATAAAAAACGATTCTGAGCGAAGACCTTCTAAGTATTGGTAAAAAAGGTTTCAAATTTTTTTTTTAATAATATTACTAGATTTGCATAAAATTCTAGTTTTTCCTCAATTATTTAATTGTTTTTTCCTGGTTATAATATAAAACAGTATAAACGAGATACAATTTAATTTTCTATCCACTACTAGACTTAAAGTAATAATTGAAGCAATTTATCAACTAGGTACTTATCATGTATACAGACGAAAAAAAAATCATTGTAAAACCAATACATTCATCGCTTCTCTCAGAATCAGGAAAAAATCGTTAAATAATACTGTTCAATAACAGAATATGTATTAAAAATATTTTTCTGAAAAATAATAAATTACCAACGTTATATTATTTTAGGTATACAATGTATGTTAGGCCACTTCACACGAGTTAATTAGTGTATAATGTAATTGTTACATTTTTATTTGGATATAATATAAAAACAAAATGCATTTTATGTTTCAATTTAAAAGGTGTTAACTTGAATTTTCAGAAGTACAAGTTGAAATGAAAGAGTTATGAATAATATAATAATTTGATAATTATTAATGTTGTCGATTTTTATATATAACCATATTCAAATAATTATTACCTAATAGAACTTCTATAACTGCACCTTATCTTCAACACAATAATACTAATTTTCGTTTATCAGGTAAGTTTGTATAAATTACTAACGTAGATTTATAACAAAGTTCAGGCCTTTAACTATAATGATAATAATGATAAATTAAGTTTTGTAATATCAAAAATACCTTAATATCGTTTAAATCGAATTTGTTGAAGTCAACATTCTATTATACTATACTTTTTGTATAGCTCGGTTTCGCATTGGAAAAAATAACGAAACTATAAATACGGTGTTTTATCAGTGTATTTATTTGGTTTTAGTGTACCACAGTTCATGAGCAATAATCGGAAACGACGTACCTCACTTTGTGAACTAATTCGACCGAGATGGGCCATCCGCCTATTTTGTATGTTTTAGAATGTTATTCAAACTATATTCTAAAGTTTTCTAATATCTTTAAGAACAATCTCTGATATTTTTGTTGATATTGGTCAAGTTATTTTTGACTCTATTATTTGCAAACATACAGATGTTGAGTTTTATGAATATTTAAATAACAAACAATAAATTAACATTTTTTTTTTTTTTTTTTTATATATAAATAATTTAGAATAAAAAATCCATACAAAGCATTCGTATTCAATCACCACTTAATTTCTATCATAATCAGAATTCTCTAATTATTACTCATATTTTAGTTACAGGCAGCAAACAAAAAACTATATAACGTAATTTAAAAAATTCTATGGATTCACGAATTTTATCACGACAATATCAGTTAAATAAATTTAATTCAAAACATTTAAACATAAATAAATTCCAATATGAGATGAACAAACCAAAATGAATACTTTTTACCTAGTCATATTTTATTCGTTTAGATTTTAGAATTAAAGTAAAATAATTGAATTATCTCTTAAAATGTTTATTTTTTAGTCCATGATTCCACTTCTATAAAATGCATATAGTACTACGTAATTCTTACTATGAAAACAATGTATAATGTTCTTTATTCTTTACTTTGAAATTTCATTTAGTGATTGAATTATACAAATAAGTAATACTATAGAATAATATCAGTCCTAAACTTTCAGTAATGATTATGCAGGTAAATTATGTATAAATATATATTTTCGATTGGAGTAGTTATGTAAAATTATGAAAGTGTTCAGATGATGTTGCAACCTACCTACGTATACAATCCACATATTGCGTATAATTAGATTATAAGTACTTAAAACGATGACAACATGTTTAGATTATATTTATGTTATTTTAAGATCTTGTTATAACAAAAACGAATTTTCACTTTATTTTAATTCAAATAAAAAATAAAAATAAACATAATAAACACATTCATAATATAAAGAAAACATACAATAATTTCAAAAATGTTTTCCAACAATCCAATCTAAATCTCAAAATGCATTATAGCTTAATTTATATTATTTTATACAGGTTAACTTCACATTAACAATAGATCACGTCTTATCAATCGTTTAAAAAAAATATTTCAAATATATCCAATCAAAATATAAGTTCCTACATAAAACAAATGTTTTACACTTACCTAACGAGGGTTAAATATCTACATAATGAGCGGCTTTGAATGCTAACTGCACTTGGATAATTATTCAACAATGATCTTTGTTTAGGCACTAATTGAGTCGACAGAAATTTCCTGAAAAATAACAACGAAAGTAAATAACAACTTTAAAATTACAGTTATACAATTATGTTCAAGCTTTTTCTTTTTATTAATCATAAAATGTTGCTTATTTTGATATTTTTTATCTATGCACATTGCACAGTAAATAAAACTATTATTTTCTCAAATATAACAAATATCAATAATATGTATTTTAAAGCCAGCTAAGTAAATAAATGCAGCTTTTAATTCAGTTCTTTATTTTTTGAGAATAAAATAATATCCGTGATTTATAATAAAGTATTAGTTTCTTGTAAATTATCTAATTCTTCTTAATTTTTAATATTAATCAATGTTTACAATATTATGCGGGATGATTTTAAAATCATAAATTTTTCTCTTTCTAATATACATATTATATGATTATAAATCAATAATATTTTTATCATAATATATTTAAGTATTTAAACATTGTAAATATTATATAGTATAAGAAAAATAAAAGCAACATATTCATTGATAAATATTAAAAACGTAGTTATAAATTACTAAACTTTGTATTATAAATAATAAGGAATATTCTAATTATTTTTACATATTATTGAAATGTTTTAAGCGTATTTAATTATATTCTTCAAAATAGATTTCTGTAGAAGTTATTATGATTTTATATGTACATTCTACACATACATTATTCATTTATAGTTAAGAAACCTAAACTAAAAATATAAATAATCAAATACTGTAAAAATTCATAAAAAAAAAGCTATTATCTACTTAGTATACTATATATATATATATGTGGTATAATTATTATTGTACGCGCGTTATTGTTTGAACAAAAGGAATTGTATCAATACCATTTTAGAGAATATTTTTTAATACATCTAATACGCATTACGATAATAATATATCTCCGATAAAACTTTAATATCTTATACTAAAACGTATTCAACTACGACATGATAAATAATTTAAGTATACGTTATCTATGCGAACAGTCTGGAAAAAGCACTATCAATTATATCTATAACTATTCGATAGATAACTTAGAAATATTACCATTTTACCCAAAATGTAATTTCGTTGATAAAATCACAGGCAAAGTGTAAAAAAAAATCGATCTCTGTCATTAGGTCAGTCGTACTTAGAGTATGTTGACTTATCTTAAGATAAGTCATATACGTGTTAAACAAATTTTTATACACACAATGAACTATCTCTAGTAAGTAATATTGTGGAATATAATATGTTTAAAGCTTATCTTTTTTTGAATAATAAAGATGTCATTGTGCTCTTTTCAGAGCAAATGTTAAAACTAAATACCATAATAGTAGCTAAATAAAAAACTAAGTATTATTAATTATTATGATATACAAAGTTTTAGCCTAATATTTTAAAATCTTTATGTAATCATCCTTAAGTAAGCGTAATTTATTCTGATTTTACTAAAGCCTTTATCCGTATTAGTTATGTCGCTTTAATAAAGATCCTTTGAAAGTCTGATTTTGGCGATTCTCTGATTACTTTGTTTTCATTTTATCTCGTTGATAGGAAACAATTCATCAGAGCGAATGACTTGAAATCTGAAATTGTAGATATTTAGTCTGGTATGCCCTGTGGTAGACGTATTTTCCCTCTTATCCTCGCTTTGTTCATTAACAACCTCAATAAAGTAACTCACTTATATCAGCTGCTAATTTTAGCATATGAAGTAAAATTATTTCGGAAATTGTATTCAATATTATACAATTTACTTACCATTGGTGTACATTTTATCACATGTAATATAATTAAGGATCTTAATAAATCATTAGATTCACAGTTGAAATTCTGCAAACATATCGATAATATAAATTGTAAAGCCTTAAAAATTCTAGAATTTATGAAGCGTGTATTTATGAACTTCAAGTTTAACTCTTATCTTAAACTGCTTTATATTTTTTTTCTAGTCCATTTATGATCTAATTATCTGGCATTCTCAATATTCCATACCTTTACATTGATTTATATTAATAGCACGTTAAGTACTTAAAATGTTGAATAAAAAATTGTGATAATCTATTACTTTTAAATTTGGAACTAATTAAATGACAAATGATTAATACGTTTTTGAAAAAAGTAATTTATCCATTAAGCTTTATCGATTTCTTATAAATTATATATATATAAATATGTATACATTTTTCGTACTGATGTTTTGATAATTATAAAATTATAGGAGCACTATTTTAATTGAATAAAATAAAAAGGTACGTTGTCTTAAATATAATTTCCTATTTATAAATATACTCTTAGAATTTCTCTTTTGAATATCTTTAAGAGCTCAAGAACATCAAGTTTTCAAAAAACGTATTTATTTTCTTGATATCATAATATAAATAATTAATAGTAAAAAGAATTAATAATAATAATTATACTGTCAAATGCAATTTATTAAACGTACAATAAGAACAAGCTATAGTACCCCCCTACAACCTGATTCAATAGTAATTCAATAGTACAATTGATACAAAATGTTATTTTGGTATACCATAAGCCCATAACATACTGACAGTATGATATAATGTATGAAAATATGATTGATATTATTGAATAAATGCGATGGTATTCGAAGTGCACATTATTTAATGAAATAATATGTAGTTTGTAGATTGCTATTTGATTATTGGTTTAGTGAACATTTTGACGTACACAAGTCAAAGTTATTACTAAATGTAATTCTTCTAAATTGTATTAAGAGCATTTACGAAAAGATATCATGGCTTTATTTAAAAAAAATTCCATTCAACTTTAAAATATTCAAAATTTGAATAAACCATGTCTATTTTAAAAATGAAATCGACTGGAGTTTTTAAATATTAGTCACATTCAGAACATTTTAAAAGTTTATAAAAATCAAATGTCCAATATAATATAATATATTTATTTATATAGATTTTTATGTAAATGAATTAGTTCTAAAATAAAAATGTGACTGATTATTATTCCATTAATAATAAAATATACTAAGCAAAAACAATTGATAACTTTAGTATATACATATTATATTACATAAATACACCGGTAATAAAACTGTCATACCTACATGTTAGAATAATTGATAACAATATTTCTTATATCATTCGTTATTTATTTAAATTGTTTTGTTTTTTAAAGTTTTGTATCAATACTGTCATATTAGTGTATTACACTAATGTATTAGTATTTCTATCATTATTTTATGTTTCCAAAGAATAATTTAGTAAATTCAACATACATCACAGATAATGAAACAGGTATTTGTAGTATGTAATGGAATAGTTTTACTATCACTAGTGAGGTTTCATAAGTATTTAACATTTTTATATTTTCATGCATTATATGTTTTCTATTAAATATTTAGAAAAATGTATAAGATTTGTAAATAGTTATTTAACACTTTTATTTTAGTTAATTCCTAAAAAAATTCAACTCAAAACAGTTTAATTTTCCATCAATTCAATATTCAAATACTAAGCACTTAGGTACTAAAATATCTATTTCGTAAACTTATAAACGTATAATAAATTAAATATGACTGTAAAAATCAAAGATCATAAAATAATGATAAATACTGCAGGTTATAAACATCAAGTAAAGATTTTTTGTTAAGTAACATTCTTAAATGATTAAATAAACATGTTCTATCTGAATCAACCAAGTCCCAAGAGATAAACGGTAACCGAAGTACCAGTAAAAATCAAATTATATATGTTATGTTAAAACCTAAGGTTTTAATTTGTTAAACAATAAACTTTCCATTAATAAAATTATTTTTAACAAGAATAAAATATTTTCATAAATACAAATATTTTATAAGATTTCACATAGGTTAAGATTGTTTTCAGAACAAATATATTTCGAATATTTTATTTATTTTTTTAAATTACCTCAATGCATATTAAATAGATATAAATTGCATTACTAATTAAAAATTAAAAATAACACCTCAATTAGACTTTAAAATACTTATTTAAAGACCAAAATACCAATAAAAAATAATTGTTTACTAGTTTATTAGTTCTGTTTAATTTTATTATGTAGGTAAGTATAGATACTTTCTTATCAATATTATTTCTATTGCAAAACAATACAACACAGATTTTTTTTTTTTTTTTTTTAATTGATATCAATTAAAAATATATATTATTACTTTAAAACTACAAATGATTAGTTTTGTGTATACATTATAAATATTTATCACAGTTAAAATAAATATACATAATTTATAGGAAATTCGCATTTAATAACACGTGTGTAAACATTTCAAATAAAAAAATGACAATAAAATGTATACGTTTTTCTAATTATAAAAGAGATATGAATTTATTATAAAAGAGTTACAAAACATAAAATTTGTTTTAATTGTATTTTTTTAATTTAACAGAGCCTCTTATTTTATACCATATTATAAAGAAAAGAAGAAATGTGGAATAATATAAAATGCAATATCCGCAGTTCATTTGACAGGCATGTGTGTTCACGTAGTAAGACGGTCATAAAAAATGCATTACCTTTGAAATGCGAAAAACCTCGAAGAAAATATGTAATCGTGTAATCGTACAAAACCTTAATATTTTATGACACTGCAACTGGTACAAAATAAATCAGTCGACCCTAAAAAACTTTTCACAATTTATATAAAATGTTTATAGAAAGCAAATCGCATATAGTTTGTTATTAAATTATGAGGAGGCTCTCGGTGTAATAAAATAGACATACAGTATTTACGAAACTCAATAATTATTTGCGTTACTATAGGTATAACATATCAATTATCTTAGCACACCAATCTAATTTTAATGGTATAAATTATGACTGTACAGTGACAATAGAAGTTTATATTAATATAGTCTAATAATTACTATATTTCGAAAATATGTATTTTTTCAGATCCAATATCCGTTAGATTAAAAAATTAAGTTTTTGATATAAAAAAAGTATTTAAGTTTTAAACATAATGAAACTTAACTTTCTGTTCCTGTATAATTATAAATTTAATAATAGTATTAGTCAATTTTATTATTGTGGCTCATATAATGTGAGTATGTGTATAGCCCATTGAATTCATAGAGCATTCGTAGATGTTTAAGTACGTCAAATAGCTTTTTGCTATATATTGTTATGAAAATAATTATAGTATCATCTGAGTTAAGAAT
Organism: Aphis gossypii; assembly: GCF_020184175.1. Classification (NCBI taxonomy): domain Eukaryota; kingdom Metazoa; phylum Arthropoda; class Insecta; order Hemiptera; family Aphididae; genus Aphis; species Aphis gossypii. The sequence continues at coordinate 34,461,629 of NC_065530.1, read as the reverse complement.
GTTAAGATCAATGCGGATAATGAAATTTAATAGAATTGAAACGAATTATTATAAGTAACGATTGTAATATATCGTCGCGGACGTTGCTTCGGTGCGATAAAGCCGGACGGTGAACGCCGCTCGGGGTGATTTTAATTACTATGAGAAACCCCTTTGGTGGTCGATTTTCCCTGTGATTGTGGCGCAAATCGGATGGTATAGCTTTTGTTTGGCTACCAAATTGAATTCCAAACATTATAACGTCCAATGGCGACCTCCCCACTTTCTGCAGACGGTATCCACAGGGCTCGTGCCACAATGGCAGTAACACCGTCATAGACAATATTTCTGTTTTGGGAATACGGTTATTGGTATATCTTTTGATTATTAATTTTGCGAGATTTCATTTTGGAACTATAGACGTTTGGCTTTGCGTCATTATATTCGCATAAAATAATACCGCAATGCCCCCCACACTCACGAACCGGTGACGATAAAATGTATATTATCTATGATGATAAAAAAATATATATATAATTTATGGCCAGAACAACAATAGCATTAATAATAATAATGTTATACACTAAACAAACACTTAAAAAAATTCAATCAATAAATCTATATACATAAAAATAAATAAATAACACTGCCATCATTAACCATTATAAATATTTAACTACTCAATCACACATTTATTTATACAATAATACAATGCAAATTACCGTTGTTGCCAAAACTAAGTTTGATAAAATATAATATATACATGCAAAATGTTTGCGGATTTTTTTTTAACATTATATGTATATACGTTTATGCATATATATAATGTAATTTACGAAAGATCTGTTGTATTATTGTTTCAATCACCAAATATTCTAGACACGCATTCGTATAAACATTTGGTTGGATACGTTTTTAGATTTTAACATAAAAATTGTTTTACGGAATTCAGTAAAATTTCAAAAACAATAAAATAAATGACAATAAAAAAGTTATCAAAATAATATTGAAAGCGTCCTGTCGACGTATAGATTTCTCATTGTAAATGAAAGATAAAAGAAACAGTAACAATATATTAACTATTGTTAGAAATCTAATCAGAATTGGTGTTTTAATAAGACGCAATAATCAGAATAACGTCAAGCGGATATTATTATAACAGAAAACGTTAAGGAAAATACCGTAATAATTATAACGTTCATTTCCCATGAGATTTTGTATTTTAAATTTTAATATCGAACGAGTACTTATATTGTTGTGGGCTTTAGGTGGACGGAAACACTGCTAATACGCCCGACAACGTCATAGCACAACGCAACAATGCTACGGATTATAGCGGTTGGAATTATTGAAATAACAATATCAAATTTCAATTAAGTGCATTTTATGTCACAGGTACCGTAAACTAATAATAAATTAATTAACTATAAGGCCTCGTGTTTACAATGATTGAAACACGAATGTTTCAACATCTCGAGTTCTTATTGCTCGCGAGATGAAGGATGTTTGATTTTAACACGAAATACTTCTCTCGCCTCTTCAACTTGGATCAAATGTCTATAGTCACTTAGTGGTTTGCTTTAATAATTTAATTTAAAATTCGCAGCAATTTTACTATGCGGTGAAAATTAGTTAGTTAATTTCTATAGTTCCGTGTCTGACAATAGTAGGTATAATTCTATTTTCATCAATCTATTATTATTGCTATATCCAAATGTAAATGGCCATTTAAATCAATTAAATTAATTTTACAAACTGACAAACTATTATGTTCTAGTTGAAAACATATAATATGATGTTTAAAAAATAAAAAGGATTTTTTTAGAGGTGATATATATTTTAGTATCTGATTAGGTAACAGTTTCATAATGCGTTTGGGGAGGAACAATGTAGTTAAAAGGGTTTTATCTCTTCGCTTCATAAAATAATAGTGCTTAATTTTATATGAAATATTTCATTTTCAATTATGTTTTTTTTTTCAAATTCATTGTCACTCCTTAATAAAATTCTGTCTATAGCATTATATTGACATATTATATCATTATATTTAATGTAATCTAAATAATAAATGATATAAAATGTTTATGTTAATAACTCATCAGTAAATTCAATGAAATTGTATAGATAATAACAATACTATATTTATAAAGATATACATTTTATAAACTGAAAAATATAATATTTAAATGTAACAAGTTATAACATTAATTCAAGAAGTACCTCCATTATCCACATAAATGGTGATGAAAGATACCAACACGTGAGTCAGACTCCTATAAGACTTATCTAATAACAAATTAAAGTAACTCGTTATAATACAAAATATTCATCCCTAGCCATCACAAAACCACATGGTATTAACTAGGGGATTTTGTAAATTAATCATTTAAGCTTGAACACCTCTGCGAGGACGAATTCACGCATATATTCACAGTAACCTGATTAGCTATCTGTTGAATGTAGAAGTCACTGAGTTGATAATTTAATAAAGTGTAAATACTGGTATTCATCCTATTAAAATTAGATTCTATATAGACTATAATTCTAAGCTCGGTTTCCACGTGTCCAAATATAACTATAATACAAATAAACACATACATTTATTAAGTATTATCACTGCTTTATTAGTAGTAATAAAATTATGCACGTAATTAATTAATTAGAACTACTTGATTTAATATTTCTATTCAAATGATGTAAATCGTAACACAGATTTTCAAACCTTATATAGAATTTATAGTGAAATTGTACTATTTAAGTGTATTCATATTAATAATAAATGTTTGTTCAAAACAGGCATGTCCTTTTTCTGAATATTGGTATCTAGGTTTCAACTGTACCTTGTCATTTATTAATTTGTTATCCCAGATGTGTTTGATTTCGATTAAATGATCATTGCATAATATGGAAAATACAGTAAAGACGGCGTGCCAGTCTCTGTTTATAAAAATATGTTATAATTTATATCATAATTAGTAATTTACTTTTCTATTAATAATACAGTAAATCGAACAGCTTATTTTGCTGAAACAATCAAAAATATTGAAATAAAAATATAATTATGCTTTTTATTATTATTTATATAAATATATAAAAATATATCATTTACATTATTTAAAATTATATAATAAGTTTTATAATATAATGATACTGTAATACTATTAATAACTTATAGGTTAAAATAACCGTGGAAATAGGTCCGTTCAATAAAGTTCTAATATTTAGCTTAAAATTAGTCTTTGAAAACTTCATTGTACAATACACTTAGATGATAGCAATAATAATACACGTTATCGTTAAATAGTGAAAAGCCCCTATAATCAATAATTTTGAAATTTTGAAAACTAAGTATCTAAATTTTATTGATAAAAGAAAGATCGTTAATTTATATTTAAATATTAAATTTCATTAAATTTTGATACTTAAATTTTTGTGAAATAAAATTTCCATACAATTATACAAGTTTATATTAATAGTCATTTGACGTATTAAATTGCCAAAACTAAACTATTAAAATTAAAGTTTTTTGAATTTTTAACTACAGAATATCTAGCATTTTTTCAAAATTTCAACGTATTTTGATACGTTAAAAAATCAAACGCTTAAAACTATACACACTACTGTGTTTTCGATATTGTTTAATCACTGTATGAATAACTTATGAATAGCCTTGTATTAAATTGTCAAGGATTTTACTTAAGAAAAATCTACAAAAATTCAAATATCTACAAATGGCCAATTTGAATTTGTAAAGAAGGGTAAAAATATTTTGAGAACGACGTTTTAAATGCTAACATAAATCGTAAAAATTATACACGGTTATTAATTTTTAAATCACTATGAACAAAAAATCAATTTCGTAAATAACTAATTGTTGTTAAAAATGTTTAAATAATCTTATTTTCATATAGGTACTTGTATTTTTTTTTAATCAGAAACCATCAAAAAAAAAAAAAACTTTCTGTTATAATAAATATATTTATTCCTCAGGCAGTCAGGCATATAAAAATATAGTAATTATAAATAGCTATGTATTTGATAAAGAAGTTTAAGTATGTTATATTTAATAAACATTATACGTTTAATTTTTAACTAACGATATCATAGAAGCTATATAGAGTATGATTCAACGAGCATAATATTTATTCCTGTTATTTTCTTCAATGATGCAGTTATTTAAAATCTGATTTTTTTGAAATTTTTAATATACATACCTACTTTAAAGTTCATATTTTCCTTAAATAGTACCTTATGGAGATACAATTTTTTATTTTCAAACGAAAATGCCCATTTCCTACTATTACTTAATTAAACATTTTTGGACATTTTTGAGTTATTTAACATTCGTATTAAAGGTAATATAAGAAAAATATAGGAACTATGGCTTAAATTTTCTGCAGCTCAAATATAATAAATACTAGGTGCAATATTACATGTACTTTAAAATTTTACAAAACTATTTTTAATTGCTGTTACCATAGATTTTAATAATTTAACATTATAATTAATATATTTATAAATTTAAAATAAAAAAGAGATTTTTCATTTAAAAAAAAAAAAAAAAACAGAAATTAATAGTTCTAGAGGAATCTTAAGAGGACGTCGTACCCGCACATGTTTTCTCCGTCTTACACACGTATGACAGCAAATTTTTAAAAGTTTCAAAAGTATGCTGTTAGTTTTGATATTAAAGTAAATTGACCTATTATATAATTTAAAGGTAAGGTGCTCTATTATGGGCTCTACGTAAGTTTTTATTGATATTATTTTTTTTAAGTAAGTTATAACTTTTTTGAAACTGTAAATTTTAAAATGATCATAACTTACTTAAAAATAATAATATCAATAAAAATATATGTGGGGTCCTAGATAATAACTTCATCTTAAATTATATAATAGCTCAATTCACTCTAATATCAAAACTAACAGAATACTTTTGAAAATGGTGAATGAAAACTTGCTATGTCGTACCTATGTAAGACGGAGACAACACATGCTAGTACGATGTTCCCTTAATCATCAAAACTGCAAGAATTTTAAATTTGAAATCAGATTTCAAATTAATTTATTATAAAATAAAAAATAATGGTGAGCATGCACGGCCATCATTTTATGCACATAATACTATTAGTTATTATTAGTATAAGAATTATTTTTAAATTTAAATTTTCATATAAATACGTGTTATTAATAAATACTTTTATAAATTATTATATTAAATTACAAATTATACATTCTATTTTCAAAATTGCATAAATGACATACTTACACGCCTACTTGAATAAAAGCCTTTTGTTGATAATTATACACATTCATAAAATAAAAAACACATAGTTTAGTCATTTCCAAGAAGGTTATACATAAAAATAATAAAAAAAAGAGAACGATATAAAATCAATAGATTCCCAAAGAATTATAATTTCAGTAAAATTAATACATTTGTTAATAAATATTTTTCAATTAAATTTACTATTTAACTAATTGTTATAAAAACTAAATTGATCCATTTTTAGCATGTACAGATTTTAATTTTAAGATTCTGAATAAAAAGTGATTGGAAAAGTTGATCTTACAATAAATAAGACGATCTTTTATGTCGTATATTTTTTTTCAAGTGATTTCGTTATTTGATAGAGTCCATTGTTTTATTTGTCTAATTTTGATGTAAACGACTTAACCAGTTGAACAATTCAAAAAAAAAAAGCTTAGACCAACTGAAATAACTAGGACTAAAACTTAAGACAGCATTAAACACGTTATAACTTAAAAACCTATTATCTACGATTTTTTTTTAGGACTAGTTTTTTTATCGATTAACAATATATTCAAATTAAATAATATATTCGATGAATTTAATTACAAAAATTTATATTTCACAGTTTACTTGAAATATTAAACCATGTAAAAATATAATGTATTACTGTTTTATAACTCCTTTTACAAGACATAGTAAATTGTGTATATTATCATGGTTGGTTAACATATTTTTTTAAATCTACCTAAAAGAACAAACAATAAATAAGAATATAATTTGATACATTTTTTCCGAGGAATTTAATATAACTATAAGAATGATGCAATAAAGTTTAATTTTAATCAATATAATAATCAGATAGGTAAACGATTGTGAAATATGTGACAGAAAATAAAATATATTATTACGTATTATAAAATTTGATATACATCTGAATAAACTATGTTATTATTTCATTCATAAACACTTATTTCTTATATGACATTACATTGTTAATTTTAATATTTATAGTAATTTTAATTTCAGTGGTGTTCTTAATGTAAATTTTGTAGAAAGTTTAATTTCACTGCCATGATGCTTCCCGATTAGTTTATGTAATTAATGAATTTATAGCAAATATTTTATATTACAATATCAGGATACTATACATTATTATGTTTTAATAAATGAAGCTTACTGTATTCATTTAAAAAATAAAAACGATAGGTACAGATAATCGTCAGCAGTTATTTATTTAAAAATGAATGTTTATGTGTATTTGAAAATATATTAATTAATTTTAAATTTAAGTTTATAGATAAGATTAGGTGCAATATTATTTAATAATTTATTATTAAAATGTTTTATTATTTTTATTATTATTATTTTTTTAATATCTTATACGGATATAAAGAAAACGGTTTTGTCTCGATTTTTTTTTCATCAATGTTTCGAGTGATAAATGAACAGGGTAAACGTTCTTTTTTTTTAGATACTGAACTTTGTAGTTGAATTGGGCATGTCGTCTTGGGTATAATTAATTAATGATGTAGGAGCATTACTTACTTTTCACTCAAGTTTTTACTGTTTTTAGTATCAAAGACCCATTAGTAATAAAATATTTCTAATGTAATGAAAAAAAATTAACACTATTTAAAAATCCTTAAAGTGCTACTGTAAGAATATATATTATCCTCTGGTTTTATTATAATTTTTAAAATACCTAATAATATATAAGTAATATATAAAATAAATACAATATCTATATAGAGTTGCATCGTTTAGAATCAAGACGTGTGCTTATACTATATAATGATAAAAATGTTCATAAATTGCCATTGTACCAATTAAACATGTGATACTTAAATGTTTAGTCTTCTAGTCTTTGAACTTTTGTCATTTTGTTTGATATGTTATCTCGATGCTTTTTTTAAAAATAAAAATATAACCTTTAGTGTTCATGATTATTAATATAATTTTATAAAAAATACCTTTAGATATTATATCAAAATAATTCAAAATACTTTGATTAATATCGATTGTACATCATAATTAATTTTTAAACTTAATTATCATCAAATGTGTGTAATTCTTGTAAAAAAAAATCTCCCTATATCCCTATATAATCCCTTATTTCGTATAATCCAATTTTAATGATATTAATACTTAAAATGAAGATAAAAATATTTTTTATTGCATTATATATATCTTGCATCTCATGAGCTCTGGTCAGTTACAACATTTATATTATTTCTTAGCCTAATAAAGTTATAGTAACTCATATTCAACAAGTACTTCTGTTATAGTATAACTGATATAGAAATAATATTATTATATCCGTACAATGAATTTACTTATGAGAACTTTAAGTTAAAGTATGTAGGTACGATTTTTGAAACAATGTTATCATGACTATACCCAACTCAGCTAGATAACGTCCAACACAATAGTTTCGATTCATTGGTTGGGACTTATGATAAATGTTTTGCACCATAAATATCCAAAATGTTAGAAACTATTTGCGTATAGCAGAAATTTTCGTTGCTTACACATACTCAGTAGAAATAACTATATTTAATGCTATTTTAATAATGTATAATTGGTTATAAAACAATTAATGAAGAAAAAATTTGAACTTCAAATGATTATAACTAATTAACGTTACTTTCCGGTAAACTTTTTATTTTTATTACATATAAAAAAAACTAATGAAAAATCATTAGATATAAGAATACAGTTTTTTATTAATTTCTAACAATAAAATATTCTATATCTTACAAATTTTGTGGACATTTTTATTTAAATGTTTATAATTAATATTGTATCTATTCATTTACAATATTTTATAACTGATTAATGAACAACTTATTAATAACATCGCATAAATGTATGTATAAAAAAAAAGATAAGAAATTTTAATTGTCTATAAATAGTTAAAATAAATTTAAAATATTAAAACAATTATAATATAAATTATTTGTAAAAATATCAAGTTTCTACGTTTATTCAACATATTTTAATTGATATATTTCATATTATAGGTTATAGGTTTTCCAAAAAATTATATTAAATATTTATAAACTAAATATTTAGTTGTGACATAAACATTATCAGTATTACGTATAAATTGTAACTGATATCATAAATTTTATTATGTAAATAAATTTACATTAAATATTTGAACAAATAAAAATAATACGACAATTATAAAATGAATGTAAAATGTGCAAAATAAGTAAGGAATCTGGCATAAATTAAATAATTTTAAATCATAACTTTTACAACAACAACAGAAGTATCCTATATTTGTATAAATTAAATGATAAAACTTTTCAATGTACCATACATTTTCAAGAATTATTTAAGTGTGCCGTGCAATAAGAAAAAGTTAGGGATCCATTTAAATAAATGTTTTTTTATTAAAATTATAACATTTAATAATATAATATTATAACTTAATAATATTAATGTATTTATATTATGAAGTATAAAGTAGATCTGCGATATTAATCCTTAATTTCACAGATGAAAAGTGTCTTTATAATGGGAAATAAAAATTGAATAATTTCAAATATATGCTCAAACCAAAAAGGAATCATTTACAGTAGCAAGAAAAAACTAAAATTCACCTTCAGATTAAATTCCTATTATTTTTTTTTTTATTGCAGTTCATATACAATTTAAATTCAGTCAACTAATTTCTTTCTTTCCTCCGTTTTAAATTTATTAATCACTTAAGATATTATCTCTCAGTGGTCTATTTTTATTTAATATTTTCAAATATATAATAAATTATCTACGATATACCAACTTTTAAGAAGATGTACCCATATGTGTTGTCTCCATTTTACCAACGCATGGCATTGTAAATTTCATGTTCAGAAGACTCCATTTTAGACTGTCCTTTTTAGTATTAGTGTGAATTGATATTTTATTAAATGTTAAGGTAAAATTAATATATTATCAAAGGCAACTCAAAAGTTTTTTTTTTCATACATATATATGTATTTTAATTTTAATGCAAGATTTAAGCATTTTTTTGAAATTTATAATTTTGAAATGCTCATAACTGTTAAAGCTATTCTTACTGTAACGATACAGTAAAAAAAACTTGACGGAGTTAAATTGTACAGTTTGGATGTGTTTATGATACTTTTTTTCTGTAATACCTACTCATCATACTCAAAATAAAACAACAAAATAACTTAACAACACTTTACACCATGTATAATACTATAACATCGTATTCATAATCATTTCATTTATTTTACAATATTATTTTATTATTCAACTTTCATAATTTATTTTAAACCATTTTCATTATTTAAACGTATAGACACATTTTAACTAGTTCCAGGATAATGGATGCCTAGAAATACTGAACAAACGCGAGTAAATATAGGTATTGCGTTACTTAAGTGGTTAGTTTTCTATAGCACAATAATGGTAAATATTGTTACAGTTTAATGGTCGTTTAACGAAATTCGTTAGGCGAAAAAAAAACTGAAATGAAAATAAGACAAAGTTGTGAAGTTATAGGTATGCCAACGGTGTTTCAGCTGCACAAGTGCTTACTAAGGCGAAACGCAGATGGCGCGGCGGCCAATTAACACGGCGCTGTGGCGCCATGAATGTGGAACGGTCGACTCGAGTGGGAAAAATAACCCCCTCGTGCTAGTGGTAAAAATCGCTACGCCTTGGTGGAGCTTATGTTATTTCGCTTATCCCCGGACTCGTAGCTTAAGGGTAGCTGCCAGCCCATGTACATTGTACGTGTAAAATACAATACGATTATACTGCCAATATAATACGGGGTGTACGTGCATCTGGAAAATTTGACAGTTATTTTATATTGATATTATCATATTTTATACTCATAGATGTTAAAACAGTTTTGTAGATATTTGGTTAACAAAAAAGGTATACGTTGAATAATTAACAGTTTCGTATACATGGATAAAAACGCATTTGACAAAACTATAATATTTTATGCACACGTTACGAATTTGGACAATTAAATATACACCTATAATGTATACCATATATAAACATTCGCCCAACAAATAAATTCGACATATGGGTAATATATAATAAATTATTATATGCATAATCTACACGTAAGTAATAGGTAGATGGTTGTTTGACAGGAAAATACAAAAATAATAATAATAATAATAATAATAAAAGGGCCTTATTTTGTCGTATACGAGGAGCTTAGGAATACTTGAGGTGGTGATTTTCCGTATTTGTCTAACATCTACGCAATTTAGAAATGTAGACATATTTTTAGTCTCGCGTACCGGTTAATCCATTGGAGGTACTAGACTTCTAAAAAACGGTTTTGAATTAATCATTTATAAATTCTACTTAAAATCGATTTCAGTAATTTCTTTGTTCTATCCCTTTAGGTCACATTAAATGTATAAAAAAAGTAAAAATTAAAAAAATAATAATAAAATATTTCAACTGGCGAATTATTCAAAATCTAAAAATAATAAGTATGGGTAAATTTATCAAAAGTAGACTTAACAAAACATTCGAATCTATTTTCAGGATTGATAACATTGTATTAAAACATATCTTAATTTCTTTGGTGTGCGTGTGCCAGACTACAAATCTTAAAATCTCTTAGTTGAGTGACTAAAATATTAAATTGTATGACTGTCGGAATAACCATGGCTAAATATATTTATATATCTTTAGCCATGGGAATAACGATCATACGTGTAGACAATTTAATTACAAACAAATTACATGAAAAAAATATAAACATTCAACAAAATTGTTCATCCAAATATCACAAATTGAATAATTAAATGAATATAATATAATAGATTGTATCAGTTGCTATGATTTTATTTTAGTTTATTATTTATTATAAATGTCCCGTGTAGAAGTGCAATTAGTTTTCGGCATAAAATAAATGTTTTAAAAAAATCTTAATAATAAGACAAGTTTAAATCTAATGGTTTTTTTTCATTAATAAGAAAATATCACATAGTTGATAAAAGAAATTTATATTTTAAATTATTGATTTATAGTTTTTTTTTTTTTTTTTTTATGTGAAATTCAGCAATGTTAGCATTGTGCAGTTTTATATGATTTTAATTTCCTTTAACATCGACATATAAACAAAAATATTTTTTACTACTATGAAATACTAATAAATAGAAATCAAAATTCTTATATGATATAAATAAGCAATAACAATACCTATATTCCTTTTCATTTTACGATTTATACAGAAATTGGAAAATATAATTTTGATAAGTATAAAAAAAAAAAATAATTTTCAAATAATATATTAGCCGACAGCATCTATTTGTTAAATTATATTATTATGTTGAATGGAATTACATTGTTAAAATAAAATCTGATTGTTTTTATACAATGGTTTTAGTGAAAATTGTATTTATGTTTTGTCATCAGAAATTGTAACACACGTTACAAACAAGTATATGTTGGTTTCTCTACAAATCTATGAGTTAAATAAATCTAAAAACTGTGACAATTATTTAGTTTTTTTTCTTATTCTCATATATAATAAGTTCAGTATAATACAAACGAAATTGTAAATAAATCTTAAAATAAGTAGATTATAAGAGATATCAATCATGTTAATAGGTATTTAGTTATTACAATCCAAATATTATAATTAAATGTATCGTAAAAGTAATAATAATCACTTATAGTCGTAACATTGAGCTGTTAAATTTAATTAATCCAAATACATACAATATATACATTTAAGTAACTTTAGATTAAAAAAAATAGAAAACTGAAAAATAGAAAAGAAAATAGAAACTGCGAGACTAATGTAAAAAAAAAACATATCATTGTAGTATGCTAAAATACGGAACAAATCACATTTAATGTCCTCGTTGGGACGTCATTTTAGCTGATAAGTAAACAATAAAAATATAATGGTATTTACCATGATAATATCATACTCCATAATATAAAATATAATTTTACTATTCAAAAATATAATGAGATGGACATGATTTAAATAATTTAATTGACATAGTTTTACGTGTATACACAGTACCTACAGTGTTAAGCCTATTAATTAATTCAATGGATAAACAGACACATACAATATTTTAAATAGATAAATAATACAGGTTAATATATAGCTAGGTATAATGTATGTGAATAGAAATTATTATTATAATTTATTATTAATTTTTGACTAGCTTTATTTTATCTAGCTTAGATAACTATGGTTAGAAACAGGTAAGTAATGAAAAAATAGAAATAATTTGTGAAATGCCACAAAGGAAAGCAGTGAAAGGTGTGTATTTTTCAAATGTTGAATATTTTAGATACACCATGGATATACATTATAATAATACCATACAAAAATGATTCTTAAAAATACATAGATTAGTTTTAATATAAAAGAATTTTGATATTTATTTTCTTCAGTATAAAGAGAGAATTTTACATTTCATGTACGGGTATTACGTGTTATGTGAGTAAGTTATGAAAGTAACATACAAATAAAATTTTATTTATGTTATATTTTGTATTTGATATGATATGTATCATATAACACCTCAATTAGCATATTTATAATATCGTCGTCTATATGATGATGATAATTATGCAAAACCACTTTAACCACTTTAAGTATAGTAAGTGTAACTAGTAGTCTGTTCCTTTTTGAGTGTTTGATACACAATTTGCAGAATCCACAGCCAAATGGTTAATTTTTTTCTGGGTAATATATGAATTAATAAATTTATTTATGTATTCCATTTCATAAAAAAAAAATCTTTAGATCCGTTTTTGTCTTTATAATATATTATTTAGTAATTATTACATAAAAATCTAAGGTAATTATTAATTTTAGTTATCTACGATGTAATAAACGTTAACAGATTTTGAAATAATAAGTGTTGTTTGATAAAAAAAAAATCATCCAGTGTATCATATATACCTGCTAATTGCTATGTTCATACAGTATTTATCATCATTTAAAATATGTCATTTAGTTTTTAAACAATAGAGAACTTTCCAGGATATTTAACAGCTTCACAAAAACAACAACAAAATCTGAAAACATTCGTTTTAAAACTTATAATATTATTATTATGAATATTATAATATGGAGATTTTCCAAGAGTTGCACATACACTAATTTAATAAAATGTAGTTATAATTAAAATATGAAGTTGTTTCATATTCATATTAAATGCAGTTACATGAAAGTCATGTAGTCATGTAGATAATTGGATAGGTATGTTACTTTTTTATCATTACATTATTATGTCTTCAACACCTTATTTACAGTTTTATTGTTCACCAATACTCTCAGTTTCAAATCTATTGGTTTCTCAAAACTTAAGAATCTCTATTATATAAAAATAAAATATATATATACAAATAAAACATGATTGTAAAAGCACATTTCTCAGAATGTTAAATAATAAATTAACATAATAATTTATAAAATTTAAAGGAAGTTTAATATTATTTTCAAATATCTAATAAAATTAGGTAACAATTAAAAAAAATAATGTTTAATTTTTAATAATGATCAAATATTGTTAATAATGTTACCACTACAACAAGTACGAATTTTTGTGAAATATTTCTTCGAATTGCATTTAATTTCCAATAATATAAACGAAATTAATTTATTCAAATATGTAAATTATTATTATTATTTTTCATACTTAAATCATCGCTATAATATTAAAATGTATGTCAGTAGTTCATTTCGATGTAAATAGGCTATTGTATTTAATCCTCCTCTACATTAGATGTAATATTTTATCCCCTATGCATTTTTATATTGGAATAAATCAGTACATTGCTGTATTTAGTATTTACTGTATTTATTTGGAATAAAAATTAAACCTATTAAAGCAATTTATTATTTTTTAAATATACAAATTGCATTGTTAACAAATATGAACAAATAATTAAATACAAAACAATATTAATCTTGTTTTAATGGCTAAATAATATGCACAAGCATTTTAGTATCTGATATTGATATTCAAAATGTAATAATTATTTCAATATCGTCGGGTATAAGATGTATTTATTTTATTTTTTTACAGAAAAATGCTGGACTTAACTAAAAAATATATATATATGTAGGTACTTAGAGGATATTAAAAACTTGACTGTATTTTAGTATAAATCTAGCAGGTCGACCGACTTGCAAGCTAAACTTAAAATAGCATGAATGCTAAAACGGGTCGACCGTACAACTCTTATTAGTTATTATTATACTCTGCACAACTAAGTGTGGTTAAAAGGCGCTCATACAGAGCTAAAAGGGTTTAAAATTGAGGATCATTTTTGTTGAACAAAATGACTATATCAACAGCTGTAAACTGAGACAAGAATGAATGTTCAGCGTTTATCCCAATCGATGTTAAATAAGGGTAAGGGTAAGGGGGTAAATGTAGTCAATTTAACGAAACTTAACGAACATTATTTTTTTTTTCAGTTTCTATAACTGAGATAGACAGAAAACTATTCATTTTGCAATAATATTATTTGTACACTGTACAGCTGTTCTTTATTCATTAATCATTAACTAAGGAATGCAGACATTAAAAAAAAAAAAAAAAAAAAAAAAAAACATTAATATTTGAACATAACTACCACCTAAAATATAAAATAGTGTTTCGACTTTTAAGGTATAAAAAGTCCTATAACACATCTTGAATATGCATACCAAGTAATACTCATTTTAGAAATGACACGATACTTATAGATGTAATTGAAATACCTATATGATATTCCGAATGTATATTCGAGTAGTAAGTATTTACTACTGTGTTAGTACAGGCTACGTATATTGTGGTCTTCAGTATACGTAATGCAAAGCTAACAAATAACAATCATAGTAAAATTATTGTATTTACCTGTACAAAGTACGTTATGTTTTATTTATACTCACTCTCGTTATTATTATTTATGTTGTTGTTGTTTACAAAAAATACTTGCGTTAGTTTATAAAACAAAATAATATGTAACAATATTATCAAGAGCTCAATACGAATGCAATATATTCGTGAGTTTGTAAGCAAACGAACGGGGAAGTAATCGGAGTTTTTTTTAACAATTGAAATAAATAATATCAAATACAAACGGCAAGCAGATAAATTTCATAATGGTAAACGGTTGAACACAGCCACTATGTATTATACATGAAATCTATTAAAACGTAAATTATAGGTAGCGGATTCCATTATATCAATGAAATATTAGTTATTTTACTTCACTTAGAATTTGAAAAGTTATAATACGAAGAAAGTGAAAATGAAACATAGTTATCGAGCTTCAAAAAAATTACTGAATTACTAAAAATTTTATAATTATGTTATGAACGAGTATGAAAGTAAAAGATTATAAAAAGAAAAAGAAACTAGAGGAATTATAGAAAATAAAGAAAGGAAACAAATAAGATTAAAAACTTGGCAGATGTTGATATCAGTGCATTTTTTTGGCAGGTTTTTCTATTTAATTTTTTTTTTCAAGTATTTTTTGGAAGATAATATAATATATTATTATGATGACAATACAATTTAACTAACTTAGATTATCAAAAATCTGAATTACATTATGCTAAATGCTTACATCTATGAAGCTTATAAAATCAATAAAAGAAAATTAATATTAATGAATGTAATCAACATAATATAAAAATATTAAAATCAATATAGATAATACAGGGATAATATTATATCTAACATGTTTTTCGTACTCTTTAAGCCATTTTTCTTTACATGATTGTGTTCCCACTTATGTAAGTATATTCACTGTATTTCAATTGTTAATTTTTCAATATCCAAATCTAACTAATTACTATAATACCTATTGATGATCATCATTAAAATAAATATCCTTCACAACTTTAACCTAATAAATTGACTGTTAAAAATATTATATACAACAGAGAACTAAGTAAACCTCGCTTTCAAAGACTATTTTATTATATTAATTTATTAATTGATCATCGAGTAAATCTTAGATTCGTTTCATTATTATTATTGTTATAACTTTAATCATATTACTATACTTTGTATAAAAAAAATAATGATACAGAGATGACCAGATGCTTCACACCGATCTGAAGAGTTTTCAACTCACCCGAATAGGATTACCTGAATAGTCTCTGATTGGTAGTAAATCAGACCAGACATAAATCCCACCATTGAAAACGAGAGTAATCTCAACTTTTCCACCAGCAAGCAGATTTAAGCTATTTCAAAACCATTGACAATCACCGAGTCTTAGGAAAAACATAATCCCCGCACACTTTGTGATGTACGAAAATTTTCTAATCTTAATCTGAGTAACTTTATTTTATATATTTCATTTCTTATAAGTTCGTTTTATTTAGTATCATTCTTTAAAGTTTTACAATATTGCGATATAAGAAGCATGTCATTAGTGCAATATTTAATACTCTCAGGTATAATTTATACTTAACGAGATATTATGATAATAATATGTTCATTGTTTTAAATTTAAAAAATGAATGAAAATCACAAATATAAATATATTTAAAAGTTTTCAAACACACGATAATTATTAATTATTATTTTAAATATATCTATCAGTTTTATTCGAAGTTTAAAACCAGATATATATAAATATCACTCGATTTATAACCATTTTTTAAGTAATATTATGTAGATTTATTTTGCATATTTTGTATACAAAAGCAAAAAATATAATACCTATGTACACGGGCATGTTATGTTTAATTAACAAATGTGTTGTTTAACCAACTAACTTAAGCATTTGTTTCATACAAATATATATATTTTTAAGTACCAATTGAGTATAGAATTTTTGCGACCTCGCTACGTGTAAATCTGATTTCAATAGACAATGTATATTACATGACACAATATTTTGTTCTACTTTAAATAATAGTTTTGAAAAGGTTCACACTTATTAGTTTATTGTGTAACTAGATACGTGCATAGAATGACGAATGCTAACGACCACCCACAATCACATTGTTGATATTATATTATAATATATAAAAATATTATAAACAATTAAATGTAAAAAACTTTTAAATCAAAATATTATAATGATCGTTGTAAAAATAATAAATACTTGATTTTAGTGGATGTTTAACTACACAACACATTTTCAATAAGTGTTTTTGATTTAATTTAGCGTAAATATGACAATTGTAGACGTGGCATCTGTACAATTTATCGACCAAATAAAAAATCTAAAAAAAAAAAAAAAAAAAGGCTGGACATATATAACAAAAATACAATTGTTATGGGTTATCCCGACTCGATCACATTGGCGTAGGATAGTGGTGTATTGTGAAATTAAATTTGAAAGCAATGATAAATCATCGCGCTGCAAAAAGCATTCTGAACCCCGAATCGGTTGAGTCCGCACTGCTGACATTACTCTAACATTATTCAATGGTCTGCTGTAGTTTTTCTTTATACCTAGGTACTCTAAAGAAAGTACAAAAAAAAAATCAAAAAATGACCTATTCAAAGCTGATACCAAACTCAATTTCTGAATGGCTACTTGACAGTTTCTAAGCATTCATTCTGCTTGAAAAATGTCATTGAAAATTCAAAAAAAAAAAAAAAAAAATAGGAAAATTATATTATGAAAGTCAATATATTTATGTTTAATTTAAAACCTAACACTTTTCAATGCTTTAATTAATATCAACTAAAAATTGAAACGTGTATAAGTTATAAATCATTTTATTACATTAAGAAAATTGAACTAAGTTAGAAGCAAAGCAACTTGATATTATAATTTTTACTTTGTAGTGACAGCTATGTACTGTCTGAGGAGAAGAGTGATGCGTGGTCATTGTTATTGTTGATGGTGTTTGACAATAGTTTTGATTCTAATCAACGTGTTATATAATAATATACTCGCCTAAAAAAATATAATGGTGGTAAATAATATAACGTATTTAATATAATTGTGACATCTCAGTTGAGTACATATTATATAAATAAAATAATAGGCGTATTGAAATTATTACAAACATCAATTACTGAGTTCTATCACTTTTTACGTATTTAGCAACCAGATGAAAATGCATTACACCGTATAATATGTGTAATAACTTTGTAATTTATTACTATGCTGGGTTTATTAAAGTGTATACCGTACACGTTCATTTGTATTCAAATATGAATTGTCTCTGAAGTTTTTAAAATTACAAATTATTTAAATATTCAGCATAAATACTCCCACGTCATAATTTACATAGTAATATAAAATGTCCATTTTGGATGGTTTTAATTGAGTTTATTATTTAAATTAATTATTTATTATGTTCTCATTTATTATTATATTTTTTTAATTCAAGTTATAATTTAGGAAATACCTAACTAATATCAATTAATAATGTTATGAATTTATTTTCTAAACTCCTTTTTATTATTCAGAATATATTATACAATATATTTGAATTGTATAATACTATAAAATTATATTTATATTTATATGTGAATTTATAATATATAATTTATATGCTACATTTTACACTTTACCTGAAATGGAAAATAAGATCTAATTTGTATTATTTTTATTATGCTTACTATAATAAAATAAAAATGAATATTTATATTTAATTTTAAATAATAAAATACGGATAAAAAAAAATACACTTTCCATCATACTGAATGTAATTACTTAAAACTATAAAACTCACAAACTAGAATCTTTTTTTTATAATGATCCAATTATTATTTATTATGATGTAAAGGTTATACCACACGAGTCACATTATTCTGTATCAACGTCTGGTGTTTTTATTCACTTTGAGTTATGAGAGCAGGTGGACGAGCTACATTCGATTCTAGTTTTATCTGTTGTATTTGACGCTGTACATTTTTATTATTATTATTATTAATTTAAAACGTTCGTTTTTTCTACGCACATTACATAACTGATATTCTTTTACATTTTTATTTTTTATTTTATTTTAAAAATTTAGACTGATGAACATGGTGAATAAAGTATCACATTATTCAACATTTTAAAATATATATTTTAAACGATAATTAAATCGTTGGTCCATAAATTAGGTATTACCTAAAATCGAATGATCAATACATAAATAATATATAGATAAATAATTGTATAGAATTCTCAATTGATTTATAGAACAATGACGTATATCACTATGACGTACTTATCTAATATGAAATACAATATGTATTTGTATATATTTATCATATTATTATTTTGTATTAATTTGATCAAATACGATTTTCAATAAGTGCCATAATATACGTCATAATAATATATATGTTCAGGATTATATGTGTAATATGTCATTCATTTCAATTTCAAAATTTTATTATAACTTTACAAAATAATTGTTGATAATATTCATGTTTTGATCGGTTATCTAATCATAAAATGAATTAATGGATAGTTTTAAAACATTTTATCAACAGAAAACTAAATATACATACAATTTGTTCTCTAACACCACAAAAATAAATAATTAATACGTAATTACTTAAGAGAAAATCATTAAATAAACTATAAAAACTATATATTTTATTATGATGTATAATAGCTAATATTCAAAAAATGTGAAAACATTTTTTTTATGTATAAAATAGGGGACTATCATTTTCGAAATTTGTATATGTTATAGTAATATAACCAAATAACGCACACACTTACAATAATTGACTTCTGTAGTTGTAAAGCTTCATTTTTGTCTAATTAAAATGTATGAATCACTAGTGAGACATTTTATTATTTTTATTGTAAGCGGAACAATGAATGTATTGATTTTATAATGGTGGTACTATGTTTTATATGTTTGATATCACTATTAGGATCAGTAAAAAATATTTCATCTTTCAAATTTGAAGGAAATTTCTTATAAAAGTTAAATTAAATTGGTAATTGGGAGAAACTAATTCTCAGAAATTTAAATAAATAACTAAATAACTTGAAAAATAAAATAAAATAAAATTTAAAATCTCAAAGCTTAATAGCAAGATACACCTGAAATCTACTATACAGCAGAGCTTTCCTGTTTTCTTTTAAAGAATTTCAGTACTGTTATAAAAAATGCATTTTTTATATATATTTAGCATTAGATAGTAGCCAAATAATTATAATTAGAAAAATATTAAATAAAGTACAATACGGCTCCATCTATAACTTCAATTTTTTTAAACATCAATAATTATATTAAAGTTAACAAATATATTCTTTAATTTACTTTACACACTATTATTAAATAGAATTAGTGTAATTTATTTTATAAAATACTAATGATATACATATTTTCAAAGTTTTTTTAAGTACATGCAATTATATTTAAACAATTATTTACCATTTATTGTTTTAACTTATGCCAAATTACATTGCCAAATACTGGAGATAAAAAAAAAACAGTGGTTTTTAGATTTATAAGCGTACGGTTACAGGTGGTACGAGTGTAGAAAATGTCACGGTAAGTGCAAATAGTTGGCGCTGACATTAAGAGTGGTTTGAGTATATAATAATACTGAATACACCAAAAAAACATAATGTATACTATATAATGTATATTTTATCCTTTATATTATATAGGTAAAAATCAAATTTTATCAAAAAATATTAACAAACAAGTATACATATTATTTAATATTTTCTTATTAGCAGCTCAATAATAAATTTATATATATTTGTAATCAATCGAACAGCTCACTGAGTTGTATACAATATCTGAATCATAATTTTAAAAAATATATACAATAAAATCCTAATGGAAGCCACAATATTGTTGTCTTTTATTTTATTGTAAATTTTAAATCAAGTTTAACTACGTTAAAAATAAATAAATAACTGATAACCAATTTATGTAGTATTATTAAGTGTTATAAATTTATTTCATTATCTATTGATAACATCGATCCCTTCAATTTATTATAATTTTCTCTGATACTTAAATGAAAATATAGTTTATATTGATAATATTATAATATATATAAATAACGTTAAATAATTTTTTTAAATAACACTATGAGTGTTTTTAATTTTTAAAGTATGAAAAATTGCTTTATTATTAAAAAAAAAAACAATTCAGGTTATTCTGTTCATTGAAATATACGTTTTTTTTATGTTATTCAAATACGTATAAAAACAAATTATACTAGGTACTATACTTACTTGTATGTACTAAATAATTAAATTTAATGTTCCACGTATATTAAACCTAATTTTATCTAAATGCGTTATTAATTCACTCATAGATTGGCATGATACTACAAAAAACTTAAATAAATCTGTAAAATTATAGTAAACATAAAAAATAATTAAAAAAAAAAACAACTTATAATACCTAAATCACAACATTTAATAAGCATTATTATAATTGTTATTTTTTAATCCGAGTTGAAAATATATGAATCGTTTCATATAGTTTAAATGTTTAATACTTACTATTTAACTACAATAAGGAAAAAAGGATAATCATAATATTAAAGTTGCGTAATGTTTTATAATACTTTATAAGAATACAAGTTATAAAAAACAACATTTATTTTTTATTAAGTTATACCTCTTCATATAAAAATTATTACAAATAATTTAATAAATAACTATATATCTCTTTGAAATCAGCAATATACTTAAATATATTTACATATATTATATTTTAGGTATAAAGATATACTATTTTATATAATCGATTAATATAATATTTTATAAAATAAATTATATTCATCTTCTAATGGTATCCTATATAGATAATGATTTAACATCTGCCGGTAGATCGATAAAATAAAATAATAATAATAATATGTATATATATATATACACATTATGTATACCAATTTGAACTGATTAGATCTGCACAAATTATTTGGTGGTCAAAAATACAATAAAATAATTTGCAACAAATTAATGATTAATTTAAGAGTATAATAACAATTATAAAATTTAAATATAAAAAAATAGTATAAATTCGACTTAAAATTTTAAATATATTAAAGCCAGATTTAATTCTATATTAATTATATTTTTCTACAAAATAAGTAATGGGTCAATATTTCAAAATACTTTACAGTAATAAAATTCATTTAAAATGTTTTAATTTTATGATAAATTAAATATCATGATTATAACATAACACTTAATATATTATATGTAATTGAAAACTCATAATAATACATAATATATTATATTATTTATTATTATTTACAATATGCATTATGCATAGGTATACTATATTTTGTATAATTTTGTGTAGTATTTCCGATTATATAATAACAGCAAATGTAAATTTTTATAATTTTATATTTTAAAATCACTCGTTTTAGTTACTTTACACTTTTGGGCATTAACTGTTTTATTTCATAAGTAAACTTATATAATACACACTTTTTAAAGTAAGTTCTTACTTTTTTGATAACAATAAAATCATATATTTCAGTTAAACCATTTAATTAGTTATTTTTTTTTTTTTTTTTTTTTTTTTAATGCAAAACAAGTTGTTTAATATTTTTTGAATCAACTAGTGCTAAGTGTGCCAATAAATTAACTTAATTTATCTAAATGGATTAATTATAATTAATTCAAACAAGTTAATAGATTAACCATTGTAATCCCTATTATTAGTTTAGCTTAATCAATTAAGGGTTGCTGAGATCATGCGTTTTTTAATATATGTCAATTAGATTTAATAGAGTTTAGCCGTTTTTTTAGTTAGTTTTAAATCAGATATTCCAGAAGATTCTAAAGAATAAGAAAAATAATTAACATGGTGTTTCATTAGTGTGTTATCTCGATACACTAATTAAAACATTTTGGTAAAATGTATAAAAAAATAATGATGAAAATGTATTTATATTTTAAATAGTATATTATACACACATTTTAAAATATTTTGTTCTTCGGCACAGTCATGTAGCTATATTGCCTATACTTCGCGCCGTATATCAACACATTTTATTTTATTATTATGTATGTACTATGTATATCATTATAAAATAATAAAAATAAGTAAATTTTATAGTGTGTATTTAGATAGTTAACTTAATAGTAAGTTATTATTTTAAATGTGTTTTAATTGTTTTCTTGTTCCTTAAACTGTTAGAGTGGAAAAAAATCTAACAGCCTATAACAGATAACATTGCTAATAAATGTTACGCACTGTGTTAAATATTTTATCATGAGACACAAACAAAATCGAAATCTCTACGTCTCATTTAACAACTCAGTAGTGCGTGCGCTCATGTCAGCAACTCTAATTCTGTAAGTCGTCTTGCATTATTTCTCTTTGTCGTATTGCCCGTTACCCGAGCTCGCGTCCAAGACACGCCTATATAATAATAATGTTACTTTATTATAATATACCCGTTGTTCGGAGTATACACACACTACCGACGGACTTCCGGGTTATTGTCGGTTACAGTTTAGTACGTGCGGAGTAATATGACTCGCGTCGGCTGCTAATAAATCACACCCGACCGGGGCACACGTAATTAATGATATTATACGGTGCGTGGCTTTCTAGAATTGTGTTTTCATTGTTAATATTTGTCGAATATACCAGATTACACCATCAGTCGAACCGATAAAAATGTGTCTCGGCGAAATGTGTACATCTCCGTCGTACTGAATTATAACCAAAGCTATATTCCGATTGTGACCGATTTAACACAACTATAACTGAGGCAATGGCGATTGATTGCTTGTTTGACTCCTCCCAACAACAAAATAAAAATACGATTACATATAAATCGCTCTTTTATTTCTGTAAAAATATTTATTGTAATATAATTACAGTATAAATAATCATCGTTAATCTAAGACAGTAAATCATATAATTAGAATATGTTTACCAATCACTATATATCCTAAACACTACCTTTTTTGTTCCTAAAAATATAGTTTTAGTTACAACAGTGTTCATTTTTATCCATTTTTCATGCCTATCGTCAATAATATCATTATTATGTTAGTGTTATTCAGCCAATCAGTGTTTATCATGTGTGTTCGAGCAGTAATTATGCTTTAAAAAAATTATAGCCAGCATTACAAGCTGAAATTATTCTTTGTTAAAACTAAATAACAATTACAAGGGACACCGGGCTATAATAATCACAGCAATACATATTATATTAATATTATACGTATAAAACATGTTTTTTTTTTATTACATATAGATATTATAAATTCTAGTTTAATATTAAAAAAACAGTTGCTAGCAGAAAACAAACGTTGGTTTTTTTTATCAATTTTAGACTTGAGATTTTTAAAATAATAAATGATCAGATAAACAATTTCGTAAAAAATGAATTAAACTTGTACAGATTACATTAAATCGACCAATATCTACTATACCTTTAGAACGCTCTATTCAGTGGAAAATTTAATTAAAAATTGGATAAGGATAGATTTGATAATATATTTCACATATCCACAATTTCAAATGTAATTTATAGGTTCCGGGAATACCTTAAACAATTTCATTCAAAAAGAAAGACTTTCAAGTTTAATAATCGGAAATAAAGTTGTAAGTAATATCGTATTTTATAATTTTTAGACGAGTAGATCTTATTAATGTATGAAAGTAGGTGGGTAGAAAAATTTGACTGTAAAATATCATCTCTTAAAAATAGGAATGGCAATTAAAATCTATGTCAATAATATCAATGTCATACTAACGATTATAACGTTACCGTAGAAGAATAATAATAAACCTAATACAATGGTGGCGAAAAGCTGTGAACGTAATATTATTTAAATTTTAAATAATAATACATAGTTGTATATTATTATACAGAGGCGATTGTGGTTAATCAATAATAAATCGTTTAAAAGTCAATATAAGCGGCTTCCATATTATAATGTTCGTAAAACTACCACGACGCAGCGCAATCGGTGGTCTTTAAATTCCGATTATTCAACAATGTCGTAAATAATATATATTATGCTCTCTGAAACGCTTTGAAACGCTCTCGGATGACAAGCTCCCTGTATCATATTTTAACTATAGGTACTTTGAAACCATCATATTAATGTTATTTGTTTACTAATTTGCTATTGTTATAATTTTATATTCTAAAAACTATTGTAGTTTAAATCTTTAAACTTGTATAACAGGTTTTTTAACGAAAAAAAAAAATAATATAATAATAACATGTTGTCATAATATACCTCGTTAGTTATTGTATTAAAACATCTATTAATTTATTTAACTCTATAAATAAACAATACAAAATACGAGGAAGTATTTTTTATAATAACCGTGTAAAACACATTTGTGACAACGTTATTATTATTACAAAGCATTATATTATCAAGCGAATCCAATTGCTTTAATTTGACCCTCGTTGTTAAAGGTTATTAAATTTATATAAATAGAAGATTAGATCTTCGCGTTCCTCTAGTAATGTGCGTGAAGTTAACATTTATTTTAGGCGTGCACAAAAATTGGCCTTAATACAAATGTTTCCGGTTTTTAATCATTTTTAATTTATTTTATGTGAACTTAATAAAGTACGAAATATAGTTGTAGTTTTGATATTTTTTATCAATATTCAGTAAATTTGCACTCCCTTTTTAACATTTTAACCATTTCAAGAAGGAATATAGAAAAAAATATAACATAAAAAATACGTTAGTTTCGTAAAAAAATCGTTAAAAGTATCTAACACTGAAAAGTTTTGAATTTTATAGAAACAAAAAAAAAATGGAATTCATATAATATTATATTTAATTATCAATAAGAATATTGTTAACGTTTTATTAATTTTTAGAAAAAGCATATCAAGATTCTATAATTACTATATGAATTTATAAATTATATACTTGATATTTTAATTTTTTAAATAGTTTAAGACAACACTAAAATACATATTTACACATGTGATAATATTTATCTTCGATTATAATTTTATTAGAGCAAATGATTTTAAACTCAAATTCCATAATAACTACTTATTTTTGAAATGCAATAATAAATAAGAGCCTAGAATGTTGGTTGGTATAATACTAATAATAAATTGGTCTACTGTAAAATTATTTTTCAATTAATTTAAACGGATAGGTACCACAATATAACTTTTATAACATTATATGGTAATTTCAACAACAATATAAATAAATGTGGCTGTGTATTATACTGAGGCTGAATAATATTTGTACAACAATACTTCTATCCATATTGTAAACATGTTACGAAATGAATGCTGGAACTGACAATAAGATAACAAATGACGTATTCATTACATATGTGGTAAAAGTAAATTCTGATTGATGATGTCAAGTGGAAATAATTTGATTTATATTAATTTGATGGCGTGAAGCAAGTCGTAAATTTTAACTACAACAAGTGGTAGGATATAACGTATGTGTAACATTCGTATAAAAAAACGATGAGTATACGATTTAATTGTACATAAACACCACAACATTATATGATTATAATTAATGAGTACCAAAATCATTATTATAACAGGTTTTTCCTTTTTATTTTTTACTTTATTATGTAACAAAAACAGAAACTTAAATTATACTATCATACCAAATCCGAAGGATACCCAACGAGTACTATTATATTACCATTATGTTTGAACGATTTCTGGTCAATAAAAACCATCATCTGTTTTCTGAAAATCAGCAAGAATAAAATTTATATTCGCTATGAGACTTCTATTGTTATCATTTATTTTTTTTCATTAAATGTGACCATTGACTAGGTACATATTAAAAATGCATTATATGAACAATTATTTTGATAATATTAAAGCTACGAATTCGTTCCAACAATAATATTTTATCCAGTCATCAAAGGTAATTTATCGCAAAACTAATGACTGAAGTACTTAGATGAAAATCATTTATTTTAGGTTATATATGTATATAACATACGTATTTATGTAAAATAAAAAAAAAATGTGTTCTTAAACTTTTTTATCCTGACGTATCTTAAGTTATACACACTATTAACCTTAAAAACAAGAAAACTTTTCTTTTTGAAAGTTTTTTTTTTACATCGAATATATATGTAGAATTTTTTTTTTCAAAATGTTCGTTAATTGTTTTGGGACAAAAATTAATATTTTATATTTTAATGTTTACCGCTAATGAATGAGTAAAAAAAAAAAACATACATTAAGTTTCGAATTTTCTTCAAAATCTTATAAATTTAATCATTAAAAAAAAGTGATTATTAAATATTTTTCAAATAATCATTATATTTTAAAGCATTTTAGTAACAAACACGCATTTCAAATTTGAAGATAAAAAATAACATAATCATATTGTATTGTGAGTATTAAGTACATTAAGTACATAGCTATGTATCCCATATATTTAATCGAATTTAATATTATTCTAGTATTTTAATAGTCACTGTTTCAGAGGGTTATACTAAGTTCCTATTAATTAAATCAAATATATAATAAATAAAATAAAAATAAAAATATTCCATTGAATAAATGTATTTAAACTGTATTAAGTATTTTCTCATTTAAATTAATTATTAAAGTACACTATAGTAAATCAAATTAAAATTGGTTTTTTCTTCCGTGATGATTATTTGAAAAGTTTGTATTAGTTTTTGGCTTTAGTGGTGACTAACTCGTTTACTTTTTTATAGTTAATTTTTTTAATAATTTTAGTATAGTTCCGTATTTGTTTCGAGTAAAAATAATCTTTTTGTTTAATCCATATACGCAGTATTTAAAATTCTACAAAAATAATCTATTGATCACACCGACTACATATTATACAAGTGAGTACGATATAGATATTAGATATAGAGTATTTTAAACTTTTAAAACCATAAAAAATAAGTTTAAGTACTTAAAAGGTTTGAAACAGTGAAGTTTATATATAAGTACTTAGTGACATACATCACCCATTTAAATACTTCCGTTGTATAAACATCATTTAAAAAGCTACATTGTGCATGGCTAATAAATATACAATTTTCTATTGTTATTGGCTTATATTTTAAAACTAAATTAACACACCTTACATAAACATGATTTGCATTACATATCACATTATATAAAATATAAATAAGATATTAATTATATGGCACTGCTTTTTTGTATAAACTGTTATACTATATTATAACTATTAAAATTAAAATACGTAGTTTTTAAATTATATTTTCCACTAACACATCACAATTATAATACAATTCGCATACATTTGAATTTGCCTACATTGGCTTTTATATGTGAAACGGCGAGTATTTCATTAATTCGTACGCTCATTAATGGCCATATTTACTTTCCTTATTCACTAAAACACATCCATTTAACTTCGCTCATCATATTCTCAGATATCTCACTACTTTCTATATCTCTTCTCATAATACTGACTTTACTAAAAATATTCCCCTGTCTGGATCAATGTCGTAACGTAACGAATACCCCGAATTTAATTTTTTATTAAATACAATTAATACAAAAAAAAAAATATTAAATCTCACGTTAAGTATAAAAATTATTGTTATTCAATATATTATTTTTAATTATTATTATATTATTAACCACTATAAAGTCATTTATAATTATTGTACAATTATTATTCTCACCAGTCTTTTATTTTATAGAATATATAATTATTATTAGAAACTTATTATATTAAAATAAATTATAGAAAACATCTTATATTCTGACATAAGTACCGATCTGATAGAGCTGCCTTCTTGGGATTTGCAAGGGCTAGTGTGGAAATAATACTGTGGTGCCTAAAATACGTTTGTATTAATTAAAATGGTCTTCAAAATACTACTTTTTTACTGTTCATATCAATAGATTCAAAATTAATAATATTTAAAAGAACTGTCCATTTTTTGATAGATTAAAATTACATTAAATAATATTTTTTAACACGAACCTAGAGTTTAGGCCTCGTTACATAATTCTATATTTAAAATAAAATAACTTTTATAAGTTCAAAGTTTTGATGAGTTGTAATTCAGCTGAGTTAGCTATAAAATTATAAGGATTACAAAATTAAGTTCATAGCATAAAATATTTTCTTTATACTTGTTCTATTTTAATGCGAACAAATTAAAATATTATCATTTTATGAGTTGTAATTATCATTATTAGTTTTAATTTAAATTAGGAAATAATACCCATAAGTAATATTTTTCATAATTGACTAAAACCACAGGTATGCATTATATAATAATTAATTTTAACACAATTCATTGAGAAACATTTTTATGATCATTTAAAATATTTTAAGTATAGAAAGGGGTTTTAATAATATAATTTTGTAAGTTAAATATTTCAAATGGGAAATATTTTGAACGTGAGATGTTCTGAAGCATGTTTGAGTGTGAATTAGAATTGTTTTTTTAAAACTATTAAAACAATGCACTTCGTGAATTAATAATCTGATGGTAACAATTTACCATAATACAATATATTATACAACAGTGAATATACATAAATGTTAAATTATATTTAGAAAAATATTTCCCACAAAACGTACGACATCATAGATATCCATTACACATTGCTTATGTATACACACGCTATGGTGATATTTGTTACAGATATTTCGTGGATCGAAAACAACAACATTTGAACACGAAAGTCTATCGATAAAAATAAAAACAGACGTATGACATAGCGTATTTGCCATATGTAGTCAAGTACCTAGGGACAACAGTATATATATTTTTTTTTTCATCGAAAAGCAACACGTCTAAAATACGAGCTCTTGAATATATAGTAACGCACATCTCATATATTATATCGTTTTTTCAATATATATTCCACACTCCATGGCACCGAAAAAAACATTCGAATTTTGGGACAATTCATATAATGTTATAATATAAATATTAAGCTACCTACATATTTTAATATATACCAATATATTTTATGCAACAATAAAACATGTTTTAGATAGTTTTATGAATGTTTTCAGCTAGGTGCTATAGGATCTGTATGAATAATAAAATACCATTTGACTATGTTCAGTAGATAGGTATAAATTTATCTGTGAAAAGTCATATAGTATAAAAAACCACTGTCAAATGAATTTTATTTTTATTCTTATTTTTTTTTTTTTTTTTTTTTTTTATGTGCGTATATAATGTTATATAAAATATAAATGATCTCGTCTTTAGATTCTTATTCCAACAACGTCAAAACATTACATACTACGGCATCATATGATAATAATTAATAATTAATTAATAGCGATTGCTTTTCCAATAAGCTAGTAAATTGTTCTCAATTATAAATACATACATGGTCGATAGAATTTTTATATTTTATCATATGGGTATAATAAAAATACACTTGAATTAGTTAAAATGTTAATACAATATGAACACGAATAACTTTTTTATTGAATAAAAAACATGAAAATATTTAAAGTTCATAAATTACATTTAACTGGCATGAAGGCAATTTCATAATTTCTGAAGATCTATGTTTTGAAGTAGTTCCCACGATAGTATTTTTTTTTTTTTTTTAATAATCATTAATCCACGAAAATTAATGACACATTGTGTCCCCTCTAACAGTGTTAACTAATATAATATTATGATAATTATATTTTACAATAAATTATCATTATCTGGTGTGGGATGTCTCTGTATTTTAACCTTTTGCTACATATTATTTTATAAATAAGAATAATTGAGCAATAATATCTAATAATGATTCAATATGCCTCGTAATTAAGATTATTTAATACGTTATATTAATGCATAAATTTGATATCTTACATTTTATGTAATAAAAACTTAATTAAGAAAAAAAATGTAATAATAAAATTATGCATTATAAAAATGTAATTTATTTAAAAATTAAATAAGTAAAGTGTGTTTGTATTATACACATTATGTTGGAACCAACACAGGATACCTATAATACATTTATAATTGTTCAACCCGATCCATTAATATTACAAAAAAGTAAGATAATTAGTAATTTTATCAATAAATTATTGATAATCACCTATTAAATATAGAATGCAAGCACCTGAACTTTTTAATTTAAATCTTAAAAAAAAGCTGTCGAATAAAAAAAAATCATCAACTTACTAAAAAATTAATGACATGATATATAATGAATTAATTTTATCACAATAAAAAAAACTTGAAATAAAATGTTGAATAATCTTTTTAATTATTATGATTTTTATGTTATATATTTACCTTAAATGTTATAGTAATAGTATTTTAATGATGTTTTTATTCTATTATATTTTTCTATAAACACTTAATTGGAAGTTCCTTAAATTTTTTATGTTTTACTTTAAAGAAATAATTTAAGTAAACACGGATTTGAAATACTTTATTTTAATAAAATTAGATTCGTTGTTTTTTTATACGATAATATTATTGTATTAAAAATATTTATTGCAACATAATCACTATACGCATAAACACAAAATAAAGAATGCCGATAGTTATGCTAGTATGCTATTATATGAAATCGTAAATTCAAATTTATTGTATTAAAATTGATTGTGTTTGAACCTATTAAAAATTAAAAATGGTTTAATAATTTATGTTGAGATTACAACGAAAAATTATAATATTAACGATTTTCAACTTTATAATATCGAAAACGAAAATCTGTTGTATATTCTATAAATTACATTTTAAAATGGAATTGTATGTTAAATTGGTCAAACTACTAGTATTCGTTGTATTCTTACAAACGTAAACACGGTACACATATTTGTTTATCAAAACCAATGTTTGTGTTGTTAATTTTAAGATTAGAGTGATTTGAGTTATTAACTAATATAAAAGTAAGAAGTAAGAATAATTTCCTTGTTTGTACACCGTTAGTGTACCAAAAATTTAAAATGTTAACTATATGTATTAAGGTTAATAATTTTTACTATTTTTAGTAACTAAAGTAGTAGTACATAAGTTTCCTATTTATTCGGTAAGTTTGTCATCACTATTCTGGATCTATGTATATAATTAAGCTAAAAAGAAAATTATTATAACTTATATATTCTTTGACCTTTCGTTAATTTTAATAATTTACCGTTTATACCTACTCGTACATTATAATTTGTAAATTTTTTTTTAATAAAACTCACTCCTGAAGGTAAATTTAGGCTGAATTTTTCATTCAGTTCTTATACATAAAATGTAAACATTTTCAACGGTTGAAATTTTAAGAAAGTATTTTTGATTTAAAACGATTATAACTGAATTTTTCTTTTAAGTTTGATAATAAGTAAATTTATCATAATATTACAATTAACTACATAAAATCAGTTCTTCTGAATACAAGTTTGATAATAATACAGATGTGACATATATACATTTATTAAGCTCCTTCTTCATGGATAGAAGTCATAGTTATAGAATATTAAAATAAATGTATGTAAATAAATACATATTTTTATTTCAAAAATTAATGATAATGTTGAAAATTATTTTATTGTACAAAAAATTATAAAATTGTATTGAAATACATCAAAATATCAACTAAAATAAGACAATAAGAACGAGGCACAAACATTAAAATAAAAAATGTTCTAACAATAATAAGTATTACATTTTTTTCTTTTTTTAACTTTTCAATGACTGTTTTATAATTATTTTTTAATTTTATTAGTTAATACAATATCAAAAAACTTGTTATTATTACCTTTACAGTTATTATAAAAGTAACAGATTACATCTAAATTTAGTACAAATTATAAGATACATATTCTACTGCAGATCTTTTATTTTATCAACTAATTTTATAATTTGTACTAATCTGTTTTTTAACAAAGTGTACAATATAATTTTAAGAAATAAAGTACTTACATTTTTGGAAAAAAAACTTGGTTTCGTTTTTTAAATAGGCATTATATAAGCTATAATATCATATTCTGTATTATTTTTTTTTAAGTATTAATTATTTAATCCTTATAATATTAGTATGTAGGTATGTGAAAAATTTACATCTTCAAATATGAAATAGAAAAAAAACTGACATATAAAAGTTACTTCAAAAATGAAAACTAAACTAAGAAAATAAATATTTTTTTTATAAAACACTGTTTTATGTTATTATTGATTTAAAAATTATTCTTTGTATTTTTTCTTAATTTTTCTTATGACCATAAAAACAACTTCTTTATGTGTAAGTATTTTTTTTTTTTTTTTTTTGTTTAATTTTAAAGTATTATAAAAATATTATGTACGTTCTATTACTACTGCAAGATAGACGAATACTTTTAACTAAATTTCACTAATAAATGAAACAAAACATTTTAAAATTGTTGGAAACTTTCCTATCTAAGAGTTTCAGTGGTACATGTAAAAATCACGCACACTAGATGTAACTTACTTTTAAACAACAAAATTACTTTTCCACACAAGTTTAACATTTTTTTTTTTATTTAACTTAGGAATCTTACTATTTTAGACCATGTGCGTTTACAGTCTTCTTGACGTCTAACAAACATAAAAAGAACTTAGATGAAACTTATGAACACATTGTATATTTTAATGAAACGCGAGGCAAACTATAGGTATATATACAGTATAAGATTTTTTCCTAAGAACTAATATTCGTTTTTACTATCATAATCATCGTCAAAAGAATAAAATAAAACAAAATATAGATACAAAAAATATATATATATTAATATGTATATACATATACATAAAAAAAATTAGACTCACGCAGTCATGCCCTAATTTTATCTTTGCTTTAGTTCCAGATCTTAATACTTCTTTTTCATTAGCCATTGGAACACGACGTGGCCAATTATTCTCTTGTAATAAAACCAAAGATTATAACCGCCCGTTACTTTTAGTCGTAATACAAACAGTAATACTCTTAATGATTAAAATTTTTCTTGAAACACAAAAAAAATACTCTCATTTACCGTTCTTTTTTAAACGTATTTTCAAAATATTATTATTATTTTTTTTTTAGTATAAATCATTAATTACAGATTATGAACTCAATTTCATCCATTCTTCGTATAGTCATTAGTTATATGCACATTCCATGATTAAACATCGGGTTGTGAATGAGTATATATTATACGTCATGTTCCTAACAGATATAATAATAACAAGAGGAACTGTTTGAGTATATTATAATATGGTGAATATAAATGAAAAATACTTTCAGAAATGTCAGGCTGGAAACACCTGAGGAAGGGATAGTAGATACCGAGAGAATGGATTGTTGGTGGGCGTGACCGGTCCCCTGTATAACACTAATGATGTATGGCTTAGAGTTTTTGGGACACTTTTGCTAGAGATAAAGCTACGAAAATCATACTAAGTATGAGTGACCATAAAAGTTCATCACCTTTGAAATATCCGTATATCTATTTAATATAGTATCCGTATTTATTTATTTATTTATTTATTTATTCATTTATTTATTTATGTATACATGTTAAAGAGATTATACAGATATTTATAATTTATTACATTCGTTTATTACGATTTCAGGTCTGAATTCATTGTCATTTATATAATTCATATACATATGAATAACTTGAATTTAATTTTATTGGCTTATTTTGGTACGTCACAAAAAGTCAATGTATTTTACTAGGTAGTATAATATATAAATAAAAACAACATTCAATGTAAAATACAATTTTCATCGGTGTATAGCAATGATCACGTCATGTGAAATAAAATAAATAACTATTTATATGTGTAATTCTTAAATAATTTTTTGTTATTTGAATAATTTATCCAATCGTTTTCTTTTTTTCATTTTTAATACTCAGTTTTAAAATCAACTTATACAGACGAAACAACAAAGTCAGTACCAATACAGAAATATATTATTATTTGATATAAAAATAACATGTCCATACCAAAAAATGTAACGAAGAAACAAAAACGTTTTACAGTAGATTACATACCAAACTTGTTAGTCCTTACAATCTACTCATAAACCATGTATATATATAAAGATATATAAATTCATTCCAACCCTTCTTGGAAATTTACATCATAAGTTAAAAATGCAAATACAAAATAACAATTTATTTTATCCGTATGTTTTATTTATAGGTACGTGGCAGAATGCACATAATATTATATTACGGAATTGAAGTCATTGCTATATTTATGCTTAGACAATTGTAGTAAATTAACTTTGATATTTCAATATTCAAATTGTTTAGTTAGAACTTAAAAACTGTTTTGTGTACGTCTTATAAAACATGAAATATTTTAATATTTATTCCTGTAAGTATTTATTCTATTCAAATAAAAAATGACCAAAAAGTTTATTGTGAGGATCTTAGATTTTATCGTCTTTGAGTTTTTCAAACATAATTGCTTTAAAAAAAGTTCTTATTTACTATCATCGTACTTGTTTTAATGTTGTCTCCATAAATAGATCAATAAACAATGAATAATTCATACAAGTATATATCATATGCAGAAATTAAATTAACGTTATAATTTTGTGAATCCTTGTCATTTTTATATATTTTGACGTTTATGTTTCCATCATAACATATTTTTATAAATAAAACAAAAACTCACATTTTTTGTACTCATAATTAATATATAAAATCAGGTAGTATTTTTTAGTTGTATATTTTATGAAATTTGTATAGATAACGTGGTTCATATATTTAATTTAGTGTTTACCGTCATTCCTAAAGAGTCCTAAAAATGCAACCCATTTCGCCAACCATACTGTACATGACACATATCACATATCTTAATGCATAATATTACTTAGAACATAAGATTTATCCGGATATAGCTTTAATATCATATAATATAGTTTGTTACAATTGTGGAATTTTTCGGTGCATTACTATATTATATTTGAACAATAAACGACTTGAGGATCATCACATGAAATACAAGTAGAACATAAGTTACATAGTTGAAAATTGTGAATAGCACAAGCGATTTTTCATAGTTCGAAGATAATTTTCAACGATGAGAATCTTTATATGTGTCGACTTGTATTGCTTTATATTAAATCTTGAAATATATTATAGTATACTGTGATATCATAGACGAAAACCTTTGGGTTAATATAATTCCATTCCTTGTTAATGGCATTGAATGTGTATCCTTTCGGATTACCATAATCTAAGTATAAATCACACATTCAACTTAAATCAAGCTCAATTAATTTCAAACGACTATGATTTTATCTATATTTATGAAACATTAAAATCAAAAAATGTCTTACTTTAGAATTTAGATGGTTGTATTATTATGATATTATTGATATTGTATAAAAATAGTCCACTGGTACATAAAATGTTTACTTTCGATCTCACCACAATCTATTATAAAAAATGCGCTTGAATTTAATAAATTAAATAATAATTTCTTAGCTGATTTATCACAATATTTTTTTTTCATGTCATATTTATGGCTAATTTCCATATATTTTTTCAAATAATAGTTTACCTATTATTATAAAATTCATATTTTTATGATTATATAGCTTATATATTTTATGAAAAATAGATTTTAAGGATCCAAATGACGGTTAATAATTACTAAAAATCAAGTTTTTTTTTCAAATAATAATAATTAAAAGTGTTCCTGACTTAACTATCTAAAATTAGACGTCATGATAAAATAGAGTTCTTAATTGAGAATAAAATATATAAGTATATTTATAATAATATGTACCTTAAAGAAATAATGATTAATATTGGTGTCTTTAAAAAATAAAAATGAATGATAAGCAACATATATTTTTGTTATTGAATATTTTTTTTTAACAACTAAAATAGAAAGAACTTTCATTTTTTAAAAAAATAATGAGTACATATTTTTTCAACGATTAAATTGGCTTACACGTGATGTACTATATAAAAATGTTTTACACCTAAATAATAAACCTAAAGGAATCTAGGTAATCGTAGTATTATATAGGTTTACATATTATGAATGTATTCTTATGCATTTCACATTTTACAGTCGATTGAAAGTATAATAATAGGTGATTTTCATCATCATACAAATATTACAAATAATAAGTTTATTCAATATATATACCCCGAGGGATTTTTTATTATTACTATTATGTTCTTTTTTCTACAATTCACGTAGATGTGTGAGTTTTATACCAAAGGGACATTGCAATTTCAATGTGCGAACTATATATTTGAAAAAAAAAAATACCCAATTAAAAAAATATTTTAAAAAATACAATTGACCTACACCTATATGTGTATTATAGGTAACTTCAAAGAGTTAAAATCCTCTCGGAAATATAAAATATTTAAAATTGAACTAATAAGTATTCAAGTATACAATTCGATAAAAAATCTAAGTAAAAAAAAAAAAAAAACAATAGAAATTATTGTAATATATATATATATATAAAACCGTAAAGTTTTTGAGTGCATTTATTAGTTAGTATTGTGTATTAAATGTGTTTAATTTAAAGTCAACCATAAATAACTTCATATAAAAAAGAATTTCAACGAGAGCGATAGTCAATCTCTATTTCTAAGAACATATTTTATAATTTAATTATATTACTTTTAATAATATATATTTAAGAATGCTTAAAATAAGATAAAATATATTTTAAATGCAATTAATGCATATAAAAAATATCAATAACTATAATGATTAAATGTTCCAATTTCTGAGATAAATATTTAAAAATATATATCTTAAAATAAGCTAAAATATTGTATTAAAAACTGAAGAAATTATTTTGTAAATATTTATTGAAAATAGATTTTACAACAAATTATAAAAAAATTTTATTTTCTTAATTATTGATCGTATATATTCCTTTAGTACTGTAATTTGATTTCATTTTTTTCTGATTGTTCTGAAAAATACTTGAAATTTATTACTTTTGATCCTCCAAACTACTAACTACTCGTATATCCAATTTTCAATAAGAATTCACCCTCAATGTTAAAGATTGAAGCATTTTTCTGCTACAGAAGGGGTTGACAGTACACACACATATAACACAAATATTGATATTATAGTAAAATCAATTGCAAATGTTGCTTTTTACACTGTTTATTAATAGCATAAAAAAAAGTATTCGACAACAGTAAATTCTTACTATTTTTAGACGACTTACAGCTATTTTTAGAAATTTATTCAGTACTTGAGTGTCACCTATTTCAAACTTCAAAGTGACTTAAACGTATTAGATGCTTGGGCTGTTAATATTAGTTTGGAACTTAATGTTTCTAAATGTTGCTCCAATCTTTCTATAGAAGTCGTACTCATTTAGAATTTAAATACACACTACAAGGTACTTTTCTTGTTATTGAAGGAAATGCAGTAAAAGATCTTGGTGAATTTTATGATTGTGACTTAAATTTCCATATTCACATACATGCGGAATGCTGTAGAGCTCTAAAAGCTCTTAGATTTCTTAAGCAGGTTTTCAAAAAATTTAAATTACTAACTTTACTAAAAGCTCTATATTGTGAACTTATCAGATCTATTTTAGAATTTTCTGTTATTATATAGGAGCCTCATACAGCAAATAATTTGATTCAACTTGAAAGGTTTCAACGAAAGTTGTTAAGTTTTGCTGCTCATTTACTAAAAATAGAACATAGACCTCATGATTATGAAGCAGTATTAAATAGTCTACATTTACAGTCCTAAGCTGATAAGCGAATACCGTCCTTCTCAAACGTATTGATGGGTCGATTGACTGTCCAAAACTCCTTCCTAAGTTCAACTTTAAAATTCTGGATCCGATCTACCTATCTTTTTTATGCCACTGTGTTAAACTAATTTATTATTCCCAGAACTGATCTCTGTATAGAATGATGCGTATTACCAATGAAGATCAGTCTCTTAATTTTTAAGTCATACATTTTCTAATTTTGTCCGTTTTGTAAACTTTTGTATTGTACATTTTAATTATGTTTAAATACAATCTGTACTTTTGGGTCATAGCCCGTATTGAGATATAAACAAATAAATAAAAACCATTTAGTGCATCACATCGTTCATAATCTAAAAAATTATAATATTACCACTGTTTTATATTTTTTCAAGATTGAAAAAATCCAGTGAATTTTACATAAAAGTTATCAAAAGTAAATCTATATTTTCAATTATCATGTGGAACATATTATATTACTCAGTATTTATGATAAACGTATATTATATTTCGGTAAATTTAAAAATAAAAAAATTAATTACCTGTTACACTTCTATTTCCATAAATTCTCCATACATTTTGATCTAAAAACACATTTATAAATACATATATTAATTTAAATATTATATAATTAAATAGGAATACAAGGTTTAAATAATATTTAATATTTGTTATAAATACTATTGTAAACTAATGAGTATCGTATACGTTTGTTAAAACTTATATAATATAACTATTATGTAGGATCAACTCAACACAATATACATTTGAGATAAATAAAAATGTACTTATAATTAAGATTAATTCGACTTTTTGTGAAATGCATTCTAATGTAAGAATGATAAAAAAAATTCTACTTTAAAACAAATTTAATAAGTTGAGATTTGTTTATTCTTTAACTTAATTAGAACAAACTCGATTCGTAAAACTAGTCCTTTTGAAATATTATTTATCGCATATTATTTATTGAACTACTAAATGTATCACCATTATCGTCGATTTTCATCATCGTCAACTTAAATATTTTAGAACCAATAAATAACACGTAAGATCTATTTCCTCTGAAGATACTTGAAAATGAAATACATAGTGATAACACTGATTTCAAATAAATAATACCTATAAATTCATAGATAAAATATTGCACATACTTAAAGCTTATTTATCCGATCACGCTGTTTGCAAAAAATACCTTTCAATGATGACAAATTATTGGGATTTATCGATGCTTAACATTTGATGTCGTAATAATAGCAGAAACTCCGTTTTTGCAATCAATAATGTTGCGAAGAAATAAAATAATACAAACCATAAAACGACTAAATTCGATTTTGAATATTTAGTAAAACAGTTCAAGGAGATGACCATACCAAAAATTTATTCTTTTTTACCCTGATAAAATGACAATGCGGCTCACGGTTAGAATATATAAGAATGGTACGATACCATTTTTAATGAATACTGGACGAATAAACTATATACTGTAATCAGGTAATCACCGGTAATCTAAGTCCCAAGTCGACGCAATTTCACCGTCACTACCGTTCCGCGAAAATCCATAAAGCACGAAATATCTTTATAAATCTCAAAAGCTATATCCTACACTCATAGTTCATTTTCTGAGACAAATGAAGTTCATTCTATATAGATACATGTATATGTAAGAGAGTATGAAACAGAAAAAGTACAACCTAACAATCAAGGAGGAAAACGTAATTATTTATGACTACAAAATTAAGTCTACTGTATATTAAAAGTTTTAAATATATGTACATTGTACACAATATTATTGTTATATTATGGTAAATATGTAAGTTTAATGTTATTATTATATTTATTACAAATCTTTAAAAAACGATTTCTACTATAACTGATTTTATTAAGACTCAATAAACCACACGTACGACCTCCGTATATGTATATACGCTAATATATCTTAAATCACTTGTAATCACAATGTTAACAATCATTAACGACTCCGAAATTGGCAAAACTAATAATTTAAACTAATAGTTATATTGCTCTAAATTTAAAAAATTAAATAACATTATAATCATTATAATATTATATTATTGTACTCGTATATTCTGTTATAACTTATCTTATTTCTAAGCATATACTCTTCGATACATCTAATTTTATAAAACCGTTCTTTTTGAAAACAGTTAACAGTTTTAGTTTATTGATTATAAGAATAGTAATTATTGTTCAAAGATCTATAAATTATTGCATACGAGTTATCCATCATAATAATCGTATTATTATTTAATATCTTCAGATAGTATGCTTACTGTGATATAATGTACAAAATACAGTTGGTATATTTTTATTGAAAAAAATATATATGTTATATATATATATATATATAAGTATTTTATAACTGTCATGTCAAAAAATATATGTATATATAAATTTATATAAATAATTATAATTATAAAAAAAAATGTATAACGATTGGAAATATAAAAAGCATTAGATAAAACATCTAAAAGAGTTATCAAAGTCTATTGTAGTTAGCGATCGTAGTGAGCAGGTGATTAAATCCTCTTGTATTTTATAATACATTTATGACTAAAGTGAAATTAAATAAGTAAAATGTAGTCTTACAATTAAAATTAAGAGATTTCTAATTATTTGAATGAGTATAGATATATTATATTTTTGAATTATGTTCTTCAGGTAAAGTCATCAAGGAAATGGAACACTTGAAAACGTCCATGGTTGCCAATGCTTTATGTTTATTTCGGTTAAATTTTAAGCAGTGTTGCATATATTATAATTTGTATTTGGTAAACTATCATATTATATTCAAGAGTACATTAACATAATGGTTATGTTAAATTAGGATTATCTTCAAAAATCAAATTTAATTTAAAATCTCAAGCACAATAGTTAAAAATACTATAACCGTTGTAGCAATATGTGTACTAAGTTTTTTCAACATTAAAAGATATACTCATTCAATAAAGCTCACTGGTACAACCGCTCCCATTTCAATAGGACATAATATTATGTTTATGTCTGGATGTAATTTTTGAAGTACCTACCTAAACGAATACGTACATGTGTTACAACAGAAGGTAACTTAAATTGCTTACCACAATAATTGAATAATGAGATATTAAAATATTTGAAAGATTAATAGAGGGAAAAAATTGGGTATATTTTTGCTATATTAGTTATTGCTTATTACCATGCACTATACTAGAAAATAAATTATGAAGATTAATTCCGTATGGTAACATTTTTGAGTGATTGAAAATCAATACTTAATGTAACAGCTTGGATACATAGCTATCGATTTTTATTTTTGTAAAACATCATTATATACATAGTAAATACAATCATGTCTAATAGTATAACACTCGTCAGCAGTCAATCAGAAACTGATTTATGGTTTTCTACAGGAACCAGGTTTATTAGACTTTAAAATCATTTAATAAATTAAAACATTCTACTTTAATTGATTAGGAAGAAAATCGTCATAACGTTTTACTTTTTTGCATAAATTTAACTGTAAATTAAAGTTGACTTTATTTTATAAAACTTTTTTAATTTAAATATTTATTTTGAATTAATTATATTAAGTTATAATATAATATCATATGCTCGTATTTCATTGTGGAAAATACCTGTAAAAACAAATGATAATTATTATAATAAATAATTATATCAATGAATCAAACAGTTTCAACACTGTTTAAAAAAATATAAATATACATTTTTTTTTTTAAAGAATCAAATACAATTGAAAATATATAAATATATTATACCTTTTATATTTTGTTAGTATGAAATGTTAGATGCGATCATACGTTGGAAAAATATTTTGTGATAGAAAAATGTATTTCAATGGTTTTTTTTTTTATTCTTATTATAATTGAACATTATGAGTATGATATTAAATAAAATTTGACTTATTATAAATTATGAAAAAAAATATATATTCTATATTTATTAATAATTGTGTGACTGATAGCCACAATGTAACACATAAAAATAAAATAATTTTTCTTAGAGAAATGCAATGGTTCAACAAACACAAATTAATAACAATAATTTACCTATAATTTCTAAAAAAATAAAATTATGATTATTAACAATACCTACTATGAAATAAATTATAAATAATCAGTTGTGCTTATCTTATTTAATTTTGTATAAATAATAATTTTATACTAAGTAATCCCAACAATAAATTGGGAATTAATGATATAATAGTATGTTTATACTTATATGAAAGGAAAAATTTAAATACAACAAACTGAAAACGGTTGATAGCCGATATTTAATGAATTTTATATGAGTATCGTTTATAGGGACTTACTTACATTCTTATACCAGGAACAGTTGATTTCAGACAATAAACTAATACGTAAATATTATATTTAAAAAATACAATATAAATAAAAAAAAGCTTCCAATATAATATATGAATATTTAAAATATTATAACCTCTTTTTATGATTCAAATTTAAAAGTAAACATAACATTTAAATACGTTATAATTGGTTATAAAATAAAATAAATAATTTAAAACTTTTAATTTACAAGGGAAAATATTGAAATCATTTATTTTATATTAATATTTTTTAATATTAATTAAAACACATAATTTTTTTATTTATTAGTATAGGTATGTTACGTTTTCATTTTCATATTATTCTAATATACCGAACCTTTCAAAGTGTTCTTAACATTGAATGTTATGAACCATTTTATATAGGAAGGTAAAATAATATAATTGCTATAGTCTTAATAATTTATTATGTACTAAAATTATTTCAAAATGTGTTATCTGAAAATACATTATAAATAATTTTTTACCAAAATTCAGTCACTATATTAATAATTTATTTTTCTTATTATTGACTATTGTAATATATATTGCATTTATTAATTAAATAGCAAAATATACTTTTTTTTTTAAATATATTAATAGGTAACAAACAAAGAATATTTGACATTTATATGGAAATATAACTTTTTCTAGTTGTGAAAATATGACTTTAGAGTCTGGTATTGTAAACGTGACAACTATCGCGTTCCCATTGGCGTTTCACGATCTCTGATTATCATACTGTCCATCAAAAGTTTGTATCAAACTTGATTCAGTATTATAATATTATAACAAAGGCCCCATGACGCATAAATGCCTAGTTGCTTTTCAATAGGGAAAATGCATCCCGGTCATACTATAATAAATTATATCTGTTTTCTTCATGCTAAACTCTTACAATTCAAATCAAACTGGGATTAAACATAAATATTCTGAAAAGTAATGGATTCAACGAAAAATGACGCGAGAGTTTGTTATGACTACCGACAAAATATAGTATGCGTTTATTTATATATATATATATATATATATTATATACATAATAATTCACAAGACGTCCATTCACATTTCTTTTAATAATGAATTCATTTAAATTCTGATTTTTTAAGTTATTATAATATACATATATGCAATAACTATATTTTTAAATTCTTGAATTTGTTTTTAATACTTAAGTATCTTAAATGGT
The DNA here is from genome assembly GCF_020184175.1 of Aphis gossypii. Classification (NCBI taxonomy): domain Eukaryota; kingdom Metazoa; phylum Arthropoda; class Insecta; order Hemiptera; family Aphididae; genus Aphis; species Aphis gossypii. The sequence continues at coordinate 34,417,344 of NC_065530.1, read as the reverse complement.
ATAAACTTGTATTTGTCAATTGAGAACCCTTTCCCTTTTTTAGTGTAAATTATTTAGTGAATATTTTGTTTTAAATATTGATGTATCTTATTTTAAATCCCAATGAATAGTTTTTCCGTAACTAAAATGTTTATACTGAGGATAATAGTTCTTACAAATGATATAAAAAATATAAAATAGATGTAGCGTTGGATCTTGTATTTATTATACTTGGACCGTGTTTACAAATTATTTATGTTAATACATTAATATTAATTACAAAATATACATATTCATATTAAATGTATAATATATATATTCTAAGACCATTATGAAGGACCTATTATCCTTAGCACCCAAAGTTAAATAATTCAAAACCAACTAGGCCGAATTTTGATTCTGATACATTACAATTTTCAGAAATTATTCATGCGTAATTTATGATAAAAAGGAGGCATTTTATTTGAAAAATAGAAGTTTTTAACTCCAAAAGACATTTCTTAATTATTAAGTAAATTTAAAGTAATTGATATTATAGATTTTAAGTATACGTATTTGAAAATTCCGAATTAAATCCGATTTTGAATACCTAAATTATTAATAAAAGGTAGTAAACATACGTTTGAATGATACAACTTGAAAATTTATTAAAAAAAATAATTCTTTCCATCATATAATAAATAATAATATACCACATACTTTACTATAATAATATATTCTATAATATCTAATATATATATATTAAAAAAAAAAAAAATGGACACTTTAAAATACATGTAAAAGTTTACACGTTCATAATAATAATAATATTATATTATTATCTGCATTCCTTTTTGCGTTATGCTTTTTTTTTTTTATTTATTTAAATTTATTTAACGTTATGTTTTGTATTTTTAATAACATATATTTTTACAACTTTATTGTTAAAATTTTATATTATATACCAATCTATTTTCTTTATTTTGTAATATATGAATATAACACACTATATAGGTACTTGCAAGACGATTGAATAAGTCGTATTAAAATATTTAGGGAACAATTTTAACGAAGAAAACGTTACAAAAACATAATTCATTTTGCTTATCTTTCTTTGTTAATAGTTAATACAATTAATTTGTAACTTCACATATTTTGTAAGCTTTTATACAATTTATCATTATAATATAACATAACATTTTATAATTTATAAATTATATAAACAATATTGTTTTAGCCATAATTCACAAGTTAGTGGTTATCTAATGTTAAACTTTAGTATGATCTATTAAATTGTATAGCTTTACAACAAACAGTAGTTGCACAAATCATTAATATTAAGCAGTTCGTGTGATGGAAAAGTGTCCGTTTCGCGTACTGTACAATATTTTATGTAGTCCAAAATGGCAGAGTATAACTAACACCTTACAAGTATATTACGCGATTTCCATAATTATTTTGTCTAATTATTATAAATGATTATTATATTAATCAAGGTTAATGAATCTTAGCATAGGTCGTAAATCAAAGTGTCGATGTATAATTGCATGCTGATTACATAATACTACACTAAAAATTAAATAAAAATTAATTGTTATGGAATATCAATTCTGTAAATCACGTCATAATGATAAAAATAATATTAGTTATGTTACGAATATTTTACCCCATCAATTACATTACTATAAATAAAAAACATTTTATAAGAATTAAAAAAAAAAAAACTACAATATGCAATAAAATATAGACACACTTAAACAGTTTTCAGACGATATTGCATTTGAGGAGTTTGTCATTTCTTGTTAATTTCAAACTGATATACCTATTAATAATTCACTCTCATAATTAAAACTTAATTAATATCTATGCCTATGTTGAAGAAATGGTAGGTAAGTCATTCTAATGACCACGCAGTTGAGAATAATCAGTGAAATATACTATTGCATATAAATCCTAATCCTAGTAATAACTATATTATTATTATTAACACGGATACATATCAATAAGATATAATATACTACTATTACGATACATTTTGATATAATGATAATAATAGGGTGAACAAATAAAACATATTATATTATATTATGGCTTTGACTCGTTCAAAATATAAGTAACTCTAATGAAATATGATTTTATAATTAATTTACAAGACATCTCGTATTAGAAGATGTATCTGAAATCTGATCTGAGATTAATTTTACTTCATTACGTATACCTTATTATGTTGTAATAACATATTCATTACAAAGATACAAATACTATATTTTTTTTATACATATATTTTTAAATTATATAACAATAATAAACGGTAAATACAAATAATTTGTATTGCTTAATTATAATTATAATGTAGTATGGGCTTTATTTATAAATTTATGATCCTTCAAATAAACAAGAAATACTAAATACACAAAATAATATTTAAGGGATATAGTAGATAAAAAAAAATATAAATATATGTATGAATCATTCGTAATGATATTTATATGTGTTTTTGAAAATATCATTATATTTCTTACGGTAATCTCATTTGGTAACCGATAACTTTTATTTAATCCAAAAAGTTTTTATTTATGTTTATCCATACGAATGTATAATATTGTACATTATAAGTATAGGATATTTTGAATATTTTATGAAAATCTAATTTATTACAAATCATCATAATATTAGAATATTATATTACGTAATAAAGTATTTGATAGGTAGTAAAATCGATAAAAAAAAAAAAAATAATAATTATCATAATATGCACGTACTGTACAATTTATTAAGCATATTAACAATGGCAAGTGTATTTTTTGTACGTATGTATATGAAAATATACATAATGTTCAACTCGATATCATGAATTTTAACACAATTCCCTTTTTGTTTTTAATTTCATAAGTTTTTTTTTTTTTTATTCAAGTATATACTATTTTATGGTTTTTGAATTATTAAAATAATATTACAATTTTTATGAAAGCTTGTTATTTTTACTCTTTTTTTTAAATTAAATCTCACTTTACTTTTTTTTAAATACCAAAATTGATTTCATACATTAAATATATTTTTAATATTTCTTCATAACTTGGATTCAGCTTATAAACAAAAATATTTTGTAATATTTAAATAATAAATTATAATTTATAACTGAATATTTATTTGATGATATAAATTAAATTATTTTAAAAAGTACGATCATTGGCCATGGCAAGTATATAAAAAAAGTTGTGCCCTACCCTAGAAATGTATTGTTGTTAATAATACTATATTAAACTTCAAAATAACAACATTAAAATATTTGTTATTTATCAGTCAATATGTAATAAAATTGTGTTGAAAGTTAAAAATATGTATATATTTTATTAATATTTATAAAACATATTATTTACAATCCATATACAAAATTAATATTATAATAAGAAAATGAGTTAATGTTTGTAAGGACTTAATAAATATGAAGAAAAAGAGACACTTCTTCCATCGACACTACTTCTAATAATATATAATTATGAGAGGGAATAAGCTTGTTTACATTATATATTATACTTTGTATAATTACTATACTTATTTTAATATTATAGTTACTTATATTAATATACTTATCTTTCAAATGTCATGTAAAGCGGTTTATTCTTCGTCAAATACAAAATAGATGAAAATATAAATTTTATATTTAAATGTTTTAAATATTTTATTTATAAAAAACAACGAAAATAAAATAATATGATTAACTTTGTGTAAATTATTGATTATCGAATATTATAAGTTTAAAAATATTGTATATTTTAATGGTATTAAAACCTTAAATATGTTAAATTATTTTGAAAATAATACTAAATCTATAAAATATCAAAATAAATAATTGGTGAAAATCTAAAGTCATGGATTATTTAAAAGTTTTAATACAATACAAAAAGTTTTCATCCCAAATGGGAATCAAAACCAAGGCTCTCGATGTTTCTCGTATACTAATGGTTTTAGGCAACCGTAAGAAAAACTACTGGGAAATTTAAAAAATGGTATCTTTTAGATACCACATATGTATACAAATTTCAGATCTATAGAGGGGTTGCATAAACTTTTAGAGTACTTATTTTACTAAAAAAAATATGGTAAGATAAAAAAAGTACATAATTTCAAGATAACGAAATTTTACATAGTTAAATAAAATAAAATATTTTTATTTATAAAATTATTTTAAATAAACATGTTTTGTTGATTGTATTCATTTAAATCACAGGTTTTCAAACGTATTGTGTTAATATAATATAAAATGAGAACACAGGGTACTTTTAACTTTTGATAGCTTTACCCATAAATATGACATAAATAATAAGTGTCTAAAAAGTCAATAGGGTTTTATTTGTATTTATTTAATTTCCGTATGTCCATTATCCATACAAAACCTTGATTTTTATAATTTTCAAATTCAAAATTATTTTCGTTTTTAACTGTCCATTGAAAATAATGAAGCATAAAAATGAAATTATAAATAACAAGTTTTCGAGAAAAAATAATACTTTAGTGTTCTCGTTTTATGCAGAATATAACATGTAAATTAATAACACTTAACATAGCTAATGGTTTTATATTTTTTTGTTGAATATTAACTAAACGATTAACCATATTATCAAATGGTTTTTTACATTTTAAGTATTTATTATGTTTTGTTATAACATTTTAATTATTCTAATAAAATTAAAAATGAACAATGAACATCACACGTTAACATTTTAAATTTTCTAGATACTAAATCTTAAATGCGTATCAACTATAATGTATAAATTAAGGAAATAATTTTACAAACATAAAAATAAAAAAAATGATTATTGTATACGTTCACAGCAAGCAAACGTATGCCTATAAAAACCAATCATTGAAATTTCGTGTAAGATAACTGATTAAAAGTAATAATAGTACGATACCAATCAGATGTATTTTTAAAATTTATTCATTATTTATAAAGAGAAATTTGAATAGCTAGTATGTTAACTTATGTTGACACGCGTTTGTCTTATGTATTATTTTCAACACTTCAGCTTTTTTTTTTTTTTAATATATAGTATGGTAAAAAAAAATTATGAATTATTCATTTGTAAAGACCACAAAAGTAGTTACTTGAAATAGACTTTTTCAAAACCTTTTTGTTTGATAACCACTAGTACAAACGTCTCCGTGGCCTTAAAAACAGTATCAATCGATACATTTCTGTTCTGATGCATAATGGCGTAGTTTTTAATTTTTTTTTTTTTTTTTTTGTCCAATCGACTGCCATACACTTAATTAATGGATATAAATACATATATACATATATTACCACATCCGTAATTAATGATTTTTAATTTTCAAACAGAAGTCATCGTCCTACATACACAGCTGACAATGGATAATCCGGCAATAAGAAAAATAGCCGTCAAATCAATAAAGAAAAATATATAACCGACCAGTTGGGACACGATTAGTTTTACAAGAATGGCAAGTGATCGCAATACAGTTAAAAAAAAATAGTAAGTATATATTATTTCTTGACACGATAACACCAAACACACTCATTTTAGAGGTAGTTTTTAAAGGTCCGGTGATAATCTGTACGTCAAGATAATCCCCAACAGGTTTATTCACGATAGACAACGATAATCGACCTCGGTAAAACACATAGTTTGGGTTATATTGTGTTAAAACACAAAACTGTTTTAAATAAATGAGGTGCCATAAAGAACGATCAATTTGAAGAAAGTTCTTATCCCACGAGCAACACTATCAGCTATTTATCAAGAATATGAAGTGGTTAATATTGATAACTTAAATATTATATAGCTAGCAGCTTTGGGTTGATATAGGTTTATGTCATTTATGATTTCATTGTGTAATGTGTATAGTTCAACACTATGGATGATACTTAATAATATTCATAATAGTATTCATTTAAAAAATAAATTAGATATTTAGATTCGACAAACCGATAGATTAAGTCAAATAATTTATTACAAGGTATTATTTTGTCTATGATATTTCAGTAAAAAATAAAACTCAATGTAATTAGTTCACTTCTCATCATTACTGGCCATTAATCATCACAATAGTACTATAATTTTATAATTATTATGTATAAATGTATAATACTGTTATTTTCATCATTGTAAAGTCCAATAATATAAAATAATTTTCTTTTCTTATATTACAGTTTTGTTATTTTAGAATCAAAATAAAATTAATTCATATAAAGAAAATAGAAATACTTCAATATTTTTGTACCAAGTAAATAATAAAGTAAATATCAGCATAAAGTTATCTTAGCTTCTGAAAAAAGGTTTTGTATAAGATAATAACGATATATTATATGCCAGTAAAAATTTACTTTTGGATTTATTTGATTATTAACATCGATTTTGAACTAAGTATAAGTCACAAATTTTTCCATATACGTATAAGTACTTCTAACGTATTTTTTGTTTCTAAAAAATATATGCGTAACAATATTTTTTATTTTTCATTCGTATTTAAGATTAGGTACACTAAACTTTTTTTTATATGAAACAACAATGATTTACACATCATTATAAAACACTATGCAATGATATAATTTTAAATATTTTCATATTTTAAAAATAGACAAAATAGTCTACCTCAATCTAAACTATATACAAAGTAATTCATTAAATTATTTTTACTTTCTTTTTTCTTCAATAAAACAGTTATTCAATATTAGATTTTTGAAATTTTCATTTTTCATGTACCTATACTTAAAGACTATATTTTATTAATAATAAATCTCAACCGCTCTAATTCCGTAATTATAAACAGAGTTAACCTAGGTAGGTAGTCTTGTTATTAGTTGCCACATACATAAAAATGTCTTAAAATATATGGGGTGTATGGATATTTATCAACATTCTAAGTGTAAGCTTTTCGAATCGGAGATTTTATTATAACGTGTGGATTTTTCCATCGACTAATTATGTCCGATATTTAGTTTTTACATTACACTAACATAGTTGAAACGTATTAAACAAAAAAAGACTCATTATATTAAACTCCAGAAGTAAGTGTTTTAAGTTACTTTTGGAACAACATTCCAACCTTAGCCTAAAAAAAAAACTCCTAGCTATACAAAATCCTGGTAAACCCAATTTGAACCGTTGAGCTGTGTTAATTTAGATAATGAAAGCTATTAAAAATAAAAATAAAAAAAACCAATTTGGTATTATGGCATGCAACTATGGAGTATTTTAAAGAAATCTAATACCAACAAAATACAAACTTTCCAATCAATATCACAATATATAACTAGGTATTCGTACATAAGTGACATTTTACATTCTAAATCATTCTCATCACTCAGGCTTAAAAAAATGCCAACAATCTTAGAAACATTAACATTTATCTACAAACATTTTGAATCCCACCTAGCAAAATACTTTAACCCTCAGTAGCTCATGACTTCAACAGTAGTCCAGGCAATCCCAAAGTAAGCTTAAGAAAAATTTATGTGGAGACTTACTAACATAAAAATAATAACAATGATAATAATAAAATAAATAAATGAACAAAGAAACTAAATTTATGTATATTAAACTATATTATAATAGATATAGATTACTTTCAACGTATTACCTGAGGGCAATTTTTTTATCTTAACATTCATGTCTACATAACCTACATCAAATATTCTTATAGTAAATATATTTAATAGACTATAATATATTTCAAATAAAAGTTTTGCATAAATCTATTATAATATGTGGTAATAAGTTATACCTAATAACGCAATAAAATTATACGAGTTACCTATAGTCGTATACCTAAGACTATTTTTAATAAGTAAAACTATTTATACGAAAAGTGTATCACACAAAGTGATAAGTATATAAGTGTATCATGATTTTATTTTTTTTTTAATGAACAACTAAGAACTTTAAAATAATTAAAAAATTTTCTCGTCTGATAAAATTCGGATTCTATAAATTATCAATCAGATTTTTAATTTTACTGAGTTTATTCTATTGTTTTATGCAGCAAGTTTGCTATTTTATTTTGAGTTAATTTTTTAATATGTGTTTTATTATTAGAATAATATGTTAAAATATCCAAAAGCTCTTTCGACTATTATATTGTTTAAAAATTGCATTTTTAAAATATAATTTTTATTTATTACTTTTTTAACTTTTTTCTTAACCTGTATAAATTATAGCCAAAAACTCTGCTCAAAAAATATTTATCCTTTGGTATATTGAAATGTTCACTACTCAACAAATTCCGATGGCTTACAACTATGAAGTTATCTTTACCTAGGTAAACGCATTCATGACGTTTGTGTATACATTAAAAACAATTATCTTAGTATGCCACTATATTACTATAACCAACTATAGGGCGGTTAGGTTAACGACTGTGATCGATAAAAGTTACATAAAATCATAATTATAAAAATCTTTAACCAAATTCAATAAATATATGAACTTAACATTTGTACAAAATCTAGGATATGTTAGCATATTAATACAATACATCGTTAAACGTTTGTAGTCAGAAAATGTTTAATTATTTATCATAGAATATAATTATAAAACTATCAATATTCAATAACTTAAAACCTGAATCCAACTTGTTAAAAATGTATAGTATAGTATATTAAAGTAACATCTTACATACATTTATTAATTTTAAAGCCATTCAAAAATTAGATCCGATTAAAAAAAAAATGTTGCTTATCATTCGCTACACTGTCACACATAATAATATGAATAATACATAAATGATTTAATAAATATATGATTAAATATTACGGTTTTTATTAAAATATTGTCTAAAAAACATTACAGGAAAACGCCAAAACGAATTAATATTTTACTTATTTATTTGTTTTTTAACAAAACGGACCGTGGCCTGAAGTACAAAATATTAATATTTACATAAGGTATATTATTAATAACATAATCATTACAACATTTGTAAAAAAGACTATACAAATAAAATAAAATAACTGCTATGCATAACACTTTTATTACTATTTATGAAGTTGGAGAAAAGAATTAAAGAAAGGTGACCCCCTTAAGGGACTCCAAACAAAACAGTGCAACAGATTTTATGCCGATCACTTTTATTTATTGAATGTGATTTATAGCTACGACCTAAACCAGGATAATAGTGACTTCCCAAATCCACTTGACACGAGAATTTTCATCATAGTCTTATGGTTCGTCCTATCATAAGCTTTTCTGAAACCAGTGTAGATAACATCTACCTGCTTGGTTTCCTTTAGAGTACACCTCAAACACACAGTTTACAAAAACAAGGTTGCATGTTGTAGTTGAATGACTGGAGCGAAACCCTTGTTATTCTTCCTCTAAAGTTGCATTAACTGTTGGCTGTATATATCGTAGAACGAGAGACTCAAGGAGATTAAGGATATAGCTAAGGATGGTTATAGCTTTATAGGCCGATAGTTACCTACATCAGAGATGTCACTCGACTTAATTAATATTGGCGTTACAAAAATAAGTTTAAACAAATCTGGGTAAACACCAGAGTCAAGACTCTTGCCAAATAATATCTATATTGGAAAACAAAGCAAAGATCAAATATTGTAAAGAAATCACAATACAATCCATCTATACCAACTGAAGTGTTACCTTTAAGTAAAGATAATCCATCATGAACTTAGAACAAATTAAAGAAACGTTTACTTGGAAGACCATGAAACAAATGAAAAGTAAAAAAAAATGGTGTACTTACATACACATTAACGGGATAATTTATAAAATTAATGTATTTTAAAGCGTGAGTACTTAGTATAACAGTTATACTGTAGTCAGTGCACCAAAAATACGAAAATATATCAAAACATTAAAGAGAAGTTTATAATAAAATATTATCCCCTTTCAGCTCCATTCACATTTTCTAAAAATTAACAATTCAAATTACAATAATGCAACGTACTACTAAATTGACTTTATGTCGTCATTTAAAATGTACACCCCTTATTATTTGTATTATTTTACACTAAAAATAAGACATTAAACTTTCTATTTTAAAACTGTTAGGTTCAATAAAAATAAAAATAATGTAGGTAGGTACTCGACACTAAACTGTGTGACTACTGACAGTCATAAAAAATATGCATTAATTATCAAAACAGCAACAAAGGCTCATTTATTATTTAAACTGAAACAGACTTTAAAAAAAAAAATAGTAAAATTATACATTTTACGATATTCAAAAACATTTACAACATATTTTACAATAAAATTAAAACGTAGTCAGACCAAAGACCTAAAATTATAAAAATCAAATTAACCTTAAACATTTAATTTTTTGTTTCATTCGTGAAAAAATACGTAAATGCAAACACCACTAGCTCCCGTTTTTATATATGTATGTATGTAAATTATGTATGAATATTTAAAACTAAATAAACGATAATATACATTATACATATATTATAAAACCAATATTTAATGTGTTATATTTTCTTGTCGGTTTTAATATAAATCAACATTCACGAAACAACACGCAAGCTACGGAATAGATGGCAGTTGTATTATTGGTCGCAGTAAAATTGAAATTTAAAGAAGACTCGTGATAGAATAGTTGTAAATATAATATGCAATTTAATAATATTAATAAAACTACCTTGCTGAAATATAACATAACTCCAGGAATCTCAGCCAAAATATTTATTCACGTTGAAAGAAAATCAACAATCGTATTGGTAACATAGCAACGAAATATACATACAGTGGAATCATATTATATTAATATAAAATACTTAATAATAATATTGTTTATAAACATTAGAAAATAAAACAATCCAAAAAAAAAAAAAAAAAAAAAAATGTTAAGAAATGAGAAAGATATTTAAATTATTAAACAAATGTTTACGTGTTATTATACGAAAATCTTAATTTTATTAGGTTAAAAATAACATATATATATATTACTTTATAAGGTAGGTGTATTATTAGGTACACAAGTACGAATTCAAACTGTACAAATATTATTACAATAGGTACGTTCTACATATGCATTGCAATATGACAAAACCGTAATGTGCTTGGACAGATACAACTCATTTAACGTTTACTTATACTTTACGTAAAATAATATAATTATGGTACCTACCTAAAAACGACTCAATCACTAGGGTTCACGGTTAGTAGGTATTAGCTATTTTCACCTTTGTATTTATACGGTAAGAATGTCTAAGTCGGACCTCGAATATTGGTGGTCTAACATTTAATGTTTTATGTTTAAGTGTGTGTTATCAATGGGTTTTTGAACTGAATGACACTCAAATAAATGTATAGTTTCACGCGATCTTATTCGTTTAAAGTTCAGTACGTTTCGTCTGTCCCAGCTAGTGTTTGTAATAGGATCGTCTGTTGTATGAAAACTCTCATCATATAAAATTAATGTGCATATGATATAATATAACGGCACGTTGTCAATAATAAACTTTTGACTCACTTATTTGGGCTCCTAACCTGCATGAACTTAATGACTTTGACACGAATTCGCATTTTAAAAAAAATATTTATAAGAATTGGTGATATTTGAAAAATGTACAGAGCTGAAACATTCATACGTGTTTATCAAAATCGGGGTTTTTTTTTTAAATGTATTCGACCACTTATATGACAATTTGATCACACTATTAATTTATAATTTATTTATTTTTTAGCATTTTTTACATTTTTCATACTTTATATATTATTATGTTTATGGTAAAATAGCTTAATATAAAAATATAAATTTAAATGTTACATAAAAAAAAAATAAATTATGTCAGATTATTTATATTAATATAAAAAAATACTTTTAATAAAACTGTATCCATACAAAGATGTATTGTACCAATAGTATTTCAATATCATAATAATTGTATAATTTAATGAAAACTTTATTTTACGAAATATCCATTAAATACTTTACGGAATGGAATTTATTAAATGTGAATGGCAATTGTTTTGTGTTTCATATTTTTTTTTTCAATTACTGAAATAATAATTTATTGTATTAGTGTTATATCATTAAATAGCTTTTTATTCATTTGATATATTAATGTTTAAATATTATTCACTCGATTTCATTAAAAGGCTTGAGGGTAAATCCACCCTATTTACTTCTTTCTAAATAAAATAACTTAGATAAAAGATATTAAAGCCACAGAATGGTTTTAAGGGTAAATAAAAATAAGAAACCCGTTATTTGGCGAGATCTGCGTAATGCGTACATTGCCCGCAGAAGAGCATTTTTGGATTTGATTTTAATGGGTTGGATATTCATCGTCATTAACTTGAACAACTAAATTTTTCTGGTTTATTAATAGCTCAATACACTATTGCCTTAAAATTTATATTTTTGTAATTGCCAAACGGTTAAAGTGAATTTTGTGTTCCAACCGTTATCTACACACATCGCAAATATTCAACAAAACGTATTAATTAAGACATTTTTATTTTCTACCTATTAAATCTCAAATCCTGTTACTGGCAAACATTAATTTTGAATAAGAAAATATATTATCGTTATTATGATTAAAATAAGATTTAATTTCCATTATTGTTGAAATGTTTGTTAAAAAAAAAACATCGTATATTATTCATAATATTTCATAATATTGGTGTATATTTTACATGTTATTTTATTTTCATGAATAGTGGATCACATTAATCAGGTATCAATTATAAATGGCATATACGACTACGTTAAAACGATAACTTGAATATTAAGATTGTATCTGTTTATTTAAACATTCAAAGCGTAATAAATCGAATCGGTCCTCTTCAAAAATGCATTCGTTTGTAATATAAACTTAATGGATTTCTAATTTTCAATGTATTTTTACACTATGTGTAAAGAGCGTATCGTATGACCATTATGATTTCAGCCATCGGGGGAGATTAACTGTTCTTTTGTTTCACCCCGTCTGGACATCGCATTAATTTAACTGGGATAATAGAAATGGGTTTGAAAAACAGATCAGGGATTGCGGATATTGAAATGACGGCAAAAAGAGCCGAAGATAAAATAAAGTAATTTTTTAACGGCAGGGACGGCGACAATCGATTATGATGCGTAACGTGACGTGATTTTTAATTAAAACACCGTTGTTTCGACCGATGACCTGTGGTAATTAATCCTGTCACATAATAATACATACAACCGATTACTATAAGCGTAGATGGGTACTATATTATTATAGACTTACGGGGTCAAAATTGTGTGTGTAACGTCGGAAGGTAAATGTGTACGTACTCACACACGTGCATAATGTGTAGGCCTAAACAAAAAAAAATGTATAGATATAATATATAATATAATAATAATATGTGTAATGTACACATAAATACATAGAATGAAGGTGTGACAGTCGGACGGGTGTTCATTAACGTGACCTTGGCCGACAGAACGGTTTTTGTTTTGGCAACGGCTTGATGTATAATTTGTACTTTCATATAAATAGGTACGTTATGGGATCGGCAGGTAAAGTATAACCGGCCGTTTTCATTTAGTATTAATTTTAATATATATATTTTTTTTTTCATCATCGGCAAAATATGGTACATAACGATTTTTAACTAGGTACATATATGCACAATACTGTACACATATAAGTACAATACGCTGCACGCTGACGCTGCACACTATCGGCAATACCATCAAAATTCAAACGGAATACTTTTAATAACCACCTACTAGTACCTAGTTCAAATAGTTCAAACAGAAAAAAAAAACTAAAAACATGCATTTTTATTATTGCAACTGTTAAACATTAAATAAATTAACATTTTGACCTAGTTTTGCACAATATAAAAATCAAATTACTGTGTAAGATATTATGCATTCACATTAGCGTACTACTTAATTACTAGTCAATAATTTATTTCTAAATTAAAATAAATTAAGACAAATATTCAAAAAAGAATTTGATTTTTTTTAACTATAATGAAATACTGCAAATAATATATAATTTCATAAGTTAAATATTATTATTAGGGTTCTTTTTACTTCCATATGAATAAATAATAATAACATGTGAAATATTTAAATCCACTTATTATGATAAATACATATATATATTTAATAATGCCTATTACATTTTGTAAATTATTAAAAAAAGTTCAATTATTGAATAATAAATATTATTAATAAAAAATTCATACTAAAATAAGACTGTAATATAAATTCTTAAAATATTATTATAGGTCATCTAGTTATATAGTAAAAATCATTAATTATTATTTAGAACGTATCGTGTAATCACCTACACGAACATCATTTGGTATTATTAATCAAATTACTGTTTTTGGATCATTAATTTTTAGAAAGCGATATTACGTTACAAAATCAATATTAAAATATGAACATAAAAAAAAATAATTAACTTTAATATACCGCTATAATATGACTCCGTAATTTTGTAAAATACTAATTTAAATATTTTTTTAAAAAAAATGACAAAATGAGTACCTAATATATTAATTGATGACGTTACCGCAGTTACGATTTTAATATATTATATTAGTTAGGTTATTTAATAAGTATAAAAAAATGTCAATAAGATATGAAAGTACAGTGTACTTAAATTTATATCGATCATTTTTGATTGTTGATTGATCATAGAAATATCCAAAAATATATTCCACTACTTTATTTATATTGTTGTGGATCGCTCGTTGATAAAAATTATCTTATTAAATACGAAGAAAAAGTAATCAATTGATGTACAAGCCTCGACATATTATAAGCATATATTTTATACGTAACGAGTATTTGTATTAATATTATTCTTGATGAATTTAATTGTTAAAACTAAAAATAACAAGGAATAAGTCGTTTTTAGAATTTTACGGTCTGGTGATTAAAATATAATTGTTTTTCATTTAGTTAACGGGTGTGTATATTCTATATAATATGGCTTGTAAAGCCTCGAAGATTTATGGTTTTATTGGAAATTGTCAGTTTAAAATTTGACGATGTCAAAACAAAATTATGGAAGATGGCAATCATTCACCGTGATTGACGGATTTTGAACGAAATGACTTGGTGGTATACGATATTATGGTATATCGCATTTTAAGACAGTGTAAAAAAAAACAAAAACCTTGGCCGTGTCATACCTAAAACAAAAATGACCACTTGTGTGTGCGTTTCCATTCCATAGCTGTCAGTATGGGTCGGTCGCGTTGACAGGTTCCACAAAGTTGAAAAGTTGATGCACAATTAAAAAACAATAAACCATTATTAAGGAAATAAGAAGTGAAAGGAAATAAATTAAACACATTAAAATTCAACGCGTACAATGCACACAAATGTCGGCGACGGGCATGAAGAAGAAGAAGAAGAAAAAAAATATGTAGGTAAACATACAGCGTGTACGTGTGCACATGTTTACGTACCTACCTAAAGAAAACAGAAACCACAATAATATAACGAACGGTGGTCACGGTAGACTTTGAACGCACAAAATTGGACCGCCTTAATGAACGCGCATGAGTATTGTTGTGACAGAAAAACTCGTCACTGTAATATTATATTATTATATCGTAGGGTAACTGTAGAGTTGAAATGTTACCTAGTTAAAAAAAATATTTATACATATATATTAATAAAAGCGTTGGATTCATTTTTTCTAGAAATTTTTTGTATCTGCGATGTACTCGCGAAATGAAAATAGACACATAATTATTATCATATAGCACGTACGGGATGCCGAGATCGGTAAATTCTATCGATGTTTATTTTGGAATTTGTCTTACTGTTGATGACATCGACTGACCCCAAACTTTAAATGTTAGTAATAGCTTAATAACTTTTACTTGGGTACACTAATATAATATGTACTGTGTTTCATCTATGCGCGGCTATATACATGCGTACTGTATTTATACATTTGTTTAAGGTTTCCAATTCCGAACAGACCAATTTAGATGTTAGATTAAAAAAATAAGAAAATATCATTCATACTCATGTCTAAATACCTAAAAAAAAAAAAAAATTTAAAATATAAAATTTAACAAGTTGAAAATATTATGTTTCACTTAATTAAAAAAAAAAAAAAATACTGCTAAAAAGAGGGTAATTAGATAACCTCTCTACTGCAAAATAGGTGTCAAGTTTATCTCGTCATTTAATATAAGTCAGTGTAATTCATGTGATAAATTTGAATTCAATGATAAATTACTGCATAATGAGAATGGCTATGCCATAAATAGGAAATAGCTTAAAATTAATCTTTTAAACTTAACATAATCCTTAAAATAATAACTAAAATAGGTATAAAATAACCTTTAAAAAATTCGTTATTTTCAAGAAATTTATGAAAATTTTAATTTCAATAAAATTTATACTACTTTATACCTACTTTTACAAAAAAAAAAATCGGGCCAATATATCATAAATGTTATTAAATGCGATACAAGCAACATAATATGAGAAACCATATTTTTAAAAACTTTACTTTTGACCGAGTAAACATTTTAATCAATATGATAGACAATATACTCGTAGTATAAAAAAAACAGTAAATGTCTAAAAATCAAGAAGTTCCATCGCTGGATGGATTCTTTTCACAAGTAAACAGTTCTTCTTTATTTTATTTCATTTAATTTTATTCAATTTTTGTCATTGCAACACTTATGCTTATTATACAAATAATATATATACTCATTGTATAATAAAACAAATTTTAAAAAAAAATGTCTAAAAATATTTCAAAGAAAATTCAATATATATTTTTAAGTTATATAATTTATAGAACATTTTAGTATAAACATTTGATGAAAATAAAGTATCTATGTTTATTCGTTTTTTTAAATACTACAAAAAAATAAGAAAATCATAATTTTATGCAATCTCAAGATCAAGCAATTTAAAGTTCAAAAGTTTAAATAATCATAAAAAAATACTATAGATTTATTTAAAATCTAATATAGCGATTTTTTGACAAATTTTAACTGTAAATTCTACACATGCAGTGTTACGAATAAATCATCTAAACAAATTTTCTTAATCAATCCATTTTAAAACCACTAATCCAAAGCTTCATTTAAAAAATAATATATCCATTGATTCAGTTTTAATTAAATGTGTAAGGTACATTGAAAATGTATTTTTTTTAGAATTAAATTTTTAAAATTCACTAATTCTTAGTTATTAGGTACTTAGCTTTCTGATAAAAATGCATTTTCGATGATCAAATATTTTCTACAAGCATAATGAGCCGTAAAAATACAATCGTAAGTTAAAAATTTAAAAATATATATTGTATATATTATAATATATTCAAAAATATATAGGTATAAAATGTATTTATTTTTATGTTTCAAGAGATACTATTCTAAATGTAATGTTTGCTAATTATATTTATATTTACTGAGAAAAGTAAACAAAACATTTATTTATATACATATATAAATATATATCATGTATTTGATACATATGCACTATTAAACAATAATTCATAAAGACTGAACCATATTAATTTAATTATTTAGGTTACTTTTTAAGTAAACATTTATTATAAAGAATCATGACGTTATGACTTAACAATCAACATTTTACTATAAGAAAAACATCTTTAATTAGTATTATACTCTCTAAAAAATTGTACTCAAACTTGTTTAAGATCTTCATTTCTAGGAAAATACAAATTCAGTTAAGTTTAAATTAAGTACACAGTGAGTTTTTAATTTAAAAATATTTATTATTTCATATTATTATTAAATGTATAAACATTTATTTTATAACATCATATTTTATAGTAGAATATTATATATTTACGATTCTGTTTATAATAAAATTTTATACATTTTTGATTTTAAATTACTATTATTATTATTATTATTGCTGTTTTATATATTTCAATTTTCTGAAATGGATCCATACTCTTCAATTGTAAGTATAAAGTAATTTATTATATACATAATTGTTTAGCGATTATTATTTGAAGATTGTTAAAAAATGTTCAAGTGGTTAAAATAATTGTATTCACTGGATGTTTTTATTATAACCTCTAAACTCCAAGAAACCTTATTAAATGTATAAACTATTTTATAGTTTTTTTATTAAATGAACCCGAAAAACATTATAATTTTCATAAAAAATTGTCTGTTATAAATTTGAATAAAGAGTTATAATCACTTTTTAAAAATAAATTTAGTTGAATTAGATTGTAATGCGTTTTTAATATTTATATACTTAAGAAAATATGTTTATAATAATAAAAAAAAAATATTTCTGTACCAAATTGTAAAACTAAAAATTAACTGTGTAAAATAATATCAGCCTACATATTTTAATTTTGTGATTATAACTGATCAATGAGTAAGGGTCTATTTAAAATATAGTTAAGGTATTAAATTAAAATCATGTGTCAAAAATTTGTTTAAACATTAAGATCAATTATTGAAATATTTTATACTTAGAGTATAATAAAAATATAAAAACAAATATATATTGAGAAAAAACTTTGGAAGCTGATACCGTATCCCAATTGGATAACTAAAAAATAAAATACTAGACGCTTTTGTTAGTACTGCCTAACACATTTACTATAGGAGGATCATGGGGATAAATCGGATGAAAATAGTGTGCAGTATTATTATGTGTTCAAGACACTATAACATAAAAGGATGGTTTTTGAAAGAGATTATGATATTTTACGTTATAATATATAGTATATATATTATATATATATAAAAAAATATATATATATATATATATATATGTGAGAAACTCTAAATTCTATGTACCAAAACGCATTGCTCACTCACACTGAAATTTATAATAATATAATAATATCTATGCCAGAAATTTTTATAAAATGTATTATTTGTCTTGTATATATTTATAGATGATTACATTAGTGCTGTCCTTTCAAACAGCAATATATTAGTAAAACTTAGTAATAAAAAGTTGAAAACTCCAATAAAAAAATATTATATTGAGTTGGATTAGATACATCAATTATCAACAATATATTTTTAATTGTTTTTTAGATTTGTATTAGTTAAAATATTATATTAATAAATAATTAGGTATATCTAATTTATAACACGTTTAGTAAAAAACTTCTAAATAAATATATAAATACAAATAATAGCAAAAACATGATAATAATATAATATAACTATGGTTTTACTTCATGTAAATATAATTTATATACAGACTGATTATTACATTAAATTATTTTAAATTTAAACAGTGATCCAATCATTCAAAAGATAAATATATTTAGATTATTTGAACATGGCAAATAATAAAATACCATAAATACTATATTATTGTAATTAAGTGTATGTAAGAACCATTCTGTTTTAGTACAACAGAGTATTTTATTAAAGAAACTAATTTTGTTTTATACAGTTTTATTATATATCAATCAATAGTTAATAGCCATACGGAAAACAACCAAACTTATATTTTCTTACTCTATTGATATTTTAATAATGGTAATTGGTAAGTTTGTCGATTAAAACTATTTAAAATAGAAAAGTTATAACTGTTTTATTTTATTTTGTGAAAACACTTTTAAAATGTAAGATAAACTTTACTCTAGACATGTAAAGGTACTACTTATTATAATTATATTGAAACACTTTCTCTGTGATGAAATTCTACAATTTATTACTTCCGTTAGTAATATTTTAATAAATGTCTTTTGTCTAAATGATTTACATAATTATATATTAGTATATTGAAAATACAATCATTTTAAAAGGTCCCAAAGTGGAATGACATAAAATTCCGAACCCTTTCATCACCAAAAATGTTTTCCATTAATTTATCGTTAACGTGCATTTAATTTGCCCAATGTGGGTAACCAGATGATTTAAAAAAACCAAATTTAATGCATTTCCCTAAAATATTTTTCTCTTCCATATCGATTAACTATTATAACTTACTCAATGACATGGAAACAAGTATTTTATTTCAAAAAAATGTTTATCATTTATAGGTAGGTTTTTTATTATTAATATCTGTTGAATAAAATATAAACATCAACAATAATTATTATACTAAAAGATGATAATTTTAAACTATCGAGAAAATATTAAATTACTAAAAATATCATTAAACATAAAAAAGGATTATAATTGAGATATGTGAAAGTTTCTATTTTTATGGAAGGTTTCAAATTCTATGATAGATGTAATTATCGATGAAGAAATAAAAAAAATGTTTCAATTTACTTTAAAAACAAAAAATAAAATACGATACTTACACATTCTTTAAATGAGTATGATAAGTTGAAAACTTTATTTCTGAAAATAATACAGGTATTAATACTTATTTTACTGAGAATTGTTGGCAATTAACTATAAATTATTTTCGTCAACATCTCAAAAAAAGAATATTTAAAATTGGAAGCCGGTAAAACATTAACTGCTGTATTGCATTACATAAACAGAACCTTTCCAATCATTTATAAGATGTTTTAAGTATTAGATCGTATTTATAAAGTACATTAAAAGTTTCTTTTTTAAGCAAGTTAGTAATTAATGCTACTTTATTATAGAGTAATGTAATGTTAATATTATTGAGTGTTTTTAATATTCACTTAAACGCAGGAGGTTTGAAATAATCTAAGTAATAATATTAAATTAAACTCATAAGTTATATCAATTTATTGAATAATTTATTTTCTTAGTATTCAATAGGTTGTACCATACTTAAAACAGTTTTCAATTATTATGGTCATTTATCTATAAACTTAATGACTTAAGTAGGTAATTATCTATCTAAAAAGTTTAATTGATGAGTTATGACACTATAAAATAGAGATACAACATGAGAATAAATGAAAATTAAATATTTTCAACAATCAAAAGTTAAATGAAACAGTTAATATTTCCTAATCAGTTAGTGGTTTTATACTAAGATATTAAAACTTTGTACATAATGTAATAAAACAATGTATATACTCGTATAACTTTATAAATGTACGTTAAAAACCTATACTCAATAACAACTTACATAAGTTATTAAAAAAAAACATTTTATATTAAAATAATGCAATTGTGTAATTTTTATTAATATTTTTTAATATTAACTACTATGATTAAAAAAAAATATACACTAATATATAATATATTAATTGATTTTTAGTTTTCAGCAATTACTGAATTTCTATAATATTATCTGCTTTGTAAAAATTAACAAAAATTTTACCACAATAATAGAGGAAGGACAACAGATTTTTCACTTCACGCCTGTCAATTTCTATCTAGAAACATAATAATAGCGACACTATACCCAACACATCGTTTTACTATAATATTATGTTATGTGTGTCATTTCAATAGTTTTAGTTTCATAACAAAATATTGTAGTACTTGGTATAATCTATATCTAGATAATAATCTTCGAGCATATTATTTAAGTCCATGTAACACTATACAAAAAAAATATTCTAAGCTTTAAATCAATGATTCCAAGACTTTTAAACTTTACCAGTTTACCAACCACTTAAAAAATCTAACAGACACCCTCCATCACCTTAAAGAAAAATGTATTGTTTATACAATATACGTTTTATTATAATATTGTATACAAACGTACAAATAAAAAAAAGTATCCGAATGAGAATATTCAACTAAGCTTTTAACTTATATTCCCCCCTACATAGCTGTAGGTCCCACGAGAGGAGAGGGTGATATCACTAACTTCGGGAAACAATGCTTTAAATTATTACAAATAATAAACTGTATTGGTTCGATAAAATAAATAAATATGTTGTATGTTTTTAAATATATTCTTATCAAGAATAATATAATTTAACTCGAAAAATGTTACAAACTATAAAAAGATAAAATTATACAGAAAATAATTAGTAAAACATTTTGTACACAGCAATAATTGAAGTTTATATAAAGCAAAGACAGTTTGTAATTTTTTTTCTGAAAACACGAAGCATGATTCCTCCTGTAATTAATAAGTTACAATAATTGTACGTAGTACGTATACTTCAGTTATTAGTTATAATTATTCACAAACAATTACCATACGCATAACACATCATGACGAACATTATAATATAAACTATAAATTATAATAGTATAAGTACATATTATCACAACTTCATATCAATATATTATTACAATGTCAAAGGATAACAAATTCCAGTCACTTCATTCTAATACAGCGTTTCTTAAACTGTGTTCCGCGGAACCCTAGGGTTCCACGAAGATCACTTCAGGGTTCAACAAAACTTAAGTGCTTTTTTTTAAGATGTTCAAGAAAATAACTTTAAAATATCTAACTAAAGATTAGTAGCGACTAGCGGGAAAAATTTTTTTACGCGTTAAACTATTGAAAAAAAGTACAGAGTCTAATTATCTAGATGTAATAACTTATTATTGAAAGCTTAATATAAGTAGCTAAAAATCTAAAAAAAAAACGTAAGGGTTCTACGATTAAAGTGAACGTAAAAAAGGATTCCACGGACAAAAAAGTTTAAGAAACGCTGTTCTAATAAAATGTAAGTACATCATAAGGAACAACAACTTATTAATTGCTGTACATATTTTTTAGATTTATTGAAAAATGTATTAAAATTACGAGTATACATTTGGACACTATAATATTATGTATGTTGTACTCGTATAATAGTTGAGTATATCTACTATAAAATATGATATTATTAACTTTAAGTGCCTAAATACTGCTTATATTGATATATATGATTATTTTTTAACACTAATTAATACAAATTACGAGAAGACAATTATTTTAAATAACAATAATTTTAAATATTTTGTGTATGGATACCTATACTATAATTGTATTTCTTTTTGTAAGTTACTATTACATTTACTTATCGAAATATTACCTATTCCAATAAGAGATAAATTTTCTTAACATTATTAAATGTAATTTTTTATATACATTGGTGTAATGCCATTTAAATAATTCCAATTTTAAGGAAACCATCTACCTATATTTTATGTTTACAATAATTTGTAATTATAAAATAAAACAATAATGACTTTGTTTATAGTATGAATACGTATATGATACAAGATGTTCAACTCTTTAGCCAGTATTTTAATATAATATAAAAATAAAAAAACCTACACTCTTGTAGAATGACTTTCTTTGAACAATACAAATAAAGTTATAATATCCGTAATATACTAATATGTAACTTTGTGTGTAAACTAATAACGAATTGAGTGATCCCTATTTTTCACGTCAGATATCTAAGAACCACTTATATTATAGATATAATACAACAGATGAATTTATTATTGATCGGCAAACTGACAAGTTTACTATATCTACCTAACAATATAATTGCGTGTTGAAAATTACATTTTGGAAACCAATTATGATTTTATTATTCACGATTAGCATAACGTATGAGCCAAACTAATTTTGACACAATTAACGGGTAAGTAGAACACATTATCCAAGTCACCTATAGGTTTAGTCACGATTCCTAAAGTTTGCATAACCAACATAATTATAGCTGTGACTTATCTGCCATTACGTCGCCGCCACATACTCTTCTTGTGTTTAATGTGTAGTGTACACGCAAAGCTATTTAGAAAATATTCAAATTAAATTAATATTTCCATTATAATATTATATCACGTTGTGGAGGGCGTATTGTTGACGAAGTGAAAACAAATATTGTTAAAACGTTTACATTTAATATAATATGTGTTAATTATGTCTATGGTATAACTAAAAATTATACATCCAAATTATATTTTCGAAAAAATGTAATTTTCTTTGAATATCATAATATATAATATTATACTAAAGCATATTTAAATATATAATAATATATAAACTAAACATTGCAGATAATTAAGTTACAATTTATAATATAAAAGTGCAATAACTATAGCAATTATTGTATGGTAAGTCGTAATATAATGCATATTATACCACAACACAAAACACTAAACAATTATTAATCATTATATAATATTATGTTATGAACTTGGAATGAGCAGCATTAAATTGCATAGAATGCACATTAACCAATTTACCTAGTAAATCCTAGAGTGAAGTGTAGTATGATTGTATTTCTAATTTTTATCAAAACTAGAAATTAGTTTTAACATTTTAAGCTATGAAAAATATTTAAATGTTAGTTTTAGAGAGATGAAAACTTTGATATTTATAAAAAATACTAAATTAATTTTATATTTTTTCAGTAAAAAAAATATGTACCAAACATTAAATAATTAAACTAACATCAAGATGTACTATGTTTTATTAGGTACCTATTGTAAACATATTATTTTCATAAATAACTAAATAAAGCCTAAAATATAAACAATAATATATTGTAGTCGTGTAACTTGCACATTTGGGAAATTATAAAATTAAATGAATTAAATCGTCAAAACGGTCTGTCAAATAATTTATAGAATTCCATAATCAAATAAAAACATTTTAATTTACTTAAATACATATTACTACAAATATTGTAATATGATATCAGTACTGAGTAAACTTTACATAATGTAAATTGTTGAGTACATGAAGTTCTTCACTATTTATTAGCATGGCCTCTAGAATTATATTTCATACAAGTCTCTGTTTCCAATGGAAAATAAGACATATAAATAAAACATTATCACACAGTATCACATGGATTTCAATGGCATATAATATAAAGTAGTCAATAGAATTAGTAAATTATTATGAATTTAACTAGGTATTGTATATTTATAGACTTAAAAATAACATTTAATCTAGCCTATATTAGCTATTAATTATATAATACATAAATATATATGTACTTTTTTTTCCAAAACCATTTGAAAAGTTCAATATTTTATTTATGTTAAATTTATGTTTTAAAAACATTCACTTAAATTTTGAATAATAAAGATATTTATAATTTTATTAGTACCCAGATTTAAAAGCATAATAAGCAACTAAAAAAGCACACGATTTTATAAAAAGCAAAAAATAAGTATATTTATTTTTAAAAAAAAAACATGACTAAAAATTAACACGAAGTACTTATGAAAATTAATAAAAAAAAAAAAAAATAAAAAAAAGAACTAACTACCATGTGTTTCCTTAGATTTTAAGTAGTGAAACTGACTCCGTTGTCCAACAGAATATTTAACATGTAACATAGAAAACAAACTTTCTACATCCACTGAACTACTGAAGTGATCGGTGCACACAAGAGGTTTAAATTACAACATTAAATCTTACATTTTGAAATGGTCGATATCGATGTTGATGGCACACTGACTGTATAGATAATGTACGCTAATATGTAGGTCGATAATCTATACGTTTTATATATTTAATAAACAACCCGATAACGAAAACAATAATAATTTAGTCCGCATTCTGGGTTTTCCATTTCTTATTAACTAATTTTTTTATTAAAATAGAATAATGAACAAATAAAAAATCTACGGCTACAGAAATAATTTTAAAAAACAAAAAATAAATTGGTTTATTTGGGATCAGAATAACGTGAAAAAAGAATCATATGCTTTAAAATCCGAGCCCTAATAATTATTAATGAAACAGAAGTTAGAAATCAATATAATCCTTTAATTAAGCATGATATTCTAACTGTTTCATTTGGTTAATAAACAAAGGTTTTGCATAAATGCATAAGACACCACTTTTTTGTCAATATATTTGCTATGTAATTTATTTTCTGATTGTGAGTAGAGCGTATTTGTTTAACAATAATGACGTGTTTCTTTAGTTTTTTCTTTCTTTCTTTTGGTTTTGTCCACTATAGAATTCTAGTGTGTAACATTTATACTTTAGAGGAGTGTCGAATTTACCACAGTTAAGCTTTGAAAAATAATTTCTCAACATAAATAATATATTTTATTGACATTTCAAAATAAAATTAGCTATAAATTTATTTACAAATAAATGCATGATCTAACAACAAAATTATTTCTAATACTAATATTTATCTTAAAGAATTGTTTTTTAATTTAATATTAAAAATACAATATGTTTATACTATATAATATCATAATTGTTATAATATATAGGTATACAACTAACTAAGAATATTTTTATACACAAATAATTTCAATATGAGTTTTGAAAAACATCATATAATATTATATCTCTTGGGATCATTTTTTTATGTTATTGTATATCATTAATTTCATATTTTCCTTGATAAAAGTTTTTTTTTTTTTATTATTATTTACTATTCAATATGTTTTTCAAAATACAGTGGTTTTTCTTATTAAAGATACATTTCAATAAAACGGTTACAATTATATGAGGTTCTTAGATCACTATTTTTACCAAAGAAAAAATGTTGTCCATAAGAAGATACTTAAAAGAAATAAAAATAAAATAAAAACCGTAATTTTAAAACAGATTCGTTACTCTCATTTTTCAAAATATAAAAAAAATCTCTATTCATAAAATCTAGGTATTCATGAGGGACACAATTCCAGTGAACCTATTATATAATTATTTCATAAGCAACTTTTACGTAGTTATTAAATGTTATAAAACAATATTCTGAACAAATACACCCATGAATAGTAAGTTTTCATATTTGAAATAAGAGTTGATAATTTAAAAATTTGATATATTATCTAAAATTCAACTTAATATACACAAATATTTATCAAGGATTTTGTTAACATAAATAGCTATCATTAATTAAGGATAACACAGTATATAGTTTAAAATCCTCAAGTATTTTTGTATTATTTCTGTGTATAGAATGTATGTATTTTAGTACAACATAAAAAATATCTTGGATATAAGCCAGTAATTTTCAAGAACTTCGTTCAAAAATATATTTCAAAGTATTGTTAATTAATTATTTGCAAACATAATCATCAACCTGGATGTGAACTGTCACTTTTCTCTCCTAAAAACATCAATTAATCATATTACAAACTTAAATAATTTTGGTTCAATAAACTTTTCAAAAATCGAGAGTAAAATGCATCGGTACATAATTGTTAAAATTATCTTTGTGTTCAAAATATAAATATACCTTTGATGATCTATTTATCAATAGTTTAAAAGTATTATCAAAAATATGTTCAACTGTTTATCAGAAACTCAAAATTAATAACGGTAAGTATATTAAAAGAATATAAATAAATAGTCATAAAAAGTTTTTAACATTTTAGTTATTTCATTTTAGTTATTTTATATTTTTGGCTAGATTAAAATTAAAAAGAACACGAACAGGTATTTTCTGTAACTTATCAACGCGGTTACTTTAAAGTCAAAACTAAAAGAAAAATTACAAATACCTAACTTATTTAAAAAAAAAAATGCATCTCACTCAACTTTAAAGGTTTAAAATTAATTATGATATAATACCAAATTTTAGAATTTGTATAAATTAAATTTAATTAATTAAATCTTTGAAAACATCTCGTGCACGCAAGTTTCGCAACAAAAACGCTGAATCAAATATACGGCTCTAAGTTTCTCCCGATTTGGAGTGTCTTAAAATATTCATAACGTACTTTCTGTGTGTTTGTGTCGACCGTGGGAACTCAAACCTTTAAGTAAATTCTATAACTGGTGCTACCGAGACTTTTGTTAGCTCGATTGTAAAACTATCAAATAGCTCAGAATAAGCGTTACTAAACGCAGAAATTCCGTAAAAACTTTATTTTTAACCGTTAGATCGTCATTATCAGACAACTCGCAGTTGTTAATTAATAAGGATGATGGAACGTAAAACGTAAAATAATATTTCGAGTCAGGAACAACAAAAAATATAAGGCGATAAGTCGTTTGTACACTCTGTCAATTGTCTATTTACCATAGAGTAATATTAATATATTATAAAGTGCAACAAAACAAGGTTTAAAAAAATATTTACATTTTTATCACCTCCCAATTATGTGTATGTACGGTGACTAATACACAAACATTATACGAGTCACGGAAAACATTATTTATATATTATTATTCGGACTCCGCAACAATATTATACACACATCGAGTGTCTGCAGCCTACTGATAAAATTCCGCCGCATAACGGATATTAATCGGATGCAGACAGAATAGGATTGGAACGGATTCGACAGCTGGGACTGTTAGAACTAATCGAGAAGGTCATCGGCGACTGGTGTTAAAATGTATATCCGTTCCGCGGCGCAGACGGGAAAAATATCGAGCTGAACCTACACAATGGTATTTTAATATATATATATATATACCTCCCGGAGGATTATATAGTTTCACACTACTGTACAATATGTGACTTTAGTAAACATATAATATATCGACACATGTGTACTATATAATAATATACACACACCTCCTATCCACTATAACACATTATTATTATTATTATATATATAAAACAGACGGTTTCGGATTTGGATGCGACTGTTGTTGTACTCGTGTCGAAACGCAAGAGACCGAAATCCGATAACGTCGAACACGCGCGCGCGTCGATTATTAGTATTGACATATTATTATTTTGCGATCGTCGAATGAGTTATGTCTTGTCGAAAGGGTTATCGATATATACCTATACGTATATTATATAGTGTTTCCGAATATCGCATTGTGAGTGTATCCTTATTTATTCCGCTCCGACGGCCGCGTATTATAATAATATATGTGTCTGTACCAGGCACCATCGTCTCTTTACCGCCGGCGGTATGCATACAAACTAAATGGACCGCCGCCGCGGTAACCGTCAAGTATGGTACCCGGTGGCACCGGCTAAATACACGACGCGTATCCTGCAGTCATTTATCACGGTGTGCCGTGTTGAGAGCCCAAAATACGCAATACACTTGCTATAGTTTGCGGCACGGTTACGATGTTAATTATTATTCCGATCTTAACCCTTTTAACAACATATTTATAACAAGGACAATAGCTGTACCAATTGAACATTTATGACGAATTCGCTTAATTTGTCGTGCACGCTGTTGAATATTCCCGTCCGACAACAATATGATATTATATACATTTGTACTGAATAACAATTTAATATTATACCGTATAACAGTAGTATCGTGGTAGTAGTAGTAGTGGTGGTGGTCGTGGTCGTGGTGGTGGTGGTCGTGTTTTGAATTTAATTTAAAAACTCAAAATTCTGTTTGTGGCTTTAATTCTATACGTAGTTGGACCATTGATTCAAATAAACATAGCACTTGATGCGTATACTCTGTATATAGAAAAAACCTGCTTAACACTAAATAAGAAAACATTTTTATTTTGGTTTATGTATTTGTAAATAACTACACATTTAATCTGATATAATATTAAAGAAAAAATTATAAAAATAACAAGTATATTGTGTATAGTTTGTAAGTGAGTTTATATCAAAGAAAAATTAATAATAAAATTAACAAAAATTTATTGATTGATAGCTATTTATCTACATAAGTTTTTCTGAATATCGAATAATATTAAAAATTATCTCATTGGTTTAGACTTTTAACTTTATTCAATTATATACATAATTTATTTTATAAAAATATAAAAAAATTTAATCTGTACGTAATACAATTACTTAATTAAAATTCACAAAATAAAATATTTTTTTTTTTTTTTTTTTTTTTTATCTACAAATAGATATATTGTACATTTAAAACGTTTAAATGTGTCACTTTAGGTTCTTGTCACCGAGTTACCGTCACCAGTTAACCTGACATGAAATTTCAAAAGTATAGAAATTCTATAATGTATACAGTATACAACCTGTTGATAAAATGTAAGGAAAGGATCACATAAGGTTGTTTTAGGGTCACGTAGGTATATTAGATTAGTAATATTATTTTTTATAATTCAATCCCATGGAAAATTATATAAATACAAGCAACGGGTATTTATCTTCAAATAATATAGGTACTGTAAATAATGACCTTTTTTTATTATTTTAATAAACATACTGAGTTCATGTTTTTAGATATTTGTATTGCATCGTGATGATCATACTGTTTCAAAAAGTTCATATGGTTTATTAATAAACATTTCATTTTCTAATACCTCATATAAAATATTGTATTATAATAACTATTCTAAAATTAACAAAACAAAATGTATCCTATAGAATAAACCATCAACTATCAAGTGAATTAAATATTATACTTTTATATTATAATATTCAACACCCACAAGTGTTCAAATTGCTTGTATTTTACTCTAGAAATCAACAGGTATAAGAAATGAGTTTACAAAAGCCATAAAATAACAAATAAAAATTATTGAAAAAAAAACTTGAATAAATCTTTAGATTTTGATAAACGTTTCATATTTTATAAGACTCTTTCATTATAGATTATTTAATTTTAGTAAACCTATCTAAATAGACGCTGTAGAGTACAAAAATAATTTTATTTTTATTACTATGACTAAAATTTTAAGAATAAATAACTTTAATAATAAATATAGATTAACTCATTCTTTTATTTTTGAAACAAATTATTTTCCCATTCAAACAAAATGTAAAGTTTAAGATTCTTGAATCAAAAATTAGTTTTTGTGATGGATATATGTTGAAAAACAGTGTACAATTGCCTAAAATAATTGTAATGCCATATGCCAAATATTTCACTTTGTCCAAGCATGCAAACATAAAAAAAAAACATTATAAAGTTTGGATATAGCAGAAAATTTATTCTCAGGAAATCATTTTTTTTTTTTTTTTGTATTTGCAAAGTTTTGCATAAGGAAGAATAGCATTATGTTTTAGAATTTCCAAATATTCAGTAAGATTTTAGAATATTTAAATAAATGGTAAATAAACTTAATGTTTAATTTTTTTTAGTTTATTATTATTTTATAACATCTATATTATATAAACAAGTATCAACAAGTATATATTTTTTAACTTTTTAATTTATTGTCAAATATTTATTTATTATAATATTAACTAAGTGTCCATTAAGTATTTAATATTTTTTTTTTTTTATTTCACTTGTAGTTGACATACTATATAATATAATATATTAGATAACTATATAAAATAGTTAATATGATTCATGCATAACGTTTCATATGAATTTTATTTCATGAAGTTATAAATTGGTATAACGTTATGACTTAATGTCTGTATCTTGGATATTATTATTACAAACACTCTACTTTATCATTTTCGTTTAATAAAAACATACGACTATTCTTTAAAATAACTTTTTCTGACATTAATTTAAGCAATGAATTAAATTAAACTAGGCATAATTTTATTTGCATACCTATTATTAATATTACCCTTTAGGGAAGTGTTGTATTCTATATTTGTATTGTTACACATTGTATATTCAATATTAACCATTTAATTATTTATTATAAAATACAATAAGTAACAATTTCCTAAATTGTAATTATTATTTCTATAATTTATTCATCTACTTTTAATTTTTCTAATACTTAGTTGCATAATTCAAAACTTTTCATTTATTTTTATTTTTATTAATTCTTTATTAAGTTTATTGTAAATTCATATAGACTATAGTAACTAAATGCATACGTCGTGCAAAATATTTATCTAAATAAAGATCAATACGATTCCAACTTCCTAAACTCAGACTCTGTAGGTGGTCACGTAACCTTATCTCTTCATATAAAACGGAAATGTCAATCTATGATTAAACATTAAAATAGTATAACTATTAATTTTTTCGACTAAAACTCAAAATCTTTATTACTAACTGTTTCTATAAAAAGTTTGTTTCCAAATGGTATTTTATTATAAAATTATAACTTTATTTATTACAGTCAGTATTTTTTTGAACAACAAGATTATAATTGCCTGATAACTCTAATAAGAGTTTAGTAGAGCTTTAAATTATTGAACTTTATCAACACAGATGTGTTCTATCAAATATTAGAAAACAAATTTCACTAAAAATTGAAATTAATCTTAAAATATACTTTTACCTTCCTACGATAAAAAAAAATACCCCAAACACATATAGCCATAATATTGATATTAATTTTTCTAAAGTTTATATTATACAGTTTTATATAGTTAGATTATTATTATAAATTATAATCATCGTGGTTCACCGAGTGGCAAAAATGTATATTCATGCTTGGATGACCAAACGTGGAGTAGGTACATACGATAAAATTGTCTACAAAGTCAATGATAACTGCAGTTATTCGGGTGAAATTTTATGGAATTTGTATATTCAGAAGACCTACAATGGGATTTAATTTTTTTATATGTATACATATAATATTATTTATTTCACAACGTTTAATATTCGATCAGAGTATTATTTCCCAAGAGTTAATCGCCTTTAATATAAAATCATTCTTTTTTTCCCCGGAATTGCTGGAATTAAGCCATTACACAGTAGTTTTGAATCCCTTTTCCCCACGTTTTTAATACCAGTCAACATATTATTATACTTTTATATTCACGCGCATGGCGCATTCACGTAAAAATGATAACTACACAAACGTTTGTCCGACGGCTTTCAAATGTAGATTTTCGGATCACGGATGGGTGTATACAATTCGATTATTATGAAAACTCAAACTAGTCATAAACCTAACCCAACACCAATCTAATTCTAACTACCTTAAAGTTGGTGTTAACCGGCTGGGGTTGATCAAGTGATGTTTTTTGTGAAAGAATAATAGCTCTATAAAGCACTTTAATGTGTACTTATATCGATAGAAGTAAAAGAAGATTTTAAAGTTTCGGCGTTAATACCAAGACAGACGCCCAAAGTTGAGTTCTAACCATTATAAACACTACAAAGCTATGACGCTTATGGGACCTACGACTAACTATGTAAGCTAGTTGGACTTGTGACTAAAAATAAAACACTACTATATGTTGAAAAATCTCGCCCCCCCCCTACCACCACAAGTGATTTGGAAATATACACAAATGGCTTAATCTGGCCCTGGTGACCACACAGTAATAAACACGCAGAGTTTAACCGTCGTCAGTACTGTACGGGCAATATCAAAATATGTCCGTGCTATGATATATTGTTCATTTAATTCCCCATGGACAACGGGACGATATATAGTTCGCTATTGGTTCCCCAGTCGCTAGCGACGTGAAATCTACGTGCAGCACACTCGCCAGAAGGATGAAAAGGGATCAGATCAAATCTGCCATGACGCATATGGAATTCTAATGAACTGAAAACAGATCCAAAAACATGTTCAGACTTTAGTAAAACCGAATCTGAGTTTATATTTTTTAACACATCTCTAATAATCATAGAAAACCATTTAATATATTATGTAATAGTATTATATTTCTCCGTGCAATAGTGCTAAAAAAGAAATACAGAGATGTCATTTGTATGGTCAAAAGGTATTATGGTGGCTGTAGTAGAAAAGATGAAATTAAACGGACACATAACGAATTATTTTTATTTTATTCTTTTTTAGTAATGATAAGTTAGTGAATATTTTTTTTTTAAATATGCTCAACACCCCTGTGGTTCTGGTCAAACGGCGAATATGTATCAGTGCTATATCTGCGTAATCACTGCATTCAGGCTCAAGAGGACTGTGACGAAATTGTTTTATCCTGTTATATAAACTTATAGACCCACGTAAAAAATCGAAAATATTTAACTCTAAGGATTTTCCATTAATTGATGTAATAAAAAATATAAAATTATGTAATTTACATATTTATTTAATCTATAGGAGATTTATAATGAGTAATGACGAACATTAGTTTAATACCAACGAACATCAATCAGCGCATATTATGATTCAATTTTCTTTCTTTATTTGAATCATTTTTAATATTTTTATTTTACCTATGGTTTTTAACGTGGTTAATGCACACCCATCTAAAATGAGCATATTCCACAAATCATAAAAATACACAAGAATTAACCCTCAAACTAATTAGTGATGACACATTATACCTATATTACTATACTCAAAATATATTATATATTTAGTTTTTCTTTTATTTAATGGTTTTAAAATAAGTGATTTTTTGTTTATCGGGTTAATTTTTTGGGTTGGTACTTAGAAAAGACATGGGCCAGTTACGATTAAAACAAAATTTATATTTCAGGGGATCGGTGTACAAATCACGTTTCTTCTATTATTTGATTATATTAATTAGAAAAATAATGTATTAGATATGTATTTAAAAAACCCATTTATTTATATACTACGAATTATAACGCGTCAAATACTACAAATAAACTGTTTCAACTACTTTTTTAATTGATAATTGTAATTAGTACACATTTTTATAATATAAATATAATAATACTGTAACATAAAATAATAAAATAGTTATTTATTTAATATAAATTATATATACATATTAGATTACAATTTATTACGTTCAAGTACATCGTAATATGTACATTGTAAAATAATCGTATTTATATTGCGTACGTAATTAAAGTATAGTATAGAATGTGATACATATTATACGATTACATGTTACATAGAGTTATTTTTTTCTAAAAACTCTAAAAATATTTTGAGCGCAATTGGTACAATATATAAATTTCATTTTAATCACTGTTGATAAACTCCTTTTCGAAGATTGCCGTTTTTTAATTACTACTTAGTGAAGCTATCCTGTGTAAATGAAAGTACTTGAAAATAACAGATCTCCGCGAAATTAAACTTTGTAGTATATTACTATAAATTGTAATGTACGGTCATTCTGTTTTGCTACAAAAAGAAAAATGAGCTTATATAAATTACCGACATTTAAGTCATTTAAAATAAAATTTTAAAATGACTGGATTATAATAAATAATACGTAAGGAACACCTACTTCAATAATAATATTGAAGTTTACAATCGAAGCATATTAATTCATGAAAGCTTTGAACATTTTCACCGTCGAATTGTTGTTGTTTAATCGCGAGTAAATTATATTAATTAGAGTGCAATTAATATTTTATCCAAAAATTTTAAACAATTATAATAATTGTCAACAAACTGTATTTTTCAACTGTTTCCTTATATTGAGATTAGGAAATAAATTTACAAAAAATATAAAACTTTAAAAGTGCCATTTTTAAAATATAAAAAATACATTCAATTTAAATGGGTGGTAATCAACTGATGGCATATGTTAAAAACCACATGTTTGACCGTTTCAAATTTTATTATTATTACTCTTTTTATAATATTACAGTTTTAAAATATACAATCAGCAAACTGCTATACTTATTCTAATTCCCGTAATGCGTTATACTCAGTGGATACAATTACGTGTAATATAATGTTTCGTTCGAATTATTTATTGTTATACTCGGTAAGTACATGTTGTAGTACAACATGATGATGTTATATTATAATTTATTTAAATCGTAGTATTTGAAAAATAAACTCGATACAATCTATAAATATTCTATATTTTACAATTAATATTATACACAGAGCTCTTGAGTCACAATTATGATCATTTAAAATATTATTTTTATCCTAAAATATACATCAAAATAATGAATTTTTACGTTTGAAATATAATATACCTGTACATTTTACGTAATAAATTTTAAAAATAACACTATAAAAATCCAATGATATTATGCCAAAATATTATTCGTATCATATAAAAAAAAAATTAAATAAAAGAAGAAAATAATGTTTTTAATATTGTATAGGTACCACTTATATACCCAGTTACCAAATAAATTTAAAATTTTAAGTACCTAACAAGTATCGATCGTATTTATTATTATATAAAATGGTCCATAATCCTTATGTAAACAAAATAAT
The DNA here is from genome assembly GCF_020184175.1 of Aphis gossypii. NCBI lineage: Eukaryota > Metazoa > Arthropoda > Insecta > Hemiptera > Aphididae > Aphis > Aphis gossypii. The sequence continues at coordinate 34,381,752 of NC_065530.1, read as the reverse complement.
AGTTGAAATGTCATTTATTTCAGTATTCATGGTCAAAATAAATTTAGTAGCATAATACGAATTCGCAGCATATGGCACATATTACACAATATTATACTATTCAAACTACACATAAATAAAAAAAACTATTTCGTTAAAAATATTTTATTTGTATGCAATATTATTACAACAATAATCATATAAACTCATTTTAAACAAACAATGATTGCGTTTTACAACATGATGCAATATAATATATGTATTTATATCGATATAGGTTTAAGTTTAAGTCGAATAAACGATTTGATTTAATATATAAGCGGAAGTTGTTTAAAACACAGGAGTAATAAAGCTTTTAGAGTAGATCTAAATATTTAAGTCGGAATTTAAGCAAAAGAAAGAATTCTATAATATAATAAGAATCAATAATGGTCTTACGCTCTTATCCATATCTCACAGTATCTTTCTATTTTTATTAGTTTTTTTTTTCATATTTTATTTCAATCGTGTGTCTATTTTTTATATGATAAACTATTAAATAATACTTAAAACGATGAAATAATAATTATTAAAATAATAATGCGATACTTTATGTAATTGATTTAACGAAATTTAGTCATATATTATCGTGGTGAACTAGCCAATGTATTTTTCAATAACTATATTTTGGAAAAATTAAATGAATTGGTTTTAAATTTACTAAATAATTAACCATTATATCAAATACATTTCTGAAAATCATTAAGTATCTCTAAAAATTGTTTAACAGATTATAAAATTCGAATTTAAATACGTATAAGTCTAAAAATTTATAAACCTTTCTAAAATATAATGCAATATATTATTATGTAACAACTTAGTGCAGGCATAATAACCCTTGAAAAAAAACTCAAAGAAAATTATAAAATAAACGTCATAAATCAAAGTTTTCTCAGGTTTTCAAAATGCGTTTATTTATGAAGTAGTTAATTTTGCTGTCTTTAAATTTAATTGAAATAAATTAGATTTTCAGATGAAACATAATGTTTTTTGCTTTGAAAAAAAAATATTCTTCTGATTTAGATTCTTTGTTTACTCTTTTATATATTTTCGTTTTATTATTATTTTTGTTTTTTTTTTTTTTAGATAAGTATGTCGTAACTCGGTCACGCAAAAGTAGAGTAAAAAAAATAATAATGATAATAAACATGTTTATTCGACGAAAAAGACGTTAATATTATCTTTCATTAACTTTCTTTAATATATTTTTTACGTACGTGTTACAACCTTTAACACAGTTTTACAGCAACTATTTTAACGATGGCGATGTTATATAAAAGGTCTCGTTGGGTTTACCAAAACCTAATCAAAACTAAACAGTAAACAGTATAAAAAATAATTATATTATATTACAATTTTGTCTTGTAAGGTTTATTCTTCTTATATAACTTTATCTATTATAATGATCATTAAGTTATAGTAAAACAACATAGATACCAATTATTAACATTAAAGACGCTAATACATTAGTTTATTTACTCTAAAGTATCAATACATATAATGATTTTAAAACTTCCCGAAGAATTATATTTAAAACATATATCTTAACAAAGAATACTTTTTCTATACTACCTAATTAATTTGTAAAAACTATTAAGTTCCTATAATATGAAATATAAAATTAATATTTACACTTGAATAATTAATAATGCTCTAAAAAATAAAAAGTACTTTCAGAAAAAAATAACTCAACCTACTTAGAATCTATAAAAATTATAAAATATGCAATTTTGACTTAATTTAGTGCTGTATAAATTTTGATTCGTCAATTTTGACGTCAATATGAATCAAACACAAATAATTAATTAACTACCACCATGATTTCCAAATTGAATGAATTATTTGTATTTTATTTCCAGTTATGATTATTAATATATTTAAATTTACAAAAAATATTTTGCGAACCCCTATAATACATAAATATTATATTATATAATATTCATTATATAGTAGTTACTTTACACTATGTTTAATTCAATCATTTTTCCAACTTCAATCCTACTAAAATGCAAACCAAAAAAGTAAAGTCACGACAGTAAAGTTACTAGACAATGAAAAAAAATAAATTATAAATACAGTAATGACTGCGTGTTAAAAATAGTTGAAATATTCAAGATTTAATGTAATGATTATTATAATATACTGAGTAGTGATGGTCAAATGGATATTTCTCTATTATCTAAATAATAAAATCAGAAGATAAAAATGAACTCGAATCAAAGTATAATGTACATTAAGACAATATTTTTACATTTTAATGATAATCCCTTTCGGGTTTAATGTCATTCGTTTTTTTCTCAAGTTATATTTTTTGAGTCTACCTAATTTATTGTATCTAAATAATGTCTAAATATATACTAACTTGTAACACAAATATATTTTTTACTATTATTATCATTATTATAGCTTACATACATTTTAATACAAAGGTAAATAATAATACTCGTTCTTTCAAATAGTAATAGAACAATATTAATATCATGATCAACTGAGATATATGCCACTATCGTATAGTTAAAAATTATGAGGTAAAAATAATTATCTATAAAGCATTATCTATAAGCAGTGAGGTCTAAAAAAATTATATGGCAATAATATTATGTGATTAATAGAATAATTGGAATTAAATGATATAATATAAGAAAGTTTGGTTTGAAAAGAGGAATAGTTAAAGTTTTTACTCGAGCTATAATGGTATGATTGGTTGATATTACGCGGCTTGAACAGATATTTTGTACATCGGACATCTTGTAATTAGATATATATAATTACCACATAGGGAGAACTTGATTGGGCTACTTTTGTCTTCCATACAATTATCGGACCTTCTACGCATCTAATGCAACGAGAAGAATGATAGCAGCAACAGTTCTCGATGTGACCGTTTTACTAGCAAACTATTTATGTTTTTATATATTATATAATACCTATACTGCGTCATGTGAAAAAAGAGAAAGAGAGAGAGAAGAAAATGAATGATTATTATCAAAACACGTGATAACAACTTATTTTGGTTTTACGACTAAAGTTTATTACTTGAATATCATAATTCTTCATTTATATTTTGGATTGAATAGTGACGTATTATATTAAAATCGAATCAACCAAAATAGTTATTACTTATCGTAGGTAGAAGCACTCATACATTTGTTAAAAGCACATGTGTTTGATTTGATCAATGCAAATACACAATATAGAATAAAACGAAAAACAATCAAAGTGTAAAAAATCACAATACTTTTGTATTCCGCTTGCATGGCTACGTTGTAAATTCGTAATGCATTTCCTGACATTACTGTAAATACATTTTTTATAAACTAACTATATACATAGGGAGAGAGAGATTCATAAAAAGGGACTTGCAAAATACTTTCTGAATATTATCATTCAAATATTCAAATACAATAATGAAAATTATGCCTTTTGATAGTTTTTTATTTAAAAATATTAGACATTTATTTTTCAATTAAATCATCTTACCATTTATGTTTGTGCGAATATGTCATTTTTTTTTTTTTTTGAAACTTTTTCAAAACAATTCTTAAATAATTTAAATAACTAACTGTATTCAATAGTTTCTATTTTTTCGTTGTATACCTACAACAAATGCGATTGCAACTTAATTGAAATAGCATAAATAAACTTTTATGTTATAGTAGCTTTATGAACATGTCATAGATATAATAATTTTAAGATTATAGCCTAAATTCAATAATATAAAAAAACCAATATTGCTTATTGAAATATTTTGGTTTATGTTGGTGTCAAAGTTTTTGAAATATTATATTACCAAGGACATCGTTGGTTATGTCCTTCGAGGTCACACATATTATACAAGCATTTCTTTAATTAACCGTGAATATTTTTGGATACGTGTATTGTTTACATTTTTGGTATCATAACTCATAAGAATTTATAATTATTATAATTAATACAATCATGAGAGCATTGATGTTTTAAATATCATGGTAACACGCGTTGAATAGGTAAATGATTTTTAAAAATAAACAGTATTTATCGCGGCAATATAATTTCGTCGTAGTCAATAAATGCATGGTGGAGTTACTACCGAAATACCAACACGGCCACTGGTTCATTGATTGTAATTAGGTAGTTTTATTTGCCGAATATATAATTCACAGTTTTTGTTCGCGACATTGACAACATCCATGTGTGAGTGTTTTACAAATACTAAAACTACGTTTGAACGATAGTGTTTATTTTACGTTACAATCAAAACATGAAAATTATTCGTACGAAAAAATAAAAAAAATAATGATTTACATTTACTTTAACGATACTTCAGTAAATTTATATTAATACAACGATTGTAAGACAATTTAATACAAATAAACGGTTTTTACGGTCACGTTTAGGGGTTATGTTTTGAATATTTATTCTAAAAAAAATTAAGTTTATATAGATATTTGAATTTTTCTGTAACACTTAAAGATGAATACATATATACTATCTATATATATTATATAACAGTACCTATGAAATAGCTGTATAAATAGTAAATACCATCATTGAACATACCAAATGTTTTTTTTTAATTACTTATATAATACCTATAAATTAACATAAATTAATTCAATACTAATTAAATCACTTAGTGATAGAAAAAAGTCATTTTACATAAAACATTGATAACATTATATAAAATACAATTTTATAGTGCATAACAGTAGTTTATCGGTAAATTGTAAACAGTTAGATTTGAGAATATAATTTTTTTTTTTTTGTTTAACATTTGAGCATTTAAATATTACCTTAAAATTATCATTTACGCCGATTATTTAAAAACTTAATTTACAATACATAATGATTAGTTTACCAATATTATATCTTAATACCCACGGATATCAGCATTCACTGAAGCATTAAAAATGTCGCTGAAAGTGATTCTACTGTTTAACAAAATACATAAGTCTATTTTAGAACTAAATACAAATAAAGATGATAATAAAAGTAATTTGAATTTCGAAATAAAACGAACATTTATTGCAGGCGAATTTCTGTTATTTATTAAAAACTATTAACACTTATCAAATATGATAATCAGTTTTTTACCTATTGTATTTTAAATTTTTTCCAAATTAAATTAATACCATTATTTATTTCGGAGAAAAAAAGGTATATTAAATCACAGATACATCTTTTGTTATTTATAAATTATTTTAATGCAGATGTAAGACGTTCAAATGGTTAGTTCATTAGAACTGTTCAAAAGAAAAATATGTCATACTACTAGTTGGCAACTTTCTAGAAATGTTGATGCGTGAATGATGAAACAAAACTTGAATAACCTTCATGTTGTCACGATGAAACTTTTAAACACATATGTGCTAGACACTAATAATCCATTAACATGCTCTTAGTATTCAGAAGAAGTCACGTGAATGATTTATTTTTAAGTCACTAAGTATACCTACTACATTTCAAAACATATATTTTAAATAATAGCACTGTCAATGTGCACGTTATCTATTTGATTTCTTGTGTGTAATATATCTATTGAGTGTTAATACCTAGCGACATACGTAAATCTAATCATATTCAGGTACATAAGATAAATAATTTAAAACGTATGACTTATTCTCTAAAAACAAATCAGATTAATTTTATTACATATATTTACATTTCTGATATTCTAATTCTTAAATATTCAATTGGCTAAATTTTAATTTTAATGTTTTATCGATAATAGATTTTATAAACTTAGAGAGTTAGATTGCTTTTACGCGTAGACTTTAAAGTAAAACAACATGTATATTTATAGTATTGAACTTATCATTATTAACAGTATTATTTTCTAAACATAGACACAACTCGAAAATTAAATAATACATAATAAAAAACACAATAAATAAAAAAAACTTAACAATATAATATTATATATTAGCCAATAAGTATTTCATTAACAATTCTTGGTAATATTTGTTTACTTTTTTGTTTTAATATTTTATTTTTATTTTTTGGAGTGTTATTGTAGTTTAAAAATCAATAACCCTATAAAATGAAACCCGGTAAAAACTATAAAAATATCAATAAACTATGACTTTTTTTTCAAGTTATTAAAGTATATAAAAAGATTGTTGGTAGAATAAACTGATATTCTTCAAAGTATTAGGTGACTGAATGAAATGCTTTGAGAATCTATCATTGGTATATATTTTTACTAGCTTATAGACTGAATAGTTAACTATAACTATATTTATCATTTTTAGACTTTTATTCACTGAAATACTCAACGAGATTGAATCAAAACATTATGATATTTTTCACTTATAAAAAAAATACCACGATTGGCACAATTTCATGAAAAAATTTTTATAATTTTAATTTTTAAATTTTAGTACCATATTTGTTGTTGTTATCATTATTATTATTATTATTATTATTATTATTATTATATTCAATAAAATGTATCATCTACGGTTACTTACTATTAATTGATTTGATTATTTGAAAAACAACTTTTTTTTTATTTTGCCCTTATGATTCATAGACATTTTTTTATATTTCAAGAGTCAATATATTGTACTTTCTCAGAACTGTATTTAAAATATTATTAAAATATCATGATACATGTTGTGGTTTCATAAAATTTAAACATTTTAAACTTATTTAAATGTGTTACTTTATTTTTTTTTTTTATATAATCGTTGAAGAGGTACATGAAAGAAGCAATGAAAAACAATATTGTGATCAGATTCGAGGGGATTAATTTTTACTTCAAACAGGAGTAGGTATAGCATCATATCAGTAGAGATAATACAAATTTGAGTTTTAATATTATACATATTATGTATAATAATTTATTTTTGAACATAATTAGTACAAATAAATTAAGTACAGATTTTACATTTCTTAGTTACTTAAATAATATAATAATCATATACTTCAAACTCGCATAATATGATCTATTTTTATATACCATCTATTTTAAGTTTATGATGTTTAATTAAAAAAAAAACACACACACAATATGGGATTTTATATGAGGGTATAAAAATAAAAAAAATAGTTATATTCCTACCAATACTGTGATGTGTGAATTATTAGATTAAATATTTGTATACATCTCTATGCTATTGCCAAGTTCCTATACTGTTAGTATTTTTTAAATATAATATTTACTTTTGAATGAAATTATTTTTATTTAATACATGAGTAGGTAAATGTAAAAAGCAAGTATAAGCTTAGTTATTCAATAAACTATTTTTGTAAGATACTTTGATTTTTCATTTAAAACAGTTTTAATATAATTTATTATTCTGAAATTGCTTTTTTTTTTTTTTTGCAGAACATAAAATATTTATAAACAAGTATAAAACATACATAAATTTATTGGTAGGCATACAGTTTAAAAACTGAGCGTAATAATTTAAAAAAAAAACGGTTTATTTATCAACGTGTAATTAAAAGGTTGATGAGGATAAAACGTAATAAACATAAAACACAGAAACCGTTATCCCCGGTCACTCAGTAGACATTTCGTTCCACGGACAATTCTCCTTGGGCAGAACATATACACAAATGCACATCCTACCTATATGATACACATGTGTCACAATTCAAATCACATCACATTTCCTGATGAAAACCGTATCGGAGGAACGGCAGCGTATCGGATACGGTCCGTCGGTCAATGGTTACGACAAAATAGTTATTACAGAGTGCATAAGCGACTAGATATAAAATAAACATATTACATATATTATAATATATGAGTTATGTATTACGTATGCTGATTTATATAAACATACAAATATTACATACCCTTGACGATGATAAAGATCATATTATTATTGTGCCATCTTTCTCCTGTTATCATTTTTTTTTTCGATTTCAAAATCTACTTTTTACAAAAACCAGCAGCATTCCTTTAAAATTATCGAAATTTGTATTAAATGTCTTATGGTTTTTTTTTTAACTCAAAAAAATCAGTACGAAAAAATTGAGATGGCCTTTAAAAATCACTTACATTTAACAAATATGTTATCTTTTCTATCGATAACAGTCGTAGAGAATTTCTTCAATCGTAAAATAGTTATCTACATTTTGTAGCTTTGCTAAAACTCTAGAACTATTCTATACACGTGATTGTTCCAGTTCCTTGTTTTTATTATAACACACAGTACCTATGAGCAATGAACTTGTGTAACCTTTTCATCTCTTAAACATTTAAATTGCTAATTTAGAAAAAAAATGTATAACTAACATCATGTTATATGAAACCCCGGTTGTAAGTAGTTTTTATTCTACCCTCTCTTGACCTTTATTATGTTTTAAAAATTTTTTTTCTATAATTTTAAGTTCTTTTGGTTTGTCTTTGACCTTTTCATTTCGTTTTGTATCCGCTCTTTCGTGCACTGGAAACGAGCTATGCACAAATGACAACCCTAGAACACACGCGGCCGTATCGTGTTATTACACCCGGAAGAAACGCCAGACGATTACGGCGACGTCGGCATGATATAGCATTTTATTATGCTTGTCTTTGCTCCTACACATCCTACACGTCTCCAAATTCGAGTGGACGTCACGAACACTACACGATAATATAAAATATATCGCATAATGTGTATGTACGCTGTTCGTACGCATAATACGCACAGTTGTGTGTACGATCTACAACAATAATAATGCAACACGCGCGGATTACATTATATTAAATATTGTAATATTGTTATAATATAATATATGTATAAGTCCTACGTCGCCGCCGTAGTGGGTACTGTGTGCAGTATCCTCGGCGTGTGTCGTATAAGATTAGAATACGTAAACGCGACACTGTATTTTATAATATTATATTTTGCTGAATCGTGTGCATAATATTATTATTTTTGTTATAGGTATGTGATACCTATACGGTATTATTATTATAAGTTGTACACACTTCCGTTGTATATGTAAATAAGAATAATGTGTGTATAGCGTAGTGCCGTTTTCCCGTGTCCTTACTTTAACACGATATATTTTGTTCGTGACAATAATATTTAATACCTATAAAAATGTAGTGTTAGTATTTCTAATTTTTCTAATCAAATAACATCGACAATTCCAACTCCAAAAATTCATTAAAAGGTCCACTTACGTTATAAAGTGTAAATTATTGTCTTAAAACTCCATTCTATTCATAAGCTTTATTTTAGTATTATCTAAAACAATAAATTGATGAAAATGTTATGACGAGTCAATACTCAATACTAATTTTAAGGTATTGACAAAAACTTTCTGTAAATAATATTTCCAAAATATACTAGTTATTGACATTGAGTTTATTTATTTGCAACTAAGTTTTATCTTTAAAACATACTCTGAGAAGGTACAGAAAAAGTTAAATTAAATGTAATATCTGTTATAGAGTGTTCAATAAATTACCTAATATGTATTTGAAATTGACATAAGTAGAACTCCGGTTCAATAAACACAATTTCTAAAACGAAAGAAAGTCCCTCGAGGGTGTGAAGAGAAAATGATAAATTAATTTTCGAGTTTCCATTAAATCTGTTAATAATAAAATTGTTACTTTACTAATATACGAGTATGAAAATAATGAACAAACAAAAAAAAATATTTCATATATTTATATTAAATTTTGCAATCAATATGGTTCGAGTAAAACATTAAACAATGGAAACAGCAGGACACTATAATTACCGAATCGTGTTCACTGAAAGCAACTCAGAATGCTCAATTAATCTAATAGTGATTACTGATTAGTCATTATAATTATATTAAGAACAGCACACAATAATGCTATATAGTCAAATTTAATTACTCCAAATAAGTAAAATCATACTATGTACAATGTATAATGTCCATGCTATATTTAAGAAACAATATACGTATTTTTTTCGCCGTCAATTTCTTAATATATGTGTGCATAATGATTCATCAAAAATGTTAATTATTTATTTATTCAAAAGAAAAATTTTTAAACCAACTACCTTCCTATATAATTTATAATTACGAGTTATTATTTAAATTCCTACGTTTTTTGTTTACAAAAATAAACTATTAATAATAAATAATAATAATATAAAATAGATCCATTTAATTTTTACACACTACAGAATGAATATAAAACATTCAATGTAAAAATCAAAAATCAAAAATAGCTGAAAGCTTAAGCATACAATACACTTCAAAAAGTGTATATTGAATACAAAATTTGTCGCTTATAATAATTTAAAGTTTAGGTGAACAGACCTGTGCACCACAAAGTCAATGCACGCTTCTTACTGCTTCACTCTTCTTATTTAACGTTGATTCTAATCAATAAAAAAATATTTGTAATAGGTAATCGAAATTTATAGTTAAATATTTTTATAAAAGTATAAAATAAATTTACTAGGGACTAATATAATACGTTATATTATCAAAAAAAAATTAAATCCTTTTAAGTATTGAGTGTTTACAGTTGATAAGTTATTTATTTAAAATAATCATATTGTGTATTATTATTTACTAAGCGCATTCACTGTTTTTCATTCTCAAAAATATAAATTACTAGTACTAATACATATAATACATACATTATATATATATATATATATATCAAATCTAAAAACAACAAGTAATTACAAATCCTTATTATTAGGAGCACTTTTCCAAATAACCCTAGGGTCACATAACTATTAGGATACTTATTGTGTTCCAACTTCCTAGTATAACTCTTCGGACTACGTGACCTGAATTTACATTCATTTTACAAGCACAATTCACCTTCTACCGATTTATTATCAATTTATTAACCTTCTCAAAACATAATTTATTTACTATGAGATAGATATAATTATTAAGAAATATTCATGAATAATACGTATAAAAATTTACTTATAAATAGATTCAATTTTTTCAATAATAGATTCCTGGAAATTCAACTAAAAATAACTATATTACCATTCATCGTCAATAAAGATAAGAACAAAATTAAAAATCAAATTATTAATTCAAAATAAAAAAAATAACTAAAAAACATGATATAATAAATATTGTTCTTAAAACTATACATAAATTTTAGTATTTTTTTTTCTTTTGTAATTATTATTTTTATGTTCAAGTCAGACTAACCTAACGAGATAATATATAACTGATAGTTAACAGATTACTTATACTTTCTTTTAAATTAATAATCGAAAAATACATATATAACTTCCATATAATAATTAAAGATCAATTAAATTAGTATTTAATTGAATATTTTTCTTTAATATCCTTGTTATGAGCTAATAATATTACTTATAAAATTATTATTTTTGAAAGTATGAAAATGTTCTGTCATTTTAACTTTAAATATTAAATAAAATAATAATATTTAGTTTTCAATACTATATATATCTTTTTAACTTAATAATCTTTTACAATTAAAAAATATAAGTGTCTACTGCGTTTTACATTAATATACAAACTGAGATAATTGTTTCACATCACCGAGTTTGGTTATTGAACTGATTAAATTGAAAATATCCTTCAACCTGTCATAAAAACCCACGCCCGCTAGGAATAACTGGATACAAAAATAGATATTTTTATTGGGGAGGTTTATTCACAACACCTTGGGACCTTGCAGCCACTTGTTCACTAAACTTGATTCGATCGTTCAAATCAAAAATATCTTTTCACTTGTTATTTAAACCCACGAAGCATGAAATAAGATAAAAAAATACGCTATTCTTATTACTTATTAGGAAAGATTTCTCAAAACATCGAGAGCTCACAATGACCGAAAAATGATGTAGAGTATGCTATCTTCAACTTAAATATTTTGATAGTTTAATGTTTATACTTTGATTATACGAGTATACTTACATAATCAAAAGCTTGAAAAATTACATAAATATAAAAAAAAAAAATTATATTTAGTATAGTTCAATATCGATACTGATTTAGTAGCTAGATTTTTGAATATTTTGCATGAATTTAGAATTTTTATTACGTAAAATAAAAATTAATATTGGCTCAGGAATATTTTTCTCTATATTATTACGGTTTTTTTTTTTGTTTGTTTGTTTGATTGATTATTATTAAAAACTGATATCAATATTAGAACAATTTTTGTAGAATCACGTCATATAGATGATCTTATGAAGCAGACATGTTTTTTGTAAAATGTTTTAAATGGAAAATGTTAAACTTTTAAAATAAAAAACTAAAATCGTTGATAAATTGTAATTATTGTGCCATTTTGATTTTTATCTATAGTATTGTTGATGGATTTGTTTTTGGTAAACGTACTGTATGCTGAATATGATCCTGCATATTTTACATATTCTAAAACTTTACTGGTTTAAAAACATATTTTATAAATTCATAATATGTTTTTAACATTTGTTTTGCCTAATTATAAATAAATTATTATTTCCTATATTAATATTTTAACTCATCTTTGTTGATTTAAATACTTATTAGTGAGTTAAAGTCAAGTATTTATTTTTTTCTATGGTTAACATTTAATCGGATTAAATCGATGTTTCCATAATTTCAAAATAAAGCATGACCGTAGTTGATTATTTTTTGCCCTGAAACAATGTGATGAAATTTTTAGGGAGATCAAACTGTTATCGAAGTAATTATTAAACAACCATCTTCATCCCTCTCTATCTCTCTATTTTAGCAAGCATTGTAATACCTCTAGCATAAACATCAATATTTTAATGGTAAAATGTTAAAATAGCTGTATAATGTCATAACTTATAACTGATGCCAATTAACGAGTACAAAATATTTTAAGATGGGATTTCGTCTTCAATTTAAAAAAATAAATAAATATATATATATTTCTTAGAATGATGGTTTACCACTAAAAAATTAAGAGAGTTGGTTAATATTTTCAATTAACTTGTGTTATACTGTCATGTTAACATACAAAATACGACGCAAGTTTGTTATATATTAATATTACATTATAATAATACTGTATAACTAACTAAAATGTATCTGAATTATTATGTAAACTGTAGTCAGTTTTCAAGTTTGTAAGACTTCTAGTTTGTTGCTAAATGGCAAATTTCGAAAATGTACTTACAAATTTTGACAAATCATTCCGAGGAATTAAAATATGCGTATACTCGTATTTTTATTTGAAAAAACCCAAGTGGTAGTGGTGGTTGGCACGATTTCCCCCAAGCACTATCCTATCGATAAAAATGGAAAAATATTAAAAAGCAGTCATATAATGGAATATGCTAAATGACAATGTAAAGGATAGTCAGAATTAATATGGTCGTACGAATATATATATATACGTATACATGTGGCCCTCGAGGACAAGGGTATTTTACTGGCTATATAGTACCTGAAATAAATATTATGTATATATATATTATTAAATGTATATAAATAAGTAGGTACTCTGGTTTTGCTCAGAGGTCTCTCTATCTCTCGTGTCCCTCTAATTCCCGCCCACACTCACATCTGTGCTCCGCACTATATATTTGTATAGCATTGTATTATATAATACACGTTAACTTCTATACATAGGTATACATAATATGTACACGGCGGGTCTCGGAGTTTAATAATAATCATTATATACCTACGATCGTACCTATATAATATTAATTGGAACATTCACGACGAACACCGGTAGCGGTGTAGGCGGTCACGGTTAACGCGTGTATATTATACACGCCATCTCGCGGGGTACCCGTTAAAGCTATAGCTGTGCTCCGGATTTATCGCCACCGTTTCGTTGATATAATATTATTATATTAATAATATGATACCAATCCTGCTGACGTTATGCATACAATACGTCCCATATGCACGATGCGTATGCTTATACGTCTGGCGGCGGATACGTCGTCCTCGTTTCAGGATATTAATAGTACCTACCTACGATGTTTCCACGGAACCGCAATGAATCGCCCATAGATATATAATAATGTTATAAAGGTGTTATAAACTGCATGACTATTATCCGCTCGGCGTGTCCGTATTCTGAACGAGAAAACGTATACCTACGGGACGAAAGTCGCACGTCTATCTCTTAGTTTTTATGTTCCGGTCCGACAAAAACGATTCCCGGCAGACTGACCGTACGAATCGTTTCAATGTTTCTGTTGTATCGCGTGCTTGAATCCAAACATATAAATATAATTGTTGTCGTAAAATTTTTCATTGAAAATCAAAGTCAACCAATAGAAATATTTAGGAAATAAAAAATAGTCGTTTAAAGTCCAAAAATAACAAAGACACAAACAGTTCCATTTTATATTGTCATATCGACTTTTTAAAAAAAACTTAGTTAATATGAAATTCGCATAATATTTTGTGTGTGTAGAAAAATACAAAGGAATTATATCTACATTTTTATTTTTTTTGGATTAATTGATTTACTTTTCTAGTCAAAAACTCAACGATTTACAACAGTTTGTGTTTTGTTTTTTTTTTTCATGTATATATATAACTTTGTAACAATGTTTTATGTTCTCGAATATTTTTTTGTACATCATTCTTTTTTTTTAATATCCTAAAAGCCTAAATGGAGTAAAAATATGGTTTGATTAATTTTATTTTCAAAACTGCAGTATTCTTTAATTATAAAAATAAAACCCTTATGACTTATTGTGAATATAATAATGAATCATTAATACTCTACGGAGTCTATTCGATCATATTAACTAGATTGAAAATAATTATAATTATGACAAATGTGTACACATAAAATATTTTAATAGTATGTTATATTGGACTATATTATTAGAAAATAATGCTAACACCAAACAGTTTATAGGTAATAAAGTTTATTGTGCAATAAATATCAACAAGAACAACTTTACTAATTCAAAAATATATACTTCCTCGAGTTTTTCCTATGGGTACCCATAAAATATTTAGATAATTTGAACTCCCTATTAACGTGTACAGATTATACATTGCACATCTATCAGTGATAATAACTATATGACAAAAGTTCCCTATTTCGGTGAAATAATAACTATAACTAAAAATATTATACTCTATTTAATTATAAAATCTGCAAAAATATGTATTGAATGTACTTCAGTCACCAACAGTGGCGTCACAAATATTTTCTTCACAGGGGAAAACATTAAAGTTACCCACCCACCTACCCATAAAGAACCTGCAGGTATACCTATATATTAAATATTAAAAATAATACATTATAACGATAATTAAATACAAAAATATTCTTACGATCTAGCAAAAATATCCATTCACCTAAAATTGTTTGGGGCAATTGCCCCAAAAAATAAACTCGTGATGCCACTGCACACCAAATAATAATTTCTGAAAAATTATTCACTGATATACTATATACTATATAAAGTGTATATTATAGGTATGTGCTGTGTTCAATAAGTACAGATTACAATATTACTAAATTGCGTGTGAATAAAAATAAAATATTAAATGTATAAAAATAGGTAACATGTTTTAATTTATAAATCATAACTACCTATTAGACTTCTACGAATACTACTTATACTCGGGATATATCAGATAATACCTAAATATTTATCATTGAAATATTATGTATTTCCATATAAAATAATACAAGCAAAAAATTATCCAGGAATCACAACATTTATTTTGTAGAAAGATTTAATTTGAAGATTAAAAAAAAAATAATATGTATTGAAGACTTGAAGTATCTGTTCAGCACTTGTGTCGCATTTGAATGATAAATAAACAGAAAAAAATTATGATCGAAGAGCTTATAGAAAAAACAAATATGAAGTTATACGTATTGAATTATGATTGAATGGTATAGATAACACCCTACCCTAATTTACATAGATTCATAAAATACAAAAAAAAATTAAAATGGAACTTTTATAATATGAAATAACTATGATTAATGCACCGTTCAAGTTCAAAAAAAAATGATGAATTTATTTTAAATGCTTTAATACTGTATAAATTTAGTGAAATAATTCATTACTGGATGATTTGCGTCATTTTGTACTCAATAATCAAAGGTGATAAGTAAACATTTTCATTTTGAATACATTTTGAGAAAAAAAAATGTTTATTACAAAAAGACCATTATCAAAATGTCTATTTGTATAGTATCGGATAAATACAATATAATGTATACAATATAGGTGATGAAGCATTAAAACTATGCTTTAATAAAAGTAATTAATATGAACTAAAAAAGAACCACATGTAACGCGTTCTAATTACTACTATAATACACACACACATATATATATAACATATTTTCAGCACCACACACCTTTTTTGATTATACTATTCTCACTCATAATATATAAAAGATAATAATAATTTTCATTAGCTTGTAAACGGTTTTTTATTCATTTTAAATTAGCCCGAAATCAATTTGCATATTCTTTTAAAAACCGCGATTAAAACTTGACCTAAGCTAAATAATTAAAAACTATAAAATTATACTTTTTTGTAAAAACTATATTAACGGACATGATAATGTAAAATATAATAATTATATAGCATTATTCATTTGAAATAAATATTTACTTAAAAAGTTTTCAAAAGTATTGCTCATATTTTTTTTATTCATTAAAAATAAACATTTTAAACTATTTAATCAAATTCCATTTAGTTTAGCTGGATAAAGTTAAATTACTTGCATTACAATTGAAACTCATTATGATGATAATTATACTAAATTAATATATTTAATTTAACTATTGATAAACTAACAAGATTTGAAAATATTTTTATTTTTTAATACATGTTTTTTTAAGTTATATTAGGTACTCACATAAACTTGTATGTGTTATTTTATCACTTAAAAGTGCGAATATTTATCAAAAGTTAATTTTATAATTGCATTGTGTAATGTTTATTCATTTCTTAAGCTAATAACTGAAACCGTAAATAATTAAAAAAAAAACTAATAACAATTTAGTTGTTCACTACCATTAAGTAGAAATGTTAATATAAAATTAAAAATAACCAAGAATTCTGAACTTAATAATGCTATCTCGTTTCAAACAAATTTTAATTCTTCAATCAAATCTTGAATTTGGACGCCAATATTTTCAATGTTTTCAAAATTGTTTAAGTATATATAATAATTAATTGCTCAATAACAAATATAGACTAAAATTAAATACCCACGTGAAAGTCATTTTTATTTAATCTTAAAAATGTTGAACTTCGTGTTTTCATCAATATGTGCTTTTATAAATAGTTCATTAAAAACTATACTTGAATTACATTTTTAAATTTTAAATAATACAGAACACTTCTAAAATCTAACATTTCTTTATCTCCAATAGCGTAAATTTGATTATTCTATCACGAAAATTGGGAATTAGTATTCTTATTTTATAGTTGCATAATTTACAATAGTATATTTTATTTTTGTAATTTTTCACAGCTACCTATAACTAAAAATAAAATCATAATTTTTAATAGTTATGGATTTATAGTATTAATTAATAAGATTCATACTAAATATTATACTATCAATAATAATTATCATGGATAGATTAGGTAATAATATTTTTTCATATTAAATATATGCGTTGGATATACGGTTAATGTAATCAATTTTAAATATTAAGTGTTTTTATTTGTACCTATTCCAAAATGTTAAGCTACTTATCTGATAATATATTTTTTTAAGATTCCACAAATATTAAACTCGGCTATTATTGATCAAAGCTGTTTTTTTAGTTAATCACCCACGTTAAAAATATTTATTATTGATACTTACCTACTTACATTATAGCTATAGGTTATAGGTTTCGCAGAGCTCCAAATTCAGATAAATTTATCCCATCCAAGGCCGAAATCTTTGGTTTTCAGTTGGTGGTTAATTTAAATTTAAATTTCAGTCTCCAGTGCACGTGATCGACAGAATTTAAAATAATGACCACCTGAGCCAACTGTGGTTCTCGAAAATACTCTACGTACGCTATTCAAAACACCTAACGAAGGTTGGCCAATCGCCACAATTTACTGTCTATAGTCTGACATATTACAAGTAAATATAAAACGATATCTATTAACTTGATTTCAGTAAAACACCACATAGAAACCGCCTACATGTGTTGGTCGAATTATTAAAAAGGGACGTAGCACAATTTCCTACAAATACGTATAAATTAATTTAAGCAATCGAAACAAGTATAGATCAATTGGTCTCAATAACGGTTAGCAAAAATCATAAACAAATACATTTCTTAAAATCTATTTCAACTAACCAAATTATTGCAGTTATTTAAATATTTACACGGAATACCCTAAAAGCTGAGATTTTTTTCAAAGTGCTTAAGAATATAAAATAGTAAATACACGTTAAAAATACAATAATATTAAGGGATGTTGTAGGTATTGGAAAAATGTGGAATGAACCACAACATATATTCATGTTAACATAGATATAGTAGTACACCAATTTCGTCTCTCTGTGTATTTCTAGAAGATATTAATATATGTAGAACCAGCTTATACGAGTATATTCCAAAAAATTTAAGAAATAAAAGTAAAAATTATTCGTTGTTTTACCAAAATGTCTATTACTTGTTAAATATTAGTAATAAATTATAAATAATGTGTATGTATAGATATATAGTATACATAATATATAAAATTTAAGCTCTCTATAAGTACACCGCAGACTACAGTTATATACGACGAAGTTTGAAAAGTTTATACTGGAAAAACCCACTTCTTTTTACTGTTCGACTAAATTTATGCACTATTAATAGTTACTTATTACTGGGATTTCTAGTGTGTATAATATAAATAATGCTTAATAAATACAATTTTTATTAATTACTTTTATGTAATGATAAATGATGATATTGAGTACTTATACGAGTGCAGCACTTGTCAGTTATACGCACATTAACCAAAAATTAGTGTTTTAAGTGTTGTATGATCATACCAGTAATATTCCTGTATTGTAATAATTATTATAATATATACCAATATTAAGCAATGCATTACTTTTCACATTAAACACACTCGGTGTTATTATTGTGTGTTTAAACACTGCAATATGGTTCAAACCGACAAACAAAACTTCTACGACCTTTACGCAAAAACCATACAGATAAACGGGTTATTTATCTTGTACTGTTGACAAAATTCACTTTCCTAAATACTATACATGCTGTTTCCTTATTAATTGATAATATTTAAAATGTGCAACAATTGTTATTATTACTTAATATTATTTGTATAGCGACGACAGATTTTATTTTTCACATCTTCACTATGAATTATATTATTACACGTTATAACCGTAATATTGTCAACATTCGATTTTTTTTTAATTCTTCATTTCAAGTAAGTAGTCAAGCGTTTTGTATATTCATCATTAAAATTATATTCGTTTTTAACTTTTATTGGATAAATTGGTCAGTCGTAAAATTATGATCAAAAATATAAAATAACTATAAAATTTATTTAATTTTGCTAAATTTTTATAGAAATAATTGTTTTTTTTCAACTCCATATAACTCCAATAACTACATTCAACATTTATATTGAATTTTATAAGTTTTCACATTTAGTCTTAATCTCTTTAATGAAATAAATAGTAGTACGATCTATTTAAAAATAATATATAGGTACATACTTATTACCGGTACAATTTAAATAATTATTTTTAGAAATCTATTTTGAGAAAAAAATATCTTTCACCATACAAGTTAAAGAGAAAATTATAAATTAAAAATATTTCACATAAACTGAAACCGATTAAACAATATGATATAAATATTGTGTGTACAATTTTTTTAAAAAATAAAATACATTACATCCATGTCAAGAAATCAATTGTAAGTACTTGAACGTTAATACAATGCAATCAAAAACGAAGTTTTACGCACGAGTTCTTATCACAAATAAAAAAAATAACTTATTAAGTGAAATTAAAAATCAAAAATTGGTACTGAATGCTTATACTACAGTAAAATAGCCCACAAGTAGAGTTTCTTAGTTTTTGAAAATAATGACAAACTATTTAATTAAAAATATAATTTTGAACGGAGTTTGGTTTGCGAAAAAACGCTTAATTACATTTCTTTTCACACTTATATTCTGGTTCTTCACAATTATTTTATCTTGTAAATGACTCATATTTTGTATCCTATGGTATTATATAACTAATATTGTTCGTTTCTAATTTTAAAGTTTCTATCATTTCGATTGAACTTGTTTCTTGGAAAACAATGATTTTATTTTCAAAGAATCTTAACTATTTAAAAATAATAATAGGAATTTTTAAATTTTAAATTTTAAAGTTTATGAACTAATTTTCAAATTAGGTATACTAATTTTATCAGTGAGGAATCGTTATAATTACGAATATACGATATACCTATCATGATTAATAAAATATAGTTAAGTTTTCTTAATTTTGAATATTTATAGTCAGCAATTATTGTTAGAATATTGTGTCTTAAAAAAAATGTAATATTAAATATTTAAATACGTATGATACTTACATAACGTACGAATTTCAGTAATTGGTGATTAGTGAATACTTCACAAAAAAATTAATTTTTTTTTTTTTTGTTAGAAACAAAATGAGTTATTCTGTTCAAATTGTTATAATATTGAAAAGTTATAATATAAAACTCGAAAAGATCCAACATTAAGTATTTATTTAATTTAAACCACGCATTTGTTATGTTTCATTTCTATAAATTGTTGTCAGTGGATCAGAGCAGGTTAGGCAATATACTTCATGGGCGAGATAGGAATCTATTTACTAATGTTTAAACGTATAGTCGAACAATAAAATCATTTTAATATAGGTAGGGTTTAATATATTTTATGAATTTTTATTTTAATAGTAAAAAAAAAAATAGCAATCGATAGCATTGGAAACAATATTATTTATATGTGTTATTTCATAAAATTGTAATTCTTAATCAAAAAAATAATTGAATAATTCAGCCAAAGAGTAATGAGATTTAAATTAAGTTTATTTAGTAATCAAATTTATAAACCTCTTTGATCATATTTAGATATAATATTTTCTAAATTATTGAAAAAATCTTTAACTTTTCTTTTTAGTATAGAATTAACTATGATACTATTTATAATAATTACGCTATGAATTATTTTGAACAAGATATACCCAAGGATATTAATTATCCAATACGCTGCATGTATACATTACATGATTATATTGTTTGAAACATTAAACGTGTAACTTATAACACATAATATCTTTGAGAATTATAATTAATTAATTTTAAATCATACATATAAAAAGTTAACACAATTTGAATATTGAATTTTAATAATAATTAGTAATGATTAATTAAATTATATTTGTTTAGAATAGTAAAAACTTAATTTGTTTTAAGCAAATCATACTTTTTAGTATAAATTTAAATAATAAGTAAATTGTGTAATAAAAATGCTATAATTAAATAAAGTTAATCTTGAACTAACCTATAGAACTTAATTTTTATAATAGTGTCAACAAATAAAAAAGTAAATAAAAATATTTACTACAATTCTTTGATTGATTTTGATATTTAATTTTAAAACAGCCAATAATACTAAAAATCACTTAATTACGATTATTTTTTTCTCTAAATACTAGACATTTGATTTACTTTGCGATTAAATGTATTTTTTATATACAAAAACATAATTACCTTAACAAATGTATTTTAAATTTTAATAAAAAAAACTCAAAATGTACTTGTTTATTAATTTGTTTAAATTAACGTTTTGTAATACGGAAATGTTCTAAATGTAAATTGGCTTATCGGAAAAATAAATAATACTTAAAAAATGAAATAAAATGATTATTTTCGTTTATTAATACGATAAAACGATTTTTCTTCTGACCAAAATTAATCAACATTTGTTATACACGTTGGAGTTTTATATTTATTATTTTACACGCCATTAACACTGGTTTACTTTTGACAGAATGTTATAGTTAACGAATTACAACCATTAGCGTATGGTAAAATAATTTGATATTCGTTGGTATATTCGCAATCAGATACAATTAAATACGTTGCACAATTAGGATAAAATTTAAATATATTAATTACAATGAATAGGTATTGTTTTTTTCAACTTTAAGAATAAAATTATACAATGATTTATTTGTGGTAAATTATATGGTAGGTAAATTTACATTACTATATAACTTTAAAACTTATTTTAAGCCTAATTATACTGTTAACCTAAAATGTAGAGACTTACACTATGCCCCTTATCTTTTAAAGTTAAATAAAGTAATTTATACATATATTTTCTTTGAAACTAGCATACATATAGAATATAAACAAAATAAATAATTAAAAATCATTACAAACATTTTTTTTTTTTTTGGTTTAAATTCAAGAAAAAAATTAAAAACCTTCCTGTATCATAAAATTAATTTTGTATTCATTACATATTATCAAAAAATAACTTGAGAGTTTTAAATTTATTATTTTTAGGTATACATTAGCTTAAAATAAGATAATAATACGTAGGTAGCATGTCAGTTTTTTAATATTAAACTGTTTTTATTTATTTATGAAAACGATTTGAACTAATGCAGACATACAGCAAATTATGATGCAAATACTACTTCCAAAAACTAAATTAAATTTATTGACGAATTTCCATAATTTCAAAAAAAAATAGTCAATGCATTTTTCAAATTTATAAATTAACAAATATTTGTCATCTAATTTTTAATATTATTTTAAACAATATACATTTTATAGTTGTACTGGCTGATACTTTCATCTTCGTTGATAATTGAAAAATAAAAATATAAAGATCGTAATCGTTATCAGTTATACAGAGAAATACCTTTATAAAAAAATTTTAATTTTTATGATGAAAAAATAGTACTAAAGAATTTATATTTAGTTATTGATTAATTTTAATTCAATACAAAATATTCACGTTTCAATGGCGTATTTTAAAAAGTGTTCCTCTCACCAGAGGCTCTTTTAATTTGTTTAAATATATTCTATAACTTGATGTATGAATGAAATTACAAAATGACATAATGTATCTAAAATAGTTACTAAAAGCTAATATAATTTTAAAAAATATCATATAAATTTAAATAACTGTATCTTTAAAGAATAAAAACGGATGAGCACTCTAAATGAATCAACCTGCATGTAGATTATATTATAAAAGCAATTATGTGGACAGTATTGCAAAACAATTAAATTAGAGCGACAAAATAATATGGTTACATTTTTATAACATACATTACAATAATATTATGTACCATATTAATAACTGTTGATTGTAAGACTTTTTATTCATTGGTACACAAAATTGAATTTATATAAATATTATTCTGTTATCTAGAAATTGGGCAGTTATATATTATAACAAGAATATGAAATAAAAATATTGGTAATGCATTATAAAAAACGGTTGTAAACTATCATTCGACGCAGAAAGTATATTTTAATTACTGTAATACTAATATTACTTTTAACTTTCAGGTAAAAAACAGTGATTTATACAACTACTCGAAATTGGATTTGATTTATGGTAACTTTTATTTATGATACTTATGTATAACTAATAAAAAAAATTAATGATATTAAAAAAATATTTATTAGAAATTATTTAAGCAATAATTATTCTATCTAAAAATCAGATGATTCAGAAGAATGTTTACCCAAAGTCCAAAAGATGTGCATATATATGAGTTGTGCATTTAAATTAAAGTAGGTACCTACATTTGTAAATCTAAGCATAATTTATTTAGAGCAATTTAAACATCCTGAGAAATTGGAAGAAAAGCTTAAAAATGTAAACCAAAATATATCTACAAGACTAGGATTACATTTTCTTATCAAAAATTTATTGGATTTTCCTAGAAAATGAGATGTATATAACAAAATATATTTAAAATACAAATAAAATTCTTCCAAAAAATAAAATAATTATAGTACTGGAACGTGATTAGTATTTAATGCGACTATGAGTATAAGAGTGTAGTTAGTAAGACCACACAAAGTAGTCTCAATGTACTATTGTCAAGTTATGTAAATTCAATAATATATCATCGCCAAACGAAAACGGGTGTAGGCCCAGTAAGAATTTTCAAAAGACCTAATTACAATACATAATTATTACGAAAACAAACGTATGAAACGAAGGTGAAATTAACCTAAAAATCCATTTAACTGAATAAATACTTAAATTATCTTACTAAATATTATACGAATACATGGTATAAGAATATTTTAAATAAATTTAAACATTTTATTATTTTTTTTTCATTAAAAAATTCATAATTTAAAGCTAAATTTAAGATGAAAAACGGGGTTTTGATGAATTTATTAAATACATTAAAAAATATAATAATATATTATTATTATTCATTTATCAAACTCAATGATTATGCTTATGTATTCTTTTTGAAATTGATGTAACTTGAAGATCTTTTAAAACATTGATTTTATACCTAATATTACAAACCCTGATTAATATGTTAACAATATCCAACTCTATAATATAATATAATAAATACAATTTTGTCTAAAATCTTATAAATTTGTTAATTTTATATCAATCAGGTATTCTTATATTAAAATATATATAATTTATAACGATAAATATGTAATAAGTATATAAATGACGTGAATTTATGTAATGATAAGCTGTCAAAACGAAATAAACAAAAATTAAAATACAAATCTAAAATTTTTATCATTTAAATTATAATATAAACTCAAATATATATTTTTTTTTATCTGTTGACTTCTCATTTGTTTAAACCCCTCATTTCTCCAATTTTTTTTTCAGTTTACAAATCATAAAATTATTTTTTTAGCCTCACTCCATAAATAATTTATATTGAATAAACTTATTTTATATTTTTATAATTATAATAATAATTATAATAAGAACCTATTTTATGTTTGTTATATAATACATAATATTACAGATCACAAATTAAAAATACTTAACCGTAAAGTAGTAATAGCAATGAATACATAATATATTAAATTTTTATGAATATCTTAAACTATACATCTTAAGTTAAACTTTTAACATTTAATGTATCAAAAATATTAGTATGATTGAATTTGTAAGAGTAAATTTTGATTTTTTTTTAAATAAAAAGTAATTAATTATAATGCTTTAGTTATATTTTTTATAGAGAATAAACCTATTTATTAAAAGAATTATATGAATATAAAAAATAATAAATTAATTTATGGTCAACGTTATCGTCAAAGTCACTAATAATTGCTATACCTATATTTTTAATTAAACTGTACAACACATAAAAGTAGATGAACTTTTGGTTTTATGAACATACTTGTCTATACTTAAAAATACAATTTTTACACAATTTTTTTTAATGTTTATCAACAACTTTTCTTTTTATACAATAACAGAACCAATTATTGAACACGTTTAAGTGCATGAACATTCCTGATAACGTACAATACACAAATAAATGCTACCAAAAATATATTAATTTTATAATATACCTATTTATATTCGTTTTCATTTTAAAGTAAATAAGCATTTCTTTAATGTAGGTATAGAAACATTCAGGTACTGTATTATGAGTACATAAATTCATAGAGTTTCTTGTTATTTTGTAAGATTTTATGCAAATAATATAATTTAATTACGATTTTTTAATAACGTATTTGTTTTATTTAACACCAATAGTTTTATGCCACAATAAAATGTATTTATTTTAAATCTTGAATTTTGATTAAAAAAACAGTTTTTAATTTAAATAGTAAACTTCTATAGGTAATAATTTGAAGACTACTAACATGATATTTTTATTATAAAACGAAATTATATTTTTGTTTTTTTTTTTAGCAACTTTACAATTTACAATAAAAATATAGTTTTTATTAGGATAAAACATATTTAATGAGGGTGGTTGGGTTTAATGGATATATAATTACAATATAATATATATTGATGAAATCATTTTTTGATCAATTATAATACAGCGAAAAAATGCGAGAAAATGTCATATAAGAAAACCATCTAATTAATTAGTTCATGTACCATTATTTTATTTTTTTTTTAAGATGAATCACTAAAATGATGAAATTAAGGTTTAAGGTCTTTGTATCGCCAAAAACTTCAAACTCTAGTTTATTACAACCTTTTTATGTATAAACAAAAAGGTCGATTACATTTTACATTTTATACAAATATTTCACAATGATCTTTAAAAGGTATAATTATATTGTTTTGTTAAAATATTCTAATAAAAGAAAAAAATTCTTCAACATTTTTGATTTAATAACCCAGGCACTGTTTATGTTATCGATACAATTAATATTCTTATTATGGAAAGTAAACTAAAAATCAATTATTATAATATTTCATCGAAGCCACGAAAATAGAACGGAAGAGGCTATAACAAATTAATAATTGTGACAAAATTCCGTGTGTCTGGAATAAGCACGTTTTTCAATAGATACTATTTTGTTGTTGTCGTATAATCGTATAATCAAAATACTCGTAAATACAATTCAAACAATCTTCTTAATAATATATAATAAATAAAAAAAAAAAAAACAATTTTAGCGTTATGCTAAATATTATCGGGATTTTGATTTTCGACGACTATATTACACCGATAAAATATACGTTCAAATATCTGTGAAAACTCGCTAACTCTAATATTAATACCTATATATATAGGTATATATATCACATATATCTATAACGTGACTTACCAATCGGCCGTCAGATTTCGTACTGAAAGAGTCCAAAATCGAGATGACAATAAACGATAATTTCGTTCGAAATTACGATCAATTTCTCGAAAATTCACAATAGGTTTCAAAATTATTAATATCAAACAATCTATAAAAATTTTTTCATGTTTTTTTAGATTCGCACGTGGATAAGTCGGCCGAGGGGTAAAACAAAATTTCGAAAAGACGACGAGACGAAAAACCGCTATACGACAACTGCGACGACAACAACGACGACGACGACGACGACAGCTGAGCAAAAACCGCACGCGATGCCCGACGTTAAAACGAACTGAACTCGTCTCTCGCGCGACCGGCCCACCCGCACGCATACGATACCGAATTTATGAGCGCCGTCAGTAACGCGCAACTCGTCCTTGTCGACGAAAATCACACACGTGCGCCGATGCCGCCGCCGCCGAAACGAAAAGTTAGGCGACGGACCGATGACGGGCGAACGATGATCATTGTTGTGCGTAAACTTAGCCATTTTGTAATAACTAAATTTTATTCAGAGCAATGCGAACAGTCGAAACGATTGCATACACCAACAAATCGATTAATAAACTATGACGATCAGATCCATGTACCGTATGTGTTGATTATTATATTACGTATATTGTATTGCTTTATAAGAATTAATAAAATGTATAGTATTATGATTTCAATATTTAACGTGATATCTAATCATATTTTCTGTTCGTTACGATCACTTTTGTGGTGCCCAAAGACAGGGCCGAGATATATGAGGGAGACAACAAACCCGTATTGCAAATCTTGACTGAGCCCGTGAAATTTCATAGGTTTGCCCTTTATAAAAATTTAGATGATACGAGTGAGTAAAATAA
Organism: Aphis gossypii; assembly: GCF_020184175.1. Taxonomy (NCBI): domain Eukaryota; kingdom Metazoa; phylum Arthropoda; class Insecta; order Hemiptera; family Aphididae; genus Aphis; species Aphis gossypii. The sequence goes on along the minus strand of NC_065530.1, from coordinate 34,354,223 downwards.
ATACAAATCCACAATGTTGTAAATTTATATTTTTACTATAAAAAAAAAAAAAACAAGTACACGTGTTTGGGTGACAAAAAAAAAAAAAAACAAAAAATATTAGATAAATAAAATATACCAACAAACACGCCGTTATTATAGTAACATGATACAGAGCATGTTGTTATGATGTATCGCGATCGTGTCAGCGTTCACGCAGTCGTCACATCGTCACAATAATAATATTTGTAACATTATTATACAGCTCAAATCGTGGTAAAATGCACTCGGAAATGTTTTTAAAAAATATAAATACTCGCTAGATACGTGCATCAACGTACCTACGTATACCAATTGTCATAATACTAAATTTATATTATGTTACCTACGTGAATTATTGTTTATTTTCGGAATAAAATAATATGACGTCCGGTTAATAATGGGTCCAGTAACATTTCCCTATGCGATATTTCAATGATTTTATTATAACGTATATAAAATGATTCGACAAACAAATTCACACCCATTTTGCTCTTTAAAACTTACTCTATATACGTATTCGCTCAGATTCTAATTCATGATACTTAAAGAATAATAATATAATACCTACTTACTTATTCACCAACATTTTTATTTTTCTTAATATTATTTAAATCAAATTTCTAACTGTAAATTTATGAGTTATTAAAATATATGACGTAGGCATAGTATAAACAGGAGTGGACTGGCCAGCCCACTAATCTAAGTTTATTAGTAGCCCATATTACTAAAAGCTTCCTCCCCTCGTTATACCAACGAAGAATTTATTCTTACCTGATAATATTATAAAAATACTGTTGTTAAATTAGTGTCTATTATTTTTTTTTTTTTTTACGTGTCCAATCATAGTTAATGTACTCGTGATTTTATTATTATTGATTAATTGCAAAATATCAAATCAACGACTCATGCTTACATTAGATATTTAATTTTGTTAAATAATAACGAACTTCTAAGTATAAGTTGTGTTAGAAGATTATTTCGTTACTATTTTCTCATATTTAAAAACTCGTTAAGAATTTCATAATTTATTATGCTTTGGAGTGAATCATTGTTGTAAAGAGTATGTCTCAACGGGGGACACATCTTGTTCGAACATCCCGCCACTTGGTTCCGTGTGAATATTATAAGAAATATTCTTCATATGTGCCACTAGTGGAAACTATTTTTCATTTCTCTTGTTGCAAATATCGTTTTTTCTCAGATTATACAAACTAAGTTGTACGAAACATTTTGGAGATAATATAAAAAGGGCGTAGGCACGAAATAAAAGGCAGAGCTCTTTGTTAAAATCATTCATCCACCCTATCCGGATATTTTAGTGGAAACAATAAAAATGTATATACATGATTGTGCCATGAGTTGTCTAAACATGCCTACCCTTAATTCGTTGTGTACATAATGTTTATTTGTTACGGCCAACTGCCACCAAAATATCGCGCTATAACGTTGGTGGTCCCTTATCGAATTGACCGTTGTCATATATGAAATTTCACCCATATTACCGACCAGTACTCTTAAAATAACTACGATCGTAATACAAAAGTGAATAAAATATCGCTTTTAAAAAGCAAACATAAGTATTGTTCGAAAACGACCTAAGACATTTTTAAACAATATATAATTTATCTGACAGTATACGATGCATATTATATAGATTATGGATGTTATTACATGTCAGATATTGTATTGTGACTAATATTGGTGATATTTTCAGTACAGCAAAAAAAAAACAGTTACTCAAATAATTTGTCAAGTATCATGCACTTATAATATACATACACATATACACTTAAGTAAGTTCCTCACGCCTGCGCAACAGATAAATAATTTTTATTTAATTTTATACGCCAAAAAAAAATGTTTAGTTTTATTTTTTATTATTAATTAACTAAGAATTGTACAATCTATGAATTTTTATTTACACAAAGCACAAGTTACATGGATTAATATAAAATAATATAGCGTACAATAAAATATAAACAGTAAAAAAATTAACTATGCTTATGGAAATGGGGTGAGGGAGAGGTTTGATTGAAAAAACTATCCATTAAAGGAACTTCATGACATGGAGATTTTATGAGAACTGAGAAGACAGTAGTGAGAAGGCATATGAGAGGATTCATTAAGAAGTTTAAGAAGTAAGATTTCATTGTTGTTTATAGAAGTAGGACTTAGTTTGAATTATTGGATAACTCTCTGTTACGTGGTTTTGTCGGATTTTCAATAGCCGGTTTATGATTACGGTGTTCAAGGTTAATAATTATTAACGTTTTAGGTTTAAGATATTTTGTGTTTACGGGTGAGTTGTTTGTACACTGTACACCCTTTGTAGTTGATATTGTGTGGTTTTTTGCATAGGGCGCATTATCAGCGATTTTCTGCAAGAGATGAATGTGTAATTTTACCCACATTTCACACACATAGAAATATATGCACGATAGGTTTGAGTATGACTATAGATTTGGCAATTTAAATACCATGTAGAGTTTAATTTAAATTTTAAAACTTACTATTAACAATATGTCTGTATAACGTTAATATAATACTATCGATGAACGGTTATCGCTAGACGGGCAAACATAAAAGTAAACTTAAAACAATCATAATACATATAAAATAATCTTAACTTTTTTACTTTTGAATTTTTTTAAAAAATTAATACTATTATCAATCAATATAATTTAATTATATAAGGAGGGTGCCACTGAAAATTTCATCTCAGGGCTAAAAACTCAAAGTTACGCTACTGGTTTTTACTTTTAATACTACTATTTTATTACTATTTATCATTTGAAAATAGTCTTAATTCACATTATATGTCATGTTGACCAATTTTTATTTTCCCTCAAAATTTTATAAAACCATGCTAATGTATCTCATTTGTGAAGTTCGATCTCCGTTTGTCAATAATTATTGAGTAGGTATTGTTGTTTTTATAAATAAATTAAAAAATCTTTACGTCAACTGTTTTATCGTCTGTTATGAATATTTTTAAGCCCTCGAATAAGTATATTTTGCTAACTTAAGCACATAATATTGTCCATGTAGAAAGATAGATTTAAAAAATAATATCCTACCTATTGTAATAGTTGAACTCCGTCTCATTAAAAGTCATGGTAAAATATGTACTGAATGGCTTAATTTCACTCTAAAAATAAATGTGTACATGTTTTCTGCGAGATATATCAATTAGTAGATGCTTCTCAATCAAATGTGTTTATTATTACATGTATTCTCGAACTATTTATCAGAACTTCAAAAATATTTTAAGGATGCATAGATATATATATATTATATAAGTAACCTAACCAGTAAATCATTTGCTTACATAATATCAAACATGTTAACGAAAAATTGATTCCATTTGTGTATATTATTTTAAAAAATATATAACGGTACATTTGCATTCTAGACAAAATATTTAATCAACAATATTATGATATGATAGACTATCATTTTAATTTTATACAAAACGATATAAATGTATATAAGTTATCAATCAAAAGATGTTCTAAAATATACCTACTACCTGTTTTATATAATTTTCTAATTTTTTAGTGTATAACTTTGTAATTTGTACTATTATTTTTAAATTAAAATAACATTTTTTTATAAAATGAAAAAGTTGTGAATACTTTATTTTTAAATTATACAGATATATTAAATTCCGGGTGGCAACTAGTTGCGTCCCGTGGTAAAAACTTCTTCTGAATTGCGGCCCAAGTTTTTTTTTAGTTTACATACGAATTGAGGCCCGAATTTCATTAATTAAACATTTTCGAAATATAAAATAATATATCCCAAACTTAATTTTTTTTTTCCCCCGTTTTTGTATAGACTTAGGATTATCTGTAGCATCAGTACAACAGGTAAATTAAAAATATTGTTATTTTCTTTAAATTAAAAATATAATTTTGATTTTTTTTTTTTAATTATCTATTGCCATGTGAATATATGTATGAAATATTTTTAATTAATATTATGACACTGGTATTATTAAATTATTGAATTATGTACAATAAATTGTACTGTCATTATTAAGCAGTCAATAAATTATCAGTTAAAATAAAAAAATTTACTGATTTAATTTTATAAACCTACATTACGAGTATGACTGATAACTTTCGTTATTATTGAATGGAGAACAATAATAATATTGGATTGTGGGCAAAAATTAATCGAGCCGCAACTCGGATTAGACCTTTTTTTTACCACCATATTTTTGGAACGCAACTAGTGTGCAGCCTCGATTTCAAGATGCAAACAAGATCATAAGCCGTCAGGTGTCTTGACCCCAAGGGGATTGGTGAGTAAGCAAGTATGAAGCAAAATCTCTTTGTATAATATAAATAAAATATTATTTTTATGTCCGCAGACAAAATTAATTTTTACAACAAATTGTTTTGAATGTATACAAACATTATACTAACACCTAAAAAGGCTTTGTCCACGTTTAAAATAATTTAATGTGAAAACGTATTTTGTTTTAGTGCATAAAAATAATATATTGTTTACAAATACAATGATATTTTTTTTTAAATTATGATCGTAAATTATCAAATTTTATATAGTTTCCAAAATATATGAAAATGGATGACACCTATTTGTCTATACAATCAATTGTGTTTTATTTGTCAATTAATTGGTTTTTATTTTTTAGGCTTCTAAAATTCTATAAGATTCTTTTATTATTCACCGAACATCTTACCAACAGCAATGATACATTTACTGTAATCAATTAAGTTAACTTTTGATTTCAAAAATCAACATCTTATTTTTATATGGTATCACATTTTAAATCAGTATAATATTATATTTGAGCATCTTCCGTTGTGAGTGGCAAAATATTATAAATTTCGAAAATGTAATATATTCTGCCAATACATTTACGTACACCGGAAAATTTGTTTTTGGCAGTTATTAAAAACAAAGCACAGCATACCTTAAATGTTTGTGGCTTTTTCGAACATTTTCTCGGTGTTAATGATGAATTCTTGGTCAAAGAGTATAACCGACTACTTTGATTTTGTATTGGTAATATTGGTTGATAGGTGATTTGTCATTCATACATAATACTCGCATACATATTACATACATAGTATATAATTGGTCATTGGTGGTTAGTTGGTTGATTTTAATGAGTTAAAACCACACTTGCACAATATGGGGTCCATCATTATAATCGTATTGCTTTATGCCGTAAAAATACCATTTTCCTTTATCGGTAATAATATTCATTATATACTATCTTAGCGTTCATAAAATAGAACAAAATCATTTATTATTGTGTATTTATCAACAAATTATATAATTCTTTTAACAATGATACCAACATATTGTTTTGGTTTAAATCTCATGACAGTTCCTTTCTTTTTAACCAAATTTTGTTTCCCGGTAAACGAATATTCAATTCAAAACAAACAAGTTTCAACTAAGTTAAAACAATATATTAACAACAAAAAGTTCTGTCTGTAAAACTCTTTGGTTCTTAAATGACATTTTTTAAATACAAAAAAAAAAATTAGTTTTAGAATTTAATGCAAAATTATTTTTTTGTTTTAAGATTTGGCTATCACTAAAAGCCATACATTATAATAAAAAATAATCCGATTTAAAATTAAAAATTACCTTTTGAAAAAATTGATTTTTTTTGAGATGACATCTTTTGATTTGAAGTTCCATTTGATCTAATAATATTTAATAAAAGATAATAATGATATTATTATTTTCATATTTCCTGTATGATCTATAATTCACGTTATATATAAATAACAATGTATAGTACAAAATGGTATATACTTGAGTGTTAACAGAAAAAAACTAATACAATAATATATATGGTACAAACTTAAGAAGTTTTAATATGAAAAAAGCTGCGGAAGTATTAATTTCAGTAACACGTTTTTATTATACACTAATTTAATATTTAAGTACTGAGTAAAGAGACACACGAGAAAAACTTTTTTATTAATGATAGAAAGTTTATAAACCTGAAAAAAATAATAGCTTACGTTAAATAATGATAATATGAAAATAAATGTGTTTAGTGTAACAGTAAATATTTTATTATTACAAATTATTATTAGATACCAATTATTGGTAAATAAAATAAAAATAATACATACGTATATTGTTATGTGTTAGAAGTAAGAACTGAATAAAACGATTTTGTAAATTATATTTACTTAAAAAATTTAAACCTACCTAATATATTTAATATTAATGTATATTGACGTATTGTGAATTCAAACTTTTATAAACAAAATATCTTGAAATTATTTTTGTACAAGATCATATTGTTTATTATCAATATAATATAGTTCATAACCAGTTTATATTTTTTTATTTATATGCATAGTAAGAAAATTAATAATGTATGTAAGCAAGTATGGAAAACAAGAATATTCTGATACCCACCTGTTATCAAGATATTTCACCTATTCTGTAGCCCAAGTATTAGCATTATATTTTAAGTTTGCCTACAGTATTCAAAAGTGAATTGTTTGAACAAACAATATTAATGTCTTAAAATTGGTATTTTTATTATATTTTTGTTGTAAATTTCTTTTTAGACTGTCTAGTCATTATTAAAATATTATTACAATATTAACATTTCAAGGTCGAAAGCACTATTAAAAATTGTTGCTTGTTCCAAGCACTAGTTATTTCAAAGTGTTAAGAAAAATAACCAACCTTTTCGATTTTTTTTTAAATTATGACTATTTGGTAATACCTACCTATAAGAGAATATGAAACAGATTTAAAAATAGGTTATAGAAAAACGATTATAACCCTTTTTTTTTACTTACAACGCATTTATGCCTACAAGGCGTATAATATGGCTATACAGGTAACATTCTATATAATGTCGTTTCATGACGCAATTTAGAGTTGACCCGAAAAATAAATAGCATTGATCGAAAAAGAAATAAAATGTTAATTATTGTACATTTTAATTATCACAATTAATAGCGTCGTTAATCAAGTAAGTAAAGTATAAGTACCTACAGAAGAAAAAGAGTAAATTAAATGTATTTGCATACTTGTGAATTGACACATAAATTACCCGCAGTAAGTTAATTGATCAATACAATATTATCCATCTATTATTATAATTTACAACAATATTGATTATCAGAAAAAATACCACGTTGTTTTATTGTATCAAACAATAAAAAGCCACGTATATTGTCTAAAAAGTGTGACTATTTTAATCATTTGTTTTTTGTTTATGAAATATTTGTCTATAGATCTATTATGTTCCACGGTAATGCTTTATTTGGACCAAACCCTAAACAAAACAAGGAAATTCTTAGCTTTATAAAATTAGTTTTTATCGTTTTTTTTTTTTTTTAAAAAAAAGTCAGAGTTAACCAAACAAGCATCTTATTAATCAACCGGAGAGATTTCCTGGTATGAATTTGCTAGCTAGATAGTAAAAACTATAATGGATTTGTGTGTTCATTTAATTTGTTATAGAATTTGTGTAGTAAAATGAGCTATAAAAGAAACTTTTGATGCATTTTCCCATTGATTAATTTCAAAGAAACGTACAAAACCAAAAACAGTTATTACCTTTGAAATAAATTACAATTCATAACATAAATGTTTCAACCAAACAAATTAAAAATACTTAGAACAAATGTAAGAAAACAGTAATTTTTAATAAAATCATGATCATTTTTTATTCTCTAAATCTAGTTTTATAGCCCAAACAATAATACAAAAGCACGTTTATCATACAACTTATTAAAATCAGTTTATAAAAAATAATGTAAGTTTTTAATTGTATATTAAATGAAACAAAATAAGACAACAAAAACTCGATGGTATTTATTCCCTATTAGCGTTTAAAACTAGTTACGACTATAATATTGGGTAAATTTTAGTCAACCGTAATATTAACGTGTATTTACATGCAATTGGTCATTAAATATTTAGATGCGTATAAGTACAACAATAACCAAAAACCGTTTAATACGCGATTAAACCAAGAATAATACTATAGTGATAGGTAGATACTAGTGTAACATAATCCCCGCATTATTATAACCCTTTACATATAATATACTTGTAGAATGCAGACGTACTAGACTTGTATCATATACTCATAAATATTATTATCTATTTTATCAATGAATATCATGCAACTATTGCAACTGTACAATACGTTTTTTTATTATAACACTCTCAATCTTATTATATACTAATATTATATTTAAAATAACTACCTATTTTACTTTATTTTAAATATTATATTCAAAAAAAAAAAAAAATATTACAATTAATCTTCATTCTTAGTTTTCATTATCCACCATGCACGTCGTATTTTACGATGATATTATAACGTTTAAAATCGTAATAATACTAACATAATACTGTGTAAACCTTTTCAGTGTTATAAATGACACGTCAGTTACAAAATAGGTTACCTAAATGTCAAACCAACGGAAATTTAACATAAAATGAAAAATAAAATATCAGTAGGTTGGTTATATTAGAATTGTAAATTATCTCTGTTTGCAATTTACTTGAAAATAATGGAAATCCTTTAAGTTTTACCGGAGAACATATTGGTCCAATTTCCGATCGACAGAATATTTTATATCAAGATTGAATAATTTATGCTATTGAAAGTTACTGTGATCACGAACACTCTTATAAATATATTATTATAAAAATAATTGGTTTTGCACTACATTTGGAATGTGAAAAATATGAAAAATGACAGTAACAGTTTGTTTTATGTAACTCATAATTATCATAGAAATTTTCAACACGAATAACAAAAAATAATTGATTAATTATTTGTTTAAATATTTGTATACATTTTATACACACATTGTAAAAAATTATGATTGAAGTAATAATATTATATGATATGTAAGTTTCTGTGATTATTATATTGGAATAACAACATATATAGTAGAACATCGTTTTTTAAGTTTTTATTTTCAATGTCATCAAAAATTAAATTAAATTTCTTTTAAAATAAGTAATTTAGTATTTTCAGACTTTTTAACTGCTATAATAATCGATTAAAATAAATAATAAACTATCTAAAAAATGTTTGTTTAAATATTTAGTTAATATTTCAAGAAGTATCTATTAATAATAAAACAAAATCGATTTTGAAGAATATTTGTACTTTATAAATATATTTCTATTTTTGCGTATTTTTTATCAATTATTTTGAAAAGTACTCTGTAATATTTTTCTACTTTGACCCACTACCCCTTTCTCTAATACTAACTACTAAATAAATCCAATTTCCTATCAAAAACCACCCTCAAAATTGAAGGTAAAAGCATTTTATCTGCTATAAAAAGTCTCTACGGATACAAAACATGTTTTAAAGAAACAAACACATACGTCATCATAGTAAAACCAATTACATTCATCGTTCTACTAAAAATCTAAAGTAAAGCTATGTTGAGAAAAAGGAAAGGAATTAAAAACCGATGCTTTGTTCCTAGTCTTAAAAAAAATGCTTTTTTAATAAACTCAAATACTCCATAAGATCAAAATGTAAATATTTGATCTGCTTGTGGTTCAATAACTAGCATGGCTTTTTGATATGCAAATGAAGTAGGTATGTTAAATTTTCGTATGAAACTCAGCACCCATAAAATAATATATGAGTATATATTTTACAGCTACACTTTCCTCTATTTAGAAATACAGTTAAATAAATGTCAGTTTACTATATCTATACATTTCATAACAATTAAACAATTAAAGGTACAACATTATTACATACATAAACCAATTCAATATTTTTTAAGTGAAACTTTCATTGTAAAAAATATAATTTATCATGTTTTAAAATATGAATCAAAACAGTCAATTTATACTATACTTCAATATTCATATGTTAGTACACTACTTTCAAATAGACTATATAATATGTATAAAATATAATCCCATTATTTTAATATTTTATTACTACTCTCGTTTTTAAAACAAATTATCTCAGTGAAAATTTACAACAAAACTTAGTAATTGCCTCTAACTGCACAGCGTATACGCATACCTAGTGTTATTTTATATATCTATTTATTTATTAGAATAGACGCCATAGGTTTTTAACAAAATTCATTAAAATTACATATACAATTAACATTAAAATTAGTTAAATAACCAAGGTACAAAAAAACTAATCATTGTTATTTTGCTATCGACATCATCTTAATTAGAAAAAAAATTTTCACAGTATTAGTACGATTTACTAATAGGTAAAATAATCCCTTAAGCCTGATGCAACCAGGAACACGAATATCGATTTACTCTAACAAACAAGATGCATCAATAGTTCCTCACTCATCCTTAGTCATATTATAGTTTGCTTCACGTGAGATGTTCCGTCATTCATATTTTATTAACATAGTAATGTGGAAACTTTGAAGTCACACAACATTGCATTCAATACATAATAAGTATATAGTGACAATTATGTGTTACTCACATATCGAAGCACTTTTATTAAAAAAACTATTTTTAAAATGAAAAGCTTTTTGCTTTACACTGTAATATTTATTAATAAAAGAATTACTTAACAGTCTTCGAAATTTAATTTACACGGATACACTTTAATTTTATACGTTTGAAAATGTTCATTACTTACTAGTCTTATCAATATCAATTCAATATTCAGAAAAAAATAGTATCGATTATTACTTCTTCCGGACAATAATATACATTATGGAAATCTCGACATATCAAACGACTTATAGGTGCAAAAGGATGCGCAGACACTGTTGCTTTTGAACAAAAACTCCGAGTTATATAACCAATATTTATGTCACTTTTTCAACTATCATTGACGTCAATGATCAGATTTATCGTTTCTTTATCTACCTAATTCTATTTTTTAATTAAATTATAATAGGTGTTGGTGTGGAACTGTGGCCGTAAAGAATACGACTTACCAATATTACAGAAATATGAAAATAGAAAAATAAGCCACATAGTAATCAAATTAATCTTTAATATTAGTTTAGATAATTCAACTTTTCTTTGAATAATATAATATTTAATATAGTAATTAATGAGTATTAATGGTCAACTGTTACTTTTTTTAAGACTTGAAGTATCAATATCATAAACCAATGTTGCAAGTATAAGTCTAAAAATTATACATCAATAAACATGTTTTTATACATATTGTATCAATTAAAATGGATTTAACATAAACATAACTTAATTATAAACTTAATATTATGTCAATATTTATCATTTATCGCACGTATACATGTCTTCAAGCTAAGCTTGATTGAAATCACACTTGCTTGTATATTTACTTCAACTAATAATTTATCTGAAAAGCAAGTCTGCTATAATTGTATTGTTCATGATGTACGTGCATAAAAGACAACTTATCAATATGGGAGGGGAAGTAGATATGACAAACACGGCTACCAAATGTGGACCAATCTGTTCCCAAATGGACAAGTTTCAATGTTTTAATAATACCTCTTACACAAAACCAAAACATATTTCGAAATTAATACCTAACCTGTCACCAATCAACAATTTATTGTTTCCTGTAGTGTAATAAATAATATTGTAAGTAATATCAAATAAATACTTGATAAGTATGAAACAAATACTATTCTTACTAGATATTTGAAACTTAAAAACAAAAAATTAGAAATATCTAAGTATCATAAATAATATAAAAATATAAAAATATCTAACATCTAACGTTAAATATTATATACATTGCCTAAGACATTATAAGTAACACAAAAACATATCTTTTTAAATTATTTTTATATTTTTATTTTCTCACTTAATATGGATAAAAAATGGTTTAGTAATACAGTATGTAGATTAAATTAATTTTCTAATTCAATAAATTATAAATAATTGACTACACTACTCATTGCAATTTTACCTATTTAATATGTTTTTTTTATAACACTGTTCAATATGACAATATAGGATTACTTAAAAAAAATAAGTTAATAGTATACATTTTGAACAATTATAAAAATAAATAAAAAACATTGCATAAAATATCAACGAGTTGTATGTTCCTCCATTGAATTAGAAAATTAGTTATCAAAGCGTAAAAACCATACAATTTTACAATAATATTGTGTTGTATTTTTTGAAATTGAAGTTTCTTTCATTTGTTCAAAATTCAATCGATTTCAAAATTATTTTTTCTTCCATATTACAAATAAATAAATCTACAAAATGAGTATATTTGAATTTAAAAAAAAAAAAAATTAAGTGGTTTTTGACTTTTTTTTATTTTAGACCATTTTAAAAGGTAGATTATTACTCATTAATTACATTGAAAAAAAATTGCACTACAATAACTACATTATATTTCGAATTACAGCATTTATAGAAACTGACTATTTTCAATTAATTTATATACCTACTGTATAGACAAAAATATGAACATTTTATGCTTGAATATTATTATTTATTTTTAAATACACCCACACACATATTTTGTATAAATAATAGAATGAATAATTCCACAATAAAACCACACTCAGTGCATACTTATAATTCTCTCAGCTGTTTTACTATTGTTAATTTTATACTTAACTTAAAATATCCAATTTTTTTGAAAATAGATGATTCAATAAACAATAACTGTGATAATGTATTATGAATATTTTTAAAATACTGTAAGAACAGATTATGAAGAAACTCGTGTTATTTTTAGTAGGTTTTTGATAACGAAAAACGTTTTTATCAACAATTATACAAAAAAAAAAAAAAATTAAGAATTTCAACCTATACAAATATTTTGAAAATCATCACTTTGTTTCAATAAAAATAAATATTCAATGGAAATTAGAGGTAACTACAGTAATTCATTTTTGAATTATAATGAAATATCAAAATCTAATTTGTCAAAAATACCAAAATAATATAACGGTATATATTCTCGTTTTTCTATATTTTTAAAAAATCAAATACTTAAATGCTTACTGCTCTAAAAAATTATTAGAGACACAAATAATACACTCTAATTATTGTAATACCAATATATTAATCGTCCCGCTTACAATTTTAAGTCATAATTACAGTGTAATGGACCCTCACTTCCCCCCATCCGTTACCAATTCCTGAATATACTTTTTTTACATTTCTTATGAGCTATGACTAATTTCTCCGTGATTAAATATAAAATAATAATCTATAATCTTAATAAAACTAATCACGAGTAATTGTATCTAACGATTGAAAAATAATATCTGTCTTGAATTCCGTTCAAAAACATACTAAGTTACACATATCTTATTTTACCGAAATTCTTTATTCATTCAGCTACGAAGGAATAGCCTATAACTAATAAAATACAATATTGTGCTTTCAGGTAGCTATAAATCACTTTTAAGGAAAGAAAATCAGTCTCAAATGAAATATGTAAGCACTTAAATTGAAAATCGTTTTTATCAATCATTGTTGACAATTGAATATTGTAATAAAATATTGTTGGTAACAATCGTATTTCGAGTTGTGTCAAAATTTGAAATATTATATTTACGTATAAAAACGTGGGATAGATGTATCATCATCGTCATTGTATTCATTCAATTTCAGATAACACACAATACGTTGTTTTTTCTATTTTATTTTATTTCATTATTATTATTATATTATAACAAATATTAATTAATATTATTTAATATCCATTCTTCATATTCAAAATATTTTATTTCCCAGTTAAAAATTACTGTGCACGTTTTTAAAATCAAATACAGTGCATGATTTATTTTAAGCTCGAAACACTAAAAAAAAAAAAAACACAGTATAAAAAACAAAGCCTTCATTAATATTTAAAATGTATTCCATACTAGTTTCAATCTGCAGTTTTTTTACCACGCATAACTTAGTATTTTTCTTTTTCTTTTTATGTAAGATATAATTTCTATTATGGCTTAATGAATTTCAATAATATCAACAATAAAAATTTATTTGTATAATCCAGAACCACTGAAGCTATTAGTATAAATTTTGGTCTGTAGTTTTGTTTTATAATATAGAGATCTACTAAGAAAGCATTTTCTAAAATTAATTCCTTATGGATGTTAAAAAGTATAATAAAGAGTAAAAATATAAAATGTTATTTCTAAGTTGGATTTTTTTTTTAAACTTAACATATTCCATTATTGTCATTATAATTATATTTAAGATTTTAAAACAGAGTAAATCTAATGACATCATTTAATTTTTCACGAGTAACACCATGCGGGATCAGTTGAAGTAACTTATGCATATAACTGCATTTTTAGATGAAGCCACCCATTATGGATACGGGTGTTCTAAAAAAATCACAATAAATCAATAGTTATTATGCTCCATTATACGGCAACTTGTATAGGCCATTTCACTACACGGATGTCTAAAGATGCTTTAATCTGTTAAGTTTTATTTTTTTTTACTGATTATCAAATTTTATCATTTAAATTACAATGTTGATCTATGTAAAAAACAAATACATATAAAATAATATATGACTTATAGTTTAAAATATACTGATCTTATGAATATTTTTTCTCATGGTACAGGTATTTTCTTTTATTACACTGAAATTATATGTATGTTTAGTGATTCAAAAAAGAAACTTTTTTGATCTGTTTAGGTATTTGTGGTCCCCAGAATTTATATATGTATTTTATTTTATAAAACATTATTTTAAATAATTTAAAATGTATAAGAGATTGAATCAATTCCAAACTGTCTCTGAATATACTATAAAATTATATTACAATAAAACGTATAAGTTATATAATATATTATTTATACATCCTGTTATAAAATCACTTTTTGACTTGTTGCAAAACGTAAAAAACTCTTACACACATTCACGAAATTGTTAATATAATAAAATTGTTTTTGTTTTTATTTTATTTACGTGTTATGAGTTTTATTTAATTTATCAATAAATATTAAAAGTATGATATTACAAAATTTATAACTTAAATAGTAAATACTAAATTTACTATACAATTTATTGTTTAAAATAATCAAACACAATACATGAAACGCTGTGTTCTTATCGATTATATTGTCAATAGTATTTATTTAATGTTTATTCTAATGTGATTTCAAACAATAATTATTGTTGTGATTACATTATAGTACAACATTTTCATACACTTGCGGCCACTAGACCAGCCAACAAACACGGCATTATACAATTTATTCCAGAATTCTAGACCTTGATAATAATAATAACTATCCCTGAAATCCACTTTAAACAGAAAATTTAATGGAGTATAATAAAAGTATAAACGTAAGCATGAAGTCATATTTTGAAATTAATATTTTACATGAATAAACACACCCACGTTAGGTTCACTTGGCCCTATTATGATTGCATTACTATCCTGCCACAAAATGCCCATTCTGTGTAAATAATTATATTATATAATATTATGCCTAACCAAAATTGTATTATTTATAAATATAACTAATAATCTATTG
This sequence comes from Aphis gossypii, assembly GCF_020184175.1. Classification (NCBI taxonomy): domain Eukaryota; kingdom Metazoa; phylum Arthropoda; class Insecta; order Hemiptera; family Aphididae; genus Aphis; species Aphis gossypii. The sequence continues at coordinate 34,338,746 of NC_065530.1, read as the reverse complement.
TTCTACATTTTTTGATATCTCCTCTCAATTTATATCATATAATATTGTTTACAAATATATCGTAAAATATCGTTCGTATGGTTTTGTTGTTTATGTATTACTATATAATGTGATGAAGTAATTTAATACTTTTTTTTCTATAATTATTGCACTTATAAATTATGTATTTATTATTGTAAAATATTAAATATAGATCAGGAAGAAGTTAACCAGATTTATAATACTAATTTATGATGCTATCGATTAATAAAGTGAAGTATTATTTTATGAAACAGGCAGACACAGATATATATTCTTTGAGTAGTAACCAACACAATATAATAGCTTCATCAGATAGTCTTTAATAATATGCTTGAAAATAATAATACATTGAATGATGTGAGTAAAATAATTCAACGTTCATCTATCACGAAATTATACATTTATTATATTTGACAAACATTATACGGAGACTCACGATTGATGCCTATCAAAATATGGTTGTAACCCATAATAATGTTTTCAATATTTTTTTTTTTCACTCAAAATATTGGCAAAAATATGAACTGATATAACAGTATCTACGAGACTAATTCTTCGATACAATTTGATACAAATAGAATATTTATAATACATCAAGTCAAGTAGGTATATAGTATTTTAATGTCATCGATAAATCGATGCTATTTAAATTAGATCAAAGTTTATTTTGATAATGATTATGTCCACGAACGTTACCTTAATTCATTTTAATGATGTATTATTTATTAAAGTTTTTTAGTTTTAAAAATATGTAAGTAATACATTCAATCAATATGGCAAATACTAAATTCCACAATAATTTATTCAAAAATTATGAACATCAAAATTGTTCAACGTATTTTCATTATAAATGTTCGTATATTATTTGAAAGATCAATCTTTTAATTATAATTGCTATTTTTATTTCGGTATTGATCAAATATTCATACCTTCAAATAGAACAAAACATCTTGAAAACGTATCGAATTTTTAAAAATAATATAATACAAGCTACATACCTATAGTACTTAGTAATTTTTATAATACTTAATTAAAGTATCTAATTTTCAAATGAAGATAAAACGCTGTGTTTCTTTCACCGTACGAGTATATCAATTTTGAAAACTACTGTCATGTAAACAGATATTGTATGCACCAAAAATACCTCGCTAAAGCAAAAAATATCATATGGATGTGGTTTGCAACTATTTTCGTCTGACACACGAATGTGAAAATGTGAATCGTTAAATATTTCTATTCAAAGAGAAAAATAGAAATCAGAATCATCCAAAAAATTAACAAAAAAATTCTCTTAAATATTAAATTAAATATAAGATTATCTCAATTAAAACCTATATGCAATGTAAATGTATTGATAAATATATATTATACATATCTATACTAGCTAACATAATGTTTAAAATTCTACTTCAAATGTTTTCAGATAGATTTCTAACTAATACTTCACAGTAATTTATATATTATTGTATTTGTGTACATCCTATATTATTATTAAATGTAACTTGTTACAATCATACCAACCGTACATCATAATATCAGAGAAAACATCACCCAAAATACCGTAAATATTAAATATTTACATTACGAGGGCAGAATTACTAAAATACATATTACGTTTTGTTTTCAAAAACCTTTTCAAGCCAAATGTCAATTTGGACATTGTCGTATAGTTTTGATTAATGTTATAATAAACAAAGTTATCGGACACGTATAGTATTAAAGTCACAATCTAAGCCAATGGTAAAATAAACTTCTTGAATACATGTTTAGCACAGCGAAACTACTCCAAACATGAAAACTAGTTAATATTTTTCTAAAATATTTCTAAACTGATACAGACTAATCGAGCTGTTAAGTTACTATAACAATAAAAATGCTATTTAGTTAAATGTTCCTGTGAAAGAAGTATAATACATTTGATCTTTTTATTTCCAAATTTAAGTGGTTCAAGAATCCTAAACTACTAAAATATACTAAATTGGGTTTCTCGTTTCATACAAATAAATTAGTAAGATACATGCCTATTACATGCATCCGTTATATCCTACTTGTGTAATCTATAAGGTTGTGGAATTTATAAAAATTTAGACTACATTCTTTAACCCTTAAAGGTAACATTATCTTATAAGTATACATAGTCATAAATGTATAGTTAGTTTTAAACTAATATTCATTGTTAAAGTTAAACTATTACTCGTATTTCATACATCCAACATATTACTTCTTAATAATATAATGACCTTTAACAGTGTTGTTATAAATTGTTATAATATTTTAAAGTATGATTTGGTTTATGCAATATAATATAATTTATTATTATCCATTTTACAGTTTAGACCCTTAAATAACACATTTTAAAAAGTATAAATACGAAAAATTTTCATAAATTATACTTATTTTTTACATATGTTATATTATATAAAATATACTTGAAAAACTAAAAAGTATAATATAATTTAATTTATGCAATATTTATTTAGCTTTCGTATTATTTTTTTATGTTATGTTATGTGTAAACAAAAAACACTAAGAAATATTAATATCGACAATTGAAAAAAATATAATCCATATAAATTTGTTTTAAAATAAAATTAAAATATAAACGATAATCTGGTGTATAAATTATGGATTATCAGCAATTACTTAATTTCTGAGAAAAAAATAATAATAAATTAACAATAATATTGATCATCGTATAGGTCTTTGTAAACCAATTATTGCCAAGTTTGATTAAATTTAGTTTATATTCAATCTATTTTAATTTTTATTTAATCAACTTTAAAAATCGTAGTTATTAATACTTTTATTAAATTTTCATTGCTTTATCTTTATCATCGTCATTTTTAGCTTCGATTGGATCCATTTTCCTCTTCAGTTCCTTTACTTTATCCAAATATTTAGATGCTGCAATAGAATAATACATTTATTAGACTAAACTGTCAATTACAAAATTAAATATTGCAATCAACTAAAATATGATTTTAAACTATACTTCAAAGTTATTAAATAATTAAATTATGCTGTTTTAAAAATATAGGTAAGTAAGTTTATGAAAATAATTTGGATAATTCATTATTAGCTCAACTTTTGAAATACAAAAACTATTTGTAGTTTGAAGTTTGAATATTACCTACCTATATAAATTCATTAAGAAAAGTGTGTATTATAATAAACTCTTAATAAACACTCATAATATCATAGGATTATAAATTGATATTTAATACAAAGAATAAACATATACAAATTACAATTCATAATTCTAGTTGCAAGTAATATATTATTGAAGAAACCCACTCAGGGAGCATAAAACAAAAATTAATCTTTTTTTAAATTATTAGTTAACTGATTTAAATAGAATACAGAATAAAAAAAAAATGTCACTATGCAATCAAAATAAGAACAATACGTTTAAATAATTTATACCACAAAACTCAGCTGGCTTATGCATAATGCTTCACAAATATTGAAAATTAAACAATTATGAACTTTCACGAGCTCAATAAATCTCTCTACAGGCACATTTTATAACCACGTTTAACACAAAATATTGTTTTGTTGAACTTTTATAATAAAAAAAGAATCGAAGATAAATTAATCACTTAAAAGTTTAAAATACTCTTTTCGTAACGTCATTTAACTTACTTTGGATAATATTACCTATTATAACACTTCAACATATTTTACATAATTCATTTCAACCATTATCGTCAAAATAGTTACTCGCTCAGTCTTTACTAAAACCAAAATTCCAACCCTAATAGCACGAAATAGCTATCAGTACGGCAAATAATAATATATACCGTCTGAAGGGATTCACCTAGTCAGTTAAAATACAGACAGATTATGACTCAAACCAAGACTAGCTCCTAGGCATTTCACAAACAGGATTAATGAAAAATCATTGGCTGTCTTATTATAGACCTCGTTGCCAGACCTATTTTAGGCACATCCGAGATGCATGGTATTTGTGGTTCTATACTTAAATATATTATGATACACAGAATATAGGAACCTCTTGAGATCGAAAAAGATGTAGCGATCTGTGCAATATCTTTTACAATCTGTAAAATATTGTTGTAAATTACATTTTAAAACGTTACCCGTGCATTTTTATAAAGTATAGTGACAATTCTGTGTGGAATCCTATATTTATATTATCTTTATTTTCATGTCTTAGGTAATATAATATTATGTAAAGTTGAAGCATATCTACTTTTTATATAAATTAATATTACTAATTTGTAATAACCGTCAGTTCAGATTATTATTAACAATACGGAAAGCTTACAATTTAACACTGTTATTTTTAAAATAAATTTCTTAAAATATATATATACAATATACATATATTTATTGATTAGTATTTATTTCATCTATTTTAATTGACACTCTCTATTTGTAAATGTCTCAAGCATGTAATTCAATATTCTGATGGTCCGTGGTCAACAAGAGTGATCAATTATAAATGAATAATACTACGTTATATCAACTTACTACACTGCTGCAGGTCTATAAATGGATATGGATGATCGACTGATATTACTAAGATATTTCTTTCAGTTTATAATCAAAAATTTCCAATCACTATTTATGAAACACAAGCTACAATGATTTTAAAACGTCTATTCGTATTCCTGATCCGTTCAAATGACATGATATTTTTTAACAATAATACATAGGTACTTTATATCAGTTGATTTTATCGATATACCAACAATAGTACATTAAATAGATTGGTATCTAAATATTATCGGCTAACAACTAATTAATAACATAACATAATAAATTATTTTTTATAAAAACAAATTGAGTACAAAACAAGAATTTTGATTTTTATACGACCAAGAAAATATAATCTAACTACAACAGTTGAGTGATAAGTGTTTAGTGTTTACAATACTGTATTTTATCTTCCAAACATATTGCACATGATATTATGTTATGAATACTTATGAATTATGATGAAATAAATACCTTACGCAATGCGTTATATTAATTGACACAACCAATATGCGTTCGAAAACAGCAATTGTAAATTCGTAACTAGGTATATCTAGTTATTCATAATACATGAATGCAGTCTAGAGACAAATATACGGATAATGTATTATTGTTATTATATCGTTAGCTCTTGCATATACAATATGTTATGTATATATAGTTGTTAAGTACACAAATATACTGTCATGTATGTTCCACGTTCACATCAAAATACGTTCTGTATAATTTACTTGATTTAGAATAGCATTTGTTTGATGAGTGGTTCTATATGGTACAATATGCCTACAAATTATACAAATTCGTTTGTACAATTTCATGCGTTCGAGAAATGAAGAAAATCCAAAATACGACTTATCACGCAATAAAATACATTACTATATATTATAAAGTACCTAATGACAGTAATGACAAAATCAAATCAGTTTATGTGCAATAGTGTCATCAATTACGTTTCAAGTGTTTGGGTAGATTGTTACGTAAGGCAAATGAATATATCTGGGATATTAGACCAGGATGAAGATCTATGCGCAATGATACGATTTCATTTGAAATGTATCAAAGAGGCAAATTCAATTACGCAGACTACTGAGATAGATTAATTGGAATTCCTATGTGTTACGAACATCGCCGTAAACTAATCCCGAAAATTTTACTCCGTGATACTAAATGCGTCTAATAAAATATGTAAAATGTATTGAGTACCGGGTAACCAGCTCGGAGTGAAATATTGTCACGCAAAGGTCATTCTCCAATTTTTGTTATATTCGTGTACTTACCCATCGCAAATATCATCAAGCGCTCAAAAGTCGAATGAAAGCAGGTCAAATAAAAATTGCATTTTTGTGTTCTAAGGGTTTCTAATATTATTAATTATTATATACATTAAAATGTAGCGAAATCTGTCATACGAATTTCGGAAAACGCGATTACATATTTTGGAATACCTCTGTTCCTATTGTAAATATAATAATATAATTAATGTAGATATATATTAATATTTTGTACCATCTTTAACGTAGTTGTGTAAGAATCGTTTAATCAAAAACATGCGAAATTCTCTGTTATTAATTGTATTGGTGATCACATATTGTATAACTTCCAGCAAATCTTGTAGCTCGTTTCCATGTTCTTTAAGTTTAACGTTATCTTTTAAATTTACTTCTCCGAGGTCCATTTCATTGTTATATATATCTTTTTTTTTCTCAGTCCAGTTTTTCAGTTTCTTATCGGTCACAGTCTTGCCACCACGTACGTCCTACACACGCAGACAAAAAAATATTTTACATAAAAATGTGTTTTTATCATCGTGTGCATTACTATAAGAAAATTAAATTACCTGCAGCATCGAAACACCCAACACGATGGTTATGCATATTAACGTCCTGCCCTTCATTTTTTAAGAATGGATCACAACTGTACGAGTGAAATATAAAATATAAATATTTTCAAACAATTTCAAACATTTTTTAGTAAATTTTTAAACATGTTTACTAACGATGAAAACGGCAGTATTTTCGATTTAATTGCAAACACATGCATATTGTTTATCAGATAATAGTATGCCATAATAGAAACATACCTACATCAATTACTATAGGCACTCGTCATACGATTTAAATAATTATCATAAAAATGCACAAAATATATTAGATAGTCGAAAGTGTACAAAAACAAAATTATTGTGAATAACCCTTCAAGTGTGTTTTCTCCGCACTTCATTCGTTAAGAATTTTTTAGAAAAAAACAAAGTAAATAATATTACATATTTTTTTTTTTTTTTTTAATCCAACTGTTTATAAAATATATACACATCTTACGTACGATATTGATTTTTTTTTAAAACAATATGAAAATTAAATACTTGAAATAAACTGTTTTTAGTAAATACGTAATTTGTTTCATAATACGAATCTATTGTTTTATACTAAACAAAAATGTTTGAAAATTAAATCATTTTCATTTAACACTTGTGTAGGAAAAAAATTACGTTACGATCAACACGCAACTTTGAGCCACCTTCCGATTTAAAAGTCTCATAGTAAACGTTGGCTACAAGTTTTGTTTTTCGGAAATCATTTTCAGCACAAAATGAATATTAACTACATACAAGGAAAAGTGATTTTGATAGTTCTTGCATGTGTGTTACACGCAGTGAGTATCATAAAATAAAATATTATAATATTTTATTCTATTTTTATTTATTTTACCTTTCGACAATTAAGCAATAATCACTTAATTATGGTATCAATGGCAAACAATATGTTATTAATAATTTGCATAATTATTTTATTTGGAACTTCTTTTTTTCACACTGACTTTAAGAAATACACTAAACACCTGTTACCCATTGTTTTTAAATATTTTTATTAAAATAATTACTTTTAATAACAACAGAAACTACAAAATCAAATATAGCATTATTATCTTTAACGGTCTGGACTAATATAATTTGTGTAACTGTATAGTAGGTGTATTGACAGAATTATATTTTATTATAGTTTTGAAAATGCCCATGTGGTTAACCAAACCACACATATTTTATTCAATCTTATATACTTAAAAAACTATCACCAGTTTTTCAATAGTTTATAATGTAAACTATTATTCACACACATAGTGAAATGAATTACCTATTTAAATGATTATCACTATTTAATTATTTCAAAAAAAATTATCAAAATATCAACTTCGAAGATGTATTACTTTTATGCATCTACTATTTGTTTTCTATATTCATGTAAATAATGTTAACCAATCTGAGTATCGTCAATGGATGACTTATCAATCAACATTCTAGGTATATTTTCTTTTCACTATTAACCCATAAGCCTACTATGAATATTGAATATAATATTATATATATTATTTCTATTAACAATTCAAAAATATGGGTGGTACAAAATACTATTATAATAATCATTATTTATGGCATAATGATGCGCTTTATGCCTTTATCCAATTATAAATACACAATGTGGCCACGCCAAGTGTTATATTTTGTCTGAGTTAGTTAAAATATTGTTTATTTTGTTGGTATTCGAAAGACATAACTCATAAATATTATTATAACTTCATACATGACGACTTATATCTTTATAAAGAAAAAATATATAAAAACAATATTAAATTATACGCAACAATATTTTTTTTTTTTTTGATTTTAGAACTATGGAAAAACTGGTAAATTAAAATCTAAAAATCAATTAGAAAAATCTCCTTCCAGCTCAAAAAATAAAAATCATGAAGTTTCTTTAAAGGACCCAAAAAACGATCCCATTGAAAAAATGTTATTAAAAATTGCAACTATAATCCAAGGTTGTATAGACGAAAGAACCATGAATAACAAACAATTTAAAACAAAACTGGACGATTTATACAAGGATATAGTAAAGGATCCAGGTTGGTGTTAATATTTTTATTATTCATTAGTTACCCTAATTCGTAGACCTTGTATTAATAATAGACCGATCTTTTGTACACACATAGAGTGCACTCCTTAAGTGTGACTCTTGTTACTACACTATAATTATAGCAATTAAAACGAATAGAACACAGTCCCAAATTTTTTGTTTGGATGATATGCTGAAAGCTGAACTGAAGAATTTTTTTTCATATCCATTACACATATATTTTATACTCCAACCGTATCGAAAATCGCACAGTTTATAATTTACCTCAGTTACACTCGATTCAGAGGTAATCTCTTGCGATTACTTTATGTATTTCCCATCTATTTACAATATATTATGTATGACTATAACAATATTATACGATACAATTTTTTTAACAGTAAATATTCATTATCTCGAAAAATATTAAGGTATTTGCATGGTCTTGTAAGCAAGATTACAAGATAAGATTTCTTGTTGACAATATCGTGGGCATTTAAAAATCTTTTAAATTTATTAAATTAAATATTCTATTCTTTAGTCAAGTTCAAGTTATTAATCTTTTAGAATGAAATTCTAAATTCCATATCAGATATATTCAAAATTTTTGATACATAAAATTGAATTCCAAACTTTTAGTTAATTCATATTCAAAGTAAATAAAGTTTGGATAAGTGGAATTGAGTGGCACAGTGATGTCTTAAAAAACTATGGTTTACCGTTAATAAAACCAAACAGTAGACCTATATTTAAAAATATATTATTATTATTTCTTTTTTAAATTTATATCATTATATTAAATTGATTTATATATTATTTATCATTAATATAAATTAGACTAGATACATAGGCTCTACTATAATAGCCTGTTGTACAACCCTGTAAGCAAGACAAATATATAATAGAGCATAAGGTATATATCAAAAATACAATATTCGATTCGTTTTATTTCAGTAAACGAATCAATAGTTGAACACATGAAAAAAGTGAAAAACATTAAAAAAAAATACGATGAAGATGTCAAACTATTGAAGATAATGAACCTTGGAGAAACCCTTAAAAATAAACCTAAATCTAAATCATTCAATAGTAATAAATAAATTAAATAACAATACTTAATAATATTATTAATATTTATATTTGTTTTTAGAATCAGACAAAAAATAAGCATCAACGAAGTGTGGTCAAATATTCCGTTACAATAATATATTCATTCGTTATAAATTGCCTACCTATTATACTACCAGCCAATTTCAAATGATGTCAACAATTTATATTAGGTACCTTGCCAAATAGCTGATAATAGATAATAGATAGTTTGGATAGGAACAAGCTATTGAATTGTATAATATTAATAATTATTCCTCGTTTCAATTTATTTCCAATTTTATGATCGTAAATAGCCAATACTCCAATACTCTTATGTAGAGTTTAATTTATTGTACTGAAGAAAAAAAATATGCAAAATATGAATTTTCACATGTACAATTTTTTATTTAATATGTTTTTCAATCCATCAAAACTAAAATTTCGCTGTTTAATTTATTTTTTGGTGGTACAGATTTAAATAATAATTTATAATAGAAATAGCTTAAATTTTATAAGATATTATCTACCTACATTATATTTAAAACAATAAAGACTAAAAATATACATTTTTTTCAATTAAAAATAACTGGTCGTTTTTCTAAATATTTACTAAGAAAAATATTATTCAACTATTACTAATTAGTAATTAATGAAAATCTTAATCAAATTTATTTTTGAAAGTGTCATTATGGAATAAGGAATTTATTTTATGTTTTAAGCTAACGTATAATATGACTATGTATAATTTCTAAGACTAGCAAACTTTTATTTAGAGGTGCGTTTATCTTAATCGTTTCATCATTACATGAAAAATCTGTGTAGCTTGATAGAAACAATAGAAAATAAAGTGTGGTCAAAAAAAATTTTAGCTGGTATGAATATCACACTTCTAAAGAGCGAGTATATAAATTAGTCACAGCAGAAATATCAAAACGAAATATCTCATACATTATTAATTAATCAATGATGAGGTTTCGCCTGTAAATCGGGCTGCAACGAAATTGTATGGATACATTTTTATATTACTATTACCATGTTATGTAATAAAATAAAAATAAATACTTACAAATCATCGATTAAAATTAAAATATATAGACCGACCTGCATGTTTATTGTATATAGTTTATTTAAATTTTATTTTTTTCTAACTATTTATCTACCATAACTATTTTTAAACATTAATTTAAAAACATATGAATTATCTTAAATTCATAAAATTTACAAATAAACATAAACTACTTATTATAAATAACGTATTTAATTATTTATTCAGTTCCCAATAATTTAGAAACAAAACTCAAAAGTAATGAAAAATTGTATAACTAAATAATTTTAATCTTCAATACTTACTTAAGAGATGTATAACCTCGAAAAATTTAAGTGCACTTAAATGAAGATTTTTATACCTACTCGATAAATCCAATGTAAATTTAGTTAATCGAGTAATCTCTCATTTTAAATTTTTTTTCAAATTTAATAACTTTTATTTAGATGATATTTTGTATCTAAATGCAGTATAATATACTATTTATAGCTATTCATAAAAGATTTGTTCACACAATATAATATAAAATAATAAACAAATGAACAAACTTTTTTTCATATAATAAAAATGTAAAAATGACAATATAATACTATTTGTCAACTTGTTTTTAAAAAAATATATGACTTTAGAGTCTTAAAATGTCCAGTGATTCTTTATAAATAGACTTGAAAATTAATTGATACTTACATATATGACACTATTTTTGATAAAATGTTCATTTAAATCGATATTATAAAATCTAAAAGTTTTATAATATAATATACTTTTATCAAAAATCTTATTATTTTCACTAATGTTTTATGATGGTATCATTATTTATCGATCATTAGATCATAATTAAAGCTTCAAATACAATATAATTTTGTATTAACAATTAAACCGGAATGTCGGATATTTACAATAGCCAATTTTATTATTTTCAATTGTTTACAGAAAAATTTTATTTTACATTTTTACATAATTAATAAGAGAACGCCAAACCCCCATGACATGATGTCTCTGTCTTATACACGCGTAACTTAGTTGAAAACTGTTTTGCGTGGGATGACTTTACTCCCTCAATATTTATATAAGAATTACCAAAATTATTTACCGCTTTAGAAAGAATTTTATCTGTGTCGTAGGATTTTATTTATTTATTTTTATTTTTTTTGATAATATGAATACAATTAAAGTAATCGGTTTGAGAACTTCAGGTTTTTTTCATTTAATTATTAAAAATTATTGGTTACTACTATCGAAAAAAATAAAATGCTACGACAGAGATAAAGTTCTTCACAATACGATTTATAATTTTAGGTAATTTTCATATAAATATCGAGGGAGTAAGTCATCCCACGCAAAACATTTTTTAACTATGTTATGCGTGTATAAGACACACAACATAGCTAGGTATTATGCAGGTGGAGCGTCCTCTTAATGATGTTATGTTTTAATATGTTCTCGTATATAATATTATATTTTATAATACAGTATAATTTATTATAATAATATACTAGACAAAATTATGATTTAAATTTTAAACATGTAAAAAATTATAAAACCTGGTATTTTTTTCGACAACAAACTATAATTATAATTTATAACTGCTTACGTACCTATACACGCATTCAATAACAAATTTGTGATTTCAAACTTGGTAAATGCAAATATAACCAATTTATATTCTAGTAATTATTATAATATATTTAAAATGATATGTATGCATGCTAGTATTTATATTTTAACACAAAATAACAATTTGTTAAAAACCATTAAATACCAACTGCTGCAGACGCTGTATATTATATTTAAAACCAAAAAACAAACGGTTTCCTTTTCCATAATTTAAACATAAAAAGTGGAATCCTTCGAAAAAACCTTAGGGTTAAAATAACTAGGTACTTCGTGTTCTAACTAATAATTTTAATTTCAATCGATTTACGATAACGCTACAGTACAGACAAGGGGGGAGGGCACTTACCCTTCTCTGAAATTTTCCTTTTTTTTTTTTTTGGCAGTACCTAATGTAATGAACAGAAATTATTTATAAGTTATATCCTTATAATATATTTATATTATTCAAAATAAACCATAATAAATTATTCGTAATTTATATTCATAAATGCCAAATAGTAATGATTAAGTATGATGTTAAAATAAATTATCGATTTCAATTCCATCATTATCTTCTATATCTATACTAATATTATAAAGCTGAATAGTTTATTTATTTGTTTGTTTGTTTGAACGCGCTAATCTCAGGAACTACTGGTTCGAATTGAAAAATAAGTTTTGTGTTGGATAGTCCAAGACAGTGTCAAGGAAGGCTTTGGGCTATATAACATTACGTTACAACCAATAAGAGCGAAACATCAGTAAAAAATATTGCAAAAATGGGAAAAATAAATAATAATAAAAAATTGTTACCATGGTTACCGAAAATAAAATAATAATAATAATCAGAACTTTTAATTTTTTTTTGTGCACTTAAGAAGCCATAACTCCGGTACCACTTATTGCACAGCGTACAAACAGAAACCATGTACTTATCAATCTTAATATGTCCTGGAAATTTTATCGAAACAGGTTTGGTAGATCTTGAGTTATAAAATGTATTCAAAATGTACACTTCTTTTTATATATATAGATATACATTATACATATAAGATATTTTATTAGAGCCATAGCTAAAATATTTTTATTTATTTTTTGAAGGGGGGTCTGGGGGACACTTAATTTTTTTTCCCAAATATTTGCAATGCTAAAATCTCTAATTGTTACTTATTATTACTGTATGACCTCTGTAAGGGTTTCCTACTCATAATATTTTTTTATAACTACAAATTATGTTAACAACTATGATTCCCATGCATTTAACTGTTATATATTGAATTTTAACATAGCAATGTATTAATATTATTTTAAACCATAGATGAATGTATCAATTAATATGATTGTATTAATATCATTATACCAATATGTTTTGTAAATACATTTCATTTTTTGTTTGAATATTATTACTATTTACTAATAAGAATATACAAGATCACAATTTTTAATTTTGTCAAAAATATAATATAAAACAAGCCATAAACCTTACAAAAATGAGATTGTTAAAAGTAAAGGAGATTATGATGAAGCAGCAAAACAAATTTAAATGATTAAGAACCTTGCGAAATACTTTTTTTCAAGATCGGACTAGGCAAACCAATAATTTCAATGTTGTAAGTTGTAACCCAGATAAATTAAATTGTCTTCCTTTTATCCAAACATTTTTATTAAAAACATATAATTGCTATCAGGTGTCCATGCATTATTTCTTATAATGTCTTGAAATTAAAAATCCTATAATTTTTTAAAATGATTCATCTGGATGTATTTACTAATAGCATTTTTATGAAATTTTACTTCCCCAAAGAAATATTAGCCACCAGTAATTGAATAGATACATTAACAAAAATTACGAGTATAAAAACATTAGTATACACACAAATACATAATCACATATTTCCACTAAAAATAATTTCAATAGTAATAAGTGACTGTAGTACTCAATAGTAGGTTAAATATTACTGCAAAAACAATAATCAATAGTAAATCTTTAATGTTTTAGATTGTGTTCTTACATAGTTTACACAAAAATGCATTCCTATAAAAGGAATACATTATAAATTATAATGAATACTCAATAATTATGAATTAAACATTAAACAATTATTCTCACGATCATTTATAATGAGATCAACTGAACAGACCAAATCATAAACTTACTCAATATTTTCAACTACATCATTATTTGCATTATATTTTGTTTGCTATAAAAGATATTTATATTTGGAAAATTTAATTCTAAATTCTAATGTAGATGTGTTGTTGCATTTCATGAATTATTATATGTATTACAATTCCATACCATTTTCTCAAATGATTTTTTAATACTAACGTACGTCTCAATATTCTATATAATAATAAATAATACCCTAACCTAACACACATAAATTATAAATAAATAATAATGAACATTTGAAATTAAATAACCGTTAGATTATTAAATAATAATATACCACAGACTATTATATTATATTATACTATCTACTACCTATCTATGTTTATTGGCCTGAAGCTATAATATTAATCATTAATTATTGTTTTGTGGTTAGATAATATTGTTTCACAACATAGTTGAAACTTAAAGATATACATAATAATCAAACTATAATAATTGTGTTCACAACAAAAATGAGATCCACTTGTATTTCTTATCTAAGTTCTTGTTTATCATTACTATTTGACATTTATATCACGGTTATAAAGAATTACAAATAATTTACATATTATATCATAGATTTATATTGAATGATGTAAATACTAGGTATATATAATATGTATTAATGTTACAACTTATAAAAAATTTCTATTCAATTTACTACGGTTAAAAAAAATAAAAATATTTCAGGGGGTCGAGTACCTCCAATGATCCTCGGCATATGTTTATAAAAGTTAAAATCAAAGGTCTTATATTAATGTTAGTAACAATAATATTCGAATTAAAAATGATATTTCATGTTTACTACACATATTAATATAATTATGCTTATATTAATTAAGTAATACATTAATCTATGGTCTGCACTCTACAATATTACAATAATGTTAATACATTTGTATGCAAAATGTACACCGTAGTTAAACATAAGGTTAATGAAAAGTCATGAAAAAAAGTAGATGTGTAGTAAATTAGTAAATGGTTAATGAACAATGGGATCAGAGAATAGTAGTTGATGTATAAGTATTCTATGCAAAATGTAGAGAAAAAAATCGAGTGTCTACTTTTTATATTTTTTTCCTTTATTTATTTATTTATGTAAAATGTAAATTTTACTGATCAATTTTAATAAACTCAAAACAAGCGCATTAATATCGCCCTCATAACCGTACCCCACATCAAACTTAAATTCTTCAAAATAATATAAAAATATAATTTAAAACTTAGATATTAAAATTGAATACCTGTAAGGAACATTTTAGTCAAAATATTTATTCTTAAAATAAATTAATTATTTCTCATTGAATTAATAAAAATACCTAATTTATATTCGTTACGAATTTCTCATATAAAAATCATGATAAAATTGCATTTTAGATACATGAAAATACTATATCATTGAAAATGTATAACCGTATTATAGTATTATTTTAAGATGGGCTTCTAATGTTTCTATAGATGAACAGACAGGAATGCAAAATATAAACAAATGATATTTTTTTCTATTTTGCAATTCAAATGAATGAATACACTCTCCCCCCCCCCAAAAAAAAAACCACACACACACACACGTGCATACATTAGGACTGATACTTTTTGACATTGATTGTTGTCGACCGGAGCGCATGTCCGCCAAGGACGCGACATAATAGTCAGACGAGCAAAGCCGCGTAATGACCCGAATTCCGCGATAACACACTGCACTATTGTCCACTTGTACCGTGTCAGTACAACAATTGACTCGTACTAAGATGCGATCATAATAATATATTAATATTATTATATTCACTGTAACGTGGTTGACCAGCCGAGAACGTATCATTAACGGTTTACACCGCGCGTCCACCCACCCGTGCGATGTCCGTCTTGTACAGATTATTATTTATTATTATTGAAGTTATTTACTTAACTCGCAAATACGTGACCCAAAAAAACTAATAAAATTATTTCTGTTTTTCCGACTGCAGAGTCGTTCGGCACGCGGTACTCCGGTATAAAAATGCTACGGTGCACGGATTTGGGAGGGAGCGCTAGGAGGTCGACCGCTTACAGCAGCACTTTTACAAGGTTATCACTTTTTAATGTTTTGTAACAAAAGTTTAAATTTTAAAATGCAATCCGGACACTTGGTTTTATAGATTTATCAATTTATATCGTTAACACTATACCGTCAGTATCATAATCCTTTATTACAGGATAATACTATGTCAGTACGTGTATAAATTGACGTACAATATGTTACCGGAAATATAAATAACTTGGGTATTGTATGAATACTGCTGACTGGCTTTAGACAATTTTAATAAGACATAATATAACACACGGGATTATTTTAAATATTGCTTATGAACTTTACAAAATTACATTGTATGAAATGCAATTGTTCGTAGACAAGATAAAAAAATCAAATTATTTTTCATATTATAAACTTAAAATAACTTATATTACAATAACTACTTATTATTAATTAGCTTATAACTAAAAAAAAAACCTTGTCCCTTTTAAAAACGACTATGGTGTAATAAACTTATTCGGCTCGTTTAAACTCAAGAGAGTGATAAAGATTAAGTGATATTGGTTCGTCATTATGAATTTAAATTTTCCATCGAGATGTGATTGAAAGTCAATCAAGTACTTTTATCATATAATCAATAGCTATTATAGATTTAAATACAGTGACTGTTTTCAAGCCTTTTTGTTTTTGTTGACATGGTTAACAAAAATGCAAAAATGTCTCTATACCGTTACATGTTATATATTAGTTATATTACTAAGTTCTTTGATCGTTTGATCCCGTTTCCCGTGTCCTATTAAAATGTGTGAGGTCAGCAATACATCTAACAGCTCTCTGTACGGTACATAATACAGCCGCACGATGTCTTTTATGGGAAATATACGGGTTTTTTTTGCGTGTACAATCAACTCATCAAACCTACGACAAAAAATAAATAAATATTTAAACAAAATAAAATGAAAATTTTTTAAAAAATAATTACCTCTAAACTATGTAAATAGTAATCTTTGGTTTTTTTTTTTATCTCGAGCTTTGGTTTTCAAAACGGTTTCTATAAAGTAGACATATTGTAAATAAGATAAAATAAAATTTGTATTTATGAGCAATACATTTTTAAACAATTTTTCATAAAATATTGATTTTAAAATAAATTTTTGTTTTGTGAAATGTTCTTCATAATTTACAATAGCCAAACACTACGTAACATACGTATAGTATCATTAAGTACTATATTACATATTTACATGTTATCCAACAGTTTATTATTATCGCTGTAAATAAATATGTATTTGTTAGGTACTCGTACTTGTGTAACATATTATGAACTATAAAGTTTAATCCTTTTAAAGATTCTGGCGGCAGAAGATCAAAAACCAACAACGCATCATTGCTCGTACAAAGTGTATTTTCTGTACCGAACTACATAATACGCGAACGTTATGAAGGCGGTGTTAACGTATATTTAAATCTATGGATGTAAAATATAATTTAATCTACAGTAGAATTATAAAGTCGTATAAACCATTTGTACAGCAGCAACCGTATACCTAATGGTGGCCGAGTTTTCTACCAAATAAATAATTTTTAAAACTTTTTTTGCGCCCCTTAAAATTATGCAAATGACTTTTATAGTTTACAATAATACTCGTCCGTGTGCGCGTGGGCGTGAAAGCGTAACCGTAACAGCAGAGATACGCATGAGTCACTCACATTATCAGACATTATTGATAATTTACTACGCTCGCGAAAGCACATTGAATTATTTCTTACGATTAACGTTGGAAAAAAAAGTCGATATCCTAATCCAATTTAGACGGCGTTGTGAAGAAGTTACTGTGTTTATGCCATATTTCCAAATCATTGGTCGTTGGTCATAAATTCATAACATTTGAAGAATCCCAACTGGCGGCTGGTGTTTTTTTTTTAAATCGTGTATGAGCTATTTGTTTTAATTTACACTGTACTATACTATGCATGCATCCAGTATTTTTTTTTTTAGTTGCGTATAACTCATATTTTGTACTCGTGTTTGATAAAAAGTTCGATTTTACATGGAATAAATATACATAATAAAATTCTCGAGGACAATGATCGACATTAGAAATACTTACGAAAATAATTGTATTCTGCAATGGTACTGCAGGTAGGGCGGGAGCAATGTTAAGATGTAAGCTAAATATTTTTCACTCTTAATGACATCATCTGCGTCAGGGTTAATAAAATTTAAAAGGTATTAATTTTCAAATCGAAAAACAAAACAAAAACCCTATCTTATTTATAATTAAATTCGAATAGGACGATAATTTTTTTTCTCTGAACAACATCTCGTATTATATAATATATATATATACACGTATATGACGTAATGAAGCTTTCCCTAAGGGACACTAAAATTCGGCTGTACTCTTAAAAGGGTATATGTGTGATTTTCGCGAAAAATAATCATACGGTTAAAAACTGGTTTGTTTGGCGTTCCTAATTTATTAGAGATTAGTTCCGGTGATCTTTTCTACAAAAACTACAGATTTTTTCGGAAGACTGTATATAGACAATACACTGCTAGGTATATGCTATTCCTCCGAACCGTTACTCCGGCAATAATAATACACAAGCTTCCGGTCCGCAGCAATTACGTCGGTTTTTATTTGTTTCTACGTATACTAGTTGAAAACAAAACGATTATTATCATTTAAGTGGGAAAGGGTGTTTGTTTTCTAAGAGTTCGGTCGAAATGAAAACACAAACATTTTCTTACACGACCTCATGGTGTATTTTATGTCCGTCCCCGCTATTCCCCAGGCACGACAGTAATTACAAACGCAAAACAATATACCGTGGGCATATAATATATAGCAAACTGCGGCACGTGCGACTGTCGCTCCTCCGGTACAGGTATAGGTACCCACACCGTTCGAATTCGTTTTCAGATTTCCCTCGGGAAAATCGATGAGCTCGCGCGTTACGTCAACGCCGTACATACATTTTATTATATATATTATTCTATATATACGCGCGGCCAGCGTAGGTACTGCGACCTGTAGTAATAGTCTATATCGCATCTATTTCTCATTTTTATTTTTATTTTTTTTTTCCACTTCGGGTTGTGTTATTGTGCTTCAGTAGGTAATAATACACTTCAGTGTTCTTTTAAACCGTTCTGCCGGAAAACTACTGTTTTTGAGTCGAGACAGCTCTCTTCTTGGCCACGAGCGATTTGTTTCTCTGTTTGGACCACTGACTCTATATCCTCGTGTACAGCTAATAAACTGGCAATACGACCCGTTACGGCATCGAAAGCGCGCTGACAACCAAACATGGGGTGCGGAATGCAGTTGTTAAACACAATAGTTACTACATAGGGATGCAATGTACACATTGCTAGAGTGACGGCGAAAGAGCATTTTATTTCATTTTTTTTTTTTTATTATTATTTTTTTTTTTTTTTTGAAACTTCAGAAAGCACACGTTTGATATAACAATAGTAAACAAACACAATAATGCTGTAATAGTACTTAATCCAATATTTAGGTGGTAAAAAATTAAAACGTCCCGTGGACAAATGAAAAACGTTCACGCCGTTGTGGACTAATTTGAACATATTTATTTTTGTTCGGTGTACAGCCATACAGGTACAAAAAATTACGCATGAGAATTGCCCTTACAACCTAAACTTCTCCATTTACCGTAAATTATTTATTCAATTTACCTACGGTATTACAGTATTGTGTATTGCATTTTTTTTTTTTTTTTAATTATGGGTTATAAGTCAAAAACATAAATTTAAAAAATATTAAGTTAAAATAAAAATGAATTATTTACAAGGAAAAACAAAATCAATAATATGCAACATTCCAACCACTAATATAACTGAAGTATAACAATTTATAATGTTATTTGAGTATAATAAAGAAATAATTACATTTATAATATGTTGTAAATTTCACTGTCATTTGAATTTGTAAGATTTTGCATATTATGCTTATCACGAAATTACTACGAAATTTGAAATAATTGTTAATTGAAACAATTATAAATCAATATTGTGGCTGAGTATTTTTAATATTTTTTAATTATACGAAAAACTTGTTAAAAACCTTATAGTACAATTTCAAGTTTTTAATCTGACGAAAAAAATGTTATCTATATTAACTAACTAAAAAATGTTAAATTACAAATGTCTATAAACAACTTAAAACGTGCGAAATATTTTTAAAACACCATTACACAATTACACCATTTACAATACAAAGAAAATTATACTATAAAAATTTGGTGAAAAATTCAAGTATCTATTTTTATTAGTTAACGTTTTGCTTTAAAGTTATGCTACAAAATATAAAATCAATTGGGTTAAAAATTGATTTTACAAAACTAATTATATTTATCTTTAGATTTTTAAATTTTTATTTTCTTGACTATTTTTTAAGTTACTGGTAAATTTTTACTTTTGACTTCCTAACCATCTAAATAAGATTTACTACCAGAAACCACCATCAAAATTAAAAATTAAAACATTTAATATAAAACCAGTGACATATTATACAAAAATAAAAATAATAATTAAAATACCCATTAATGTAAAATTATTATATCTTACACACCCACCGAATCTAAAATAAAATTACTCAACGATCAAATTATTTAAGCGAAATAAAAAAACAAAACAAATAAATATTCATTCGAATAACGTTGTAGGTATACCCACATAACGAAAAAATAAAAAGTGCATCAATCCACTAATCATGTGCAAGTAAAAACAATGAATTCTAAATCCAAAAATAAATAATAAAATTGTTCACAGACAACATAAAAACATCAAACTTTGAAAAAAAATTCTAGAATTCAATACCTCTAACAAACAAACTAAAAAACAAAAACATAAATTATTATGGTGGTAACCTCCTTTTTTTCAATCGTCGTCACTGATCGTCTACTATTTTTTTTTTTTTTTTTTGATTAGTAGATCTGAAAATAATGTATCTGTTTGGATCCTCGTGTTTAGGACGCGTACAAATAAATAAATATTTGGGTGTGATTTTGTAAACATAGAATTGAGTTTTGCATGAACAGATTCACAACTGTTCGTAATCCACTCAGAACTAATAGAAAAAGAGGCCCAAACATTAAATGGAAATCTCAAAAACTCATGAATTTAATTTTCAGTTAATAATTACAAAATTTTAACAATTTTGGATAGATAGGGCAGTATGCCATAAAATCTTCTGTAAAACAATCAGAGACTTCTTCTATGTTTAAAAAAGAAAGTACAACAATTTCTTCGTAACCAGATTCTGGACTCACAGTTCTTACTCGTGTTTTTATACTATTCTATTAATCAATATTCTTGGATTTTTTTTCACCAAACTTTGAGTTAAAATGAATCTGTATCCAATTACTTGTATTTAATGACCACATTATATTTGCACCAGTATAAATTAATTTTTCAAAATCGGCCACAATTAATGTTAAAATATGTAATTCGGCACATTTTGTTTTTAAAAAACAAATACTAAAGCAATTGTATTTTATTGTTTTGTTGGGTAATAAAAAAAAACTAATGAAACATAATACTCATTTATATTTCTATAGAATATAAAAAGTTGATAAATAAACATACCTAGGACATGAAATGTACCATCAACAAATATAGTATTAGTCGAGCTTAGAGCCTTCAGATTATTATCTGTGGAAAAACACATCATGTTTAGTGTTCACCAAATCTGTTTGTATTTAAAATGATCCACCTTGAACAGTTATAGGACATATTCATATCTCAATCATTTCAACAAGATTTTTTGGAAGTGAAGGTACTTGTTTTTTACGTTCTCGATCTATACATTGTTTAATATTGTCAACTTGGTAATTTTCAATTTTAGAATTTTTAAGTATTTCACAATTCATATTTTTCGAAGGACTTTCTGTGAAATCAGTTAATTTTCTATTGAATTGGTTTGAAAATTTTTTTTTTATATACATTTATCGGATATTTTTTATGGTTTTAATGGTCCATATTTTAAAATATCCGTTAAAGATTCATTTATGTATATTTTTGTATTCCACTTTTTATTAATACATTTCAACTTATACGCACATAAATACTTCACAAAGTTTTTTTAAAAAAAAAAAAATTCAGTTTGATTAATAACTAAGTTATTTTGTCATTTGCCAGCTACAGTTTTAAAATTCATTATTGCGAAGTTTAATAACACAAGAATAAGTCGAAACTAACCAAATTAGTGTAGGAAAATTGAGTCGTCTTGGCATTACGCATCTACACGTTAGATTATTACCAATTGGCGTCCAACGATATAACCAGTCAATATTTCAGATCTCTATAAAACGATAATTTTTATACAGATATTTCGTATAATATTATTTATAACTATATCAACAAAATCAAACTATAATTTTAGTACGGTAAGATTATTTTTTCCCTGGCTTTAAATCGATAGGTTGTTTTTCAACTAACTGTTCCGACGGAATCAATATACCTTATCCCCTATTATAAAATGGTCTGGTTGATTCGATGAAACTCTCAGAGTTAAACATCTAATATATCTGAACATACCAAACACCTAACAAGACTGGAAGAACATCGGTGAGCACCAGAACACAACAATATTAGATTTCATATTATACAAATCGTATACCGTAAGTTAAATATAATAACAACATAGTTTCATACATTTTAATATTCACATTTACTATACAAATTGTGTATAGTTAAAAAAAAAAAACGTAAATTCATATAAAATTTTAAAGGACAGGCTTATAAAATTGACATTTAAGCCTCAATTAAAAATTCTGTAAATTAGATTATGTATTTTTACACTTAAAGTATTTGAAATTATCACATCATATAATATATTTTAAGACATTACTACAGTACTAAACATATGACATTAATATTATTATTTTATTTTTAATCGTATAATTTAGTAAAAACAAATAAATAAGTGTACACACTCGTTATAAGATAATAATAAATAACTACGTCGAACTAAATATGAACCATTCGTAATTTCCAAATTAAAGCACACAAACATAAAATTATAATGAGTACATAAATACAAAATATATTTAATAAGACATAAATACAAATAAATTTTTAATAATGCCAAAACTCTATAATAAATAACCCTGACTTGTCTTTATGATTGATACTTATAATAATATCTACAATATAAATCATACAAATCCATACTTTTTAACAAAGCTTTATCATAAGTCAAAAAAATATAATCGGTTTAATTTTAAGCCCAATTGCAAACATTCCTATTCACTTTTAAAAAAGCAAAGTATTTAATGTATCATCTTTAAAAATTAATATATATATTTTTTTTTTTTTATTAAGAATATTATAAAAATTCAAAAAAGATAACCACAATATTTGTCTCCTATAAATAAATCCATCATAAGTTTCATAATATATTTTTTTATTTATATTATCTATTTATATTTGTCCAATAGATACGATTAAATAAATAAATGTCTTTACAGTTGTGTCACTGGTCCTAACACCTCGAATAATATTGTCAAGTACTATTGTATTACGAAAATATGATGTGGAAAATCATGGACAACTTGTAAGCAAACGCTTCTCTACAGTCAGGTCAAGACTGGTTTTGATTTTTAAAATAATAGGTTTAAATGCACATTACATATTTTTATTAAATTTTATACTAACAATAAAACTTAATTTAAATATTATGTATCTATAGTAGATTATTATAAGTTATAATAAAGACACTCTTAGTAAAACTTGTAATATAATATTTAAAAATACTAACTATATTTTGGCACCCAAGTCTAAATTTACACGGATGACTGTATTTATATTATTCCATATCCTAATTTTATAACTTATATATTTTCTACTATCAACATATTTGTCTAATAAATAATTTACACTAGAAGTATAAATATTTGAATACAGATAAAATAATATAATACACCCAATTTCTATGACAACTAAACCTAAAATAGGCGTTTCCCTCGTTTTAAATTACACTAATGCGGTATAATACACCATTGTTCGGGGATAATTTTCATGAAATATTAACCGAGGAAATTTTTGACATTTTTATCCAAAGAGACAAGAATTATCTTAAAAAGTAAATAGATGAAATGAATAAATTGATAAAACAAATATACAACAATTAAATAAACAAACAAATCAAATTTTTTTTTTAAGTTTTTCGGGTATAAAAGGTGAAACTATAATCTTTTTTGTTAAGTTTCATCATGGTTTCAAGTTCCAAATAATTGGTTTTGCAATACTGAAAAAATGATTATTAGTAAAAGTATTATTGTTTAATTAAATGTTTTATTTGAATTTAATCAAAATAAAAATAAAAAGGTTTTAGCGTTTTAATCAATGGATTACTGTTTAAAAATAAATGCAACACCTAATTAAAATTAACGATTTTCTATTGATTGGTCATCAATGTTTTCGACAGTACTTTAATTAACTAAATGCTAAGGAAGAAGTACATGACATAAAAAAGTTTATTGATAATATTGTACTAATCTATCATTAGTCTAATTAACTATATTTCTATTGATATTATATACCTACCACATCATGTGAGAATAAGTATTTCTTTCATTAAATATTATTATTATTATCTTAAAAACTTGTATTATAGATAAAATATATGATTTATTGATTGAACTTAAATAACATCCCATCGGAGAAAAATTGAATATTACACGTTTTTGAATTGTTTACAAGATGCTATTAAACGATTTAAATACTGTTTTAAGAATTTGAACGTGTAGAATAATATTATAAAACATCCATTAAATGTATTGGTGTAATGTTTCTTTTTTTTGGACATAATATAATATTTTATAACATTACAACGTTTAATATTTTTTTATTGTTCTGGTGTAACCGAGGAGTACCTATAAATACGAGTATATTTACCAATACCATTGTTCAGTTCATCAGTTAATCACGTACTGTACCAAACTATATTATTGTTACAGGTAATATATATATATATAATATAATAAATACACGTTCCGGGAAACTTTATAGGTACATCCGGTTATAAACTTCTATCTCTCATACTCCCACTACCCATCAAAGTTCTGACCTAAATGCAAAATGTATACACAACATAATGTATTATAATTATTAATACAACGAAACTACGTTTAAACAAATAAAATACATTCTAATGCCTCGTTCCTTTAAAAATCTGTGAAAAACGTAGATTTATTTTGGTTATCACCTACGTATTTTCGTTGAGAATACATACAGAAAATATGGGAGCATTATGACTGATAATATTTAATATTTTATTGACGCGACAAAATTTACGAAAATGTTAACTAAGTAGATATATGCTTCGTTATATTTATCATAATATTATAATAAACACTATTCGAAATTCAGCGCACTTCACTTAACAGGTGTACAGAGTTTACATTATACCTTCAGTACAATCATAAAATTATTGTAACCCGAAAATGACCCACGACAGTGGTGTAGTCATATTGCCTATCCACACAGCCGTGTTACTATAACTTTATAATTAAAAACATAAAATAATGTAGAAAAATAATAATTTCTAACGACCACATTATATATTATTGAATTATAAAAATCATATTATGTATATATGGAGTGATATTGGCTTCAATCTAGATTATGATGATAAGTACAAAAACAACAAAGTGTCAATAAAGCATATTGTTTACAAATAATTAAACCTGCGTGGCGTTTTCCGTGATAAAATAAATTCCCGTGAATTTACAACTTAAACTCCGTCGAGTATAAACTAAACGGATTTTTTACAATCATTTCAGTCGTTTTAGCTAATTTTAAATACAAGTATAAAATTATAATATCCAATCTTGATAACTATATTTTATTTTCTGTAACCAATGGCAACAATGTGTAAATAAAAAACCGTCAGTTTTTCATGAGTCAACTATATTAAAAATTAAAAAGTAAATAATAAAAAGTAGCCTATAACACACAGATCTTGCTGAATATCAATTTTTAAAATTCTGTCAAAAACCGTGAATGTGCATAAGGGTTGTCAGTTTTAAAACTTTGATTTATATATATAGTATAATATAATAGTATGATATAATATTTATTAACAACAGCTGATTCTGAACGGCGTTTCCTGCGACAAATTAAATAATGCCAGTCAATTTACTCGATCTTAAATTCCGTTAATATATTTTAATGTAACAAGCTACTCATATTTTATTGACAGTTAGACGTTGGTGATTTTGATTAAATTTAAAAAACAGGACTAAAACTATATCTATCCAATTTATTATATTATATTTTTAGTCCTACAATCCAACAAGATTAGTCTAGAACAAAGTTTTTTTTTCATTTTTCTCTAATTTTATCCATATCCTTAAGTATTAAGTTCATAGTAGAATGTGTCTCATCAGTAGCGTCCTTCATTATTTGACTAATGTATCTTGTTCTGATGGGTATTCCTCTTAAGGATTAAGACTTAATCGCGTTCCTCTATCATTATTAAACTGTGTGTTTTGCTTTGTACCGTATAATCCATCATCTCATTTTCATTTGTGTTCCTATATTAATGTTCGTTTTCTTCAATTGTCTGTACTTCTTTCAGTCCGTTGATAAACTTTCCCAGACACCAAATTCGACTCAAATTAATTAACAATAAATACTAAACTTAAATCTTTATAATACATAACAGTTGTATTACCCAATTTCGTCCGGAGTAAAATTAACAAATATAAAATGGTACACAAGAAATAGTCGAGATCAGGCCAATGTACCTCGATCGCTTGTGTTGTGGACAAATCTGAAGAATTGAATTTACCCCAAGTACGTGTTCATGCAACGATTGAAGTGCAATGAATTCGTGAGCACATTGGTTTAAGTTAGGTCGTCATTGAACCCGTAGAAAATTTTTTAATAAGTCGCTGAAAACCAGACAGATGGCGCTACCGGTGTATCACTGTTTCTCCGATCAAATACGTTTAAGAGTTTACAAAATTGTTAATTAATAATAAAATATAATAACCATATACTTAAAACAACCTAGCTACTTCGTATACTGATAGTTATAGCATGGTCTATAAACTAAAAAAAAAATTCATATTAGATAAAATATGTATACCATACAAGTGTACGTAGGTACATAAAAAATGTTAATACTAATCAAATTATTATTTACTCAACAGTTTGACATTGACTTACAAGTGACCGTTTTAGCATTATTATCAAAAACCACCTGATTGCAATTTCCAGACATGTGCCGTTCAATGCTTATCGTTAGGTTACTAATTAATGACAATAATACAAAATTATAATTTATAAAATAAATGTAATGATCTGGTCAAAAATGAATTCAAACTACCTTATCAGGTTTTTATTTATTATTTTTTATTTAACAGAAAAATAAATAACTTAAAGCAATATAAAATATATACCAGGTGTTGTATTATTATATAATCAGTTTGGAAACTCTTGATTACTGTATGCATATTTTAATACCTTACACAAAGCAATAACAGATAACACTGCTGCAGTACATTTATAATGTAAAATATTTAATAACCTCATTAATTATTATATATCACACTGTCGTTTATCAGTCCCAATTCGTCTAATGGCCGTTTCCAAACTTGCTAAACGCTCTGTACATTAAAATATCCTTATTATTAGTTATGAACGTCCTAACAGGCGCTGCAGCGTAGTTCGCACAGAATTGTTTTTCATAAACGCAAAAACGCTGTCTTTAAAATTCAAATTTAACACATCCATTACACACACAACACACTCACCGATGACGGTTAGATCAAACTCGATACCTACGAATTGTACACAAGCACAGCGACTTTCACAGTATTTTTTTTCTTTTCTTACAACATATTCAAATCAAAACGGAATATATACAAATACCGGAATATGTGCAATGTGCATACCGTACGAGTGTGCAAGCGGCTTTGTCGCATCGGCATCACGGACACTGCTGGAACTGGATAGACGTTTGCCTATATTATAATACACATATATATATTATTAAATATGATGAATGACGGGTTTAAATTCCACACGTAGTCCCAGCCCCACCCCGATCAACAAATAACCAATATCATTCTTTGCACTCCTTCCTACCAGTACCTCGGCATAGAGATCACGCGTGTGAGTCGCATACATACCGACGAGTCAAACAATATATTGTAGTGTCGTCGAGTTGTTTTGTGCACACGCTAGCCGGAAGAGAAATGACGCATCGGATCGCGTGCGTGCGAGTGATGTGTGACCGCCGTCTTGCCCCACCACTATTCGACCACAATGGCGTTATTGTTGTGTGGCTATAATATTAAATAAGTTTTTTTTGTTTGGCCACCGATCGCCAGATATTTACTAATTAATTTTTTTTACCTCTCCCCCTCCACCACCGAAAATAAACTTATCACGAATACGCCGCCAACATAGACGTTGCCCACTGACTCGATTAAGGGACAAAAAATCAAAACCATTTTGTCCTTAACCATAATATATTATCGGTGGAAACAACACAAAACTTGAAATAATAATTATTTCAATCAACATTATATATTATATAATAAAGGTAGTTTTCTGAACATTAGCTATCAGCTAACAAAACGTTCACGTTCAACAGCAGTTGGTCAAATGTCTTGAATCACTCGTCATCCTAAATAATGTTACTTAGTTATACCAGCCATACATTTTTTTTTATGTATAAACTAATTCATGTCAGACTTTCACTTGACAAAAGGTCATATTAGAAGTACGAAATACGAAACATGACATATAATAATATATAATTCGTATATCATAAATATAGAATACTCATCATAATTCATAATAATTAAATGACATATTGATAATTATTAATTGTTGTCCTTTGAGTAATGTACAAATTCATTGATTACACATTAAATAACTTTCATTAGACAGTTATCCATAAACAATTCCAATTCATCAGTTTGGGTTATGTGATACAAACAATAAAACTAAAAAGCCAGTTAAAAATAAATATTTTATTTAACCAATGTGACATTGAGATGATCCATAACATCTAGAACATTATTATATAAAGTATTTCTAGACTCGTCTATTTAATTAAGTTAATTGAACAACCATTTGAAACTTTAAACATTGCACCTGCAGTTTACAACAAATATTAAAGAGGTTGACAATATATATAATAAAAGTAAGTCTTTTTATCTAAACATTTTGATTGTATAAATAATTATCATTATCTGAACGTCATATTATTCTTCATCACTTCAAAGCAAAGAAAAGAGTTCAACATACACAAGCAATTGAAAGTACAATTTTGACTAAACAATTATTTTGTACTTTTGCAAGTTCAAAGACATATAAAAGGTCTTTAGGCATTTGAGTTGTTGTTCACTTAACATTGTATTAAAATTAATTGGTCTACAAATCAGTAATTATAAAAAAATAGAAATACAATTAAGCGTAAAAAAAGTTAGTTTAAAAAAATATCTGTTAGGTCTACTTTTAAAATTATTTTCGGCAGACAACAATTTACCTATTTCCGTAAATGGATACAATTTTTAATTTTTGGTTTATTAGCCTACCTACACATAATGTGGTAAAATATTATTTTCATATTATGGCTGTATTTATTATAAATGTTAATAATAATTATTAACTAAAATGTATCTTAATAATATTATTAATCATCAAATAAGTAACTGATGTTACAAATGAATATTATGTTTAAGAAAAAAAAATATATTAATCAACATAAAATGATACATAAAAAGGATTGACAAAAGAACAAAAAAAAATTAAAAATAAAAATAAATTGGGTCGTTATTATAATAAACAAAAACAACCACAAATAATTATGGCGTATAAAAAACCTATTTATTTATTATTCAATGAATGCACATATTTTCTTGTAAAATATAAAATAAATTATTTATATATATATATATATTTATAGATTAGTAAAAACAAAATAATTATTATTTCATTATTGTATCCATGCTAAATCATGATTTAAATTGTTTTATCTTAAATATTTTTATGACATAATTGTCGCACCTGTTTATTTATCCGCAGCCTTACAATATAACACACTTCCTCTTCTTAACTGGTTCAGGAGGCTCTAAAGCTGCAAGAATAGCTTCATCAAAAACATTTTTTAGTCCTTTCTGTAAACAATAAAAGAAATTAAGTATAATAACTGACAAACAAAATCTTTATTATGTTATAAACGAATACAAAATGATAAAAGACATTGCATAAAATAATAATAATTTTTAGTATGTAAAAATATCTAAAATCTTTAAATTTTAACACAAAAAAAGCTTAAGAACTAAATTAGCTTTTACAACATTAATAATTAAATCCCACAAATGCATGCATCTATTTAATCTTATCATATATTTTCTTTGGAATGTAAACAATTTTATTATTTATAAGTTTCTCACGACTATTAGATTCTAAGG
The DNA here is from genome assembly GCF_020184175.1 of Aphis gossypii. NCBI lineage: Eukaryota > Metazoa > Arthropoda > Insecta > Hemiptera > Aphididae > Aphis > Aphis gossypii. The sequence continues at coordinate 34,307,973 of NC_065530.1, read as the reverse complement.
AATATTTTATGGGCAACTTCATAAGTATTTGCCATCAGCCATGTTATGTTAGTCATAAACGATTATTAGATAATGTGAATGAATATAGGTAGTAAACTTACAGAAAACTATTTTATGCACTCACGTGCATATTTCAAAAGTGTATTATATTTTTCTGTTTTTTTTTTTATTATTATTATTATTAAAAATGTATTTTGTTTTACTAAAATGGATTATTATAATTCTAATAATACCTAGGTAATGATTCCTAGGTTATTCTAAAATAATATTTGTATTATATTCTAGTTGCTTATAGTATTCACAAAGAAACAATCAAAGAAAATTTTTTAAATTTTTTTTGTTATTATTATAAAAGAATATATTTTACAATCTGTGTTGGAACAGTACAATAGACTGATATTAAAATTACTATACATTTGAAATGTGAAATAATATGAGGTGGAAGAATTATCAATGATGAATTTGACATTTTTTAACCACATTTGTTATAATTCAAAAGGCAAAAATAAAAACTGTCACTTGGTAATTTTTTTGTGACTATTATGAGAACATAGATAATTTTTCAGAAATAAAAACGAATAAGATTTATACAGTTGAAATTAGAATAAATAATTTCTGACAGTGATACTATTTAAAATATTAAGCATTTATCAGTTTATTAAAAAAAAACTTACTTAGTATGTTGTAATATTTTTATATTTCTTATATATTATAAAAGCATACTACAGCTAATATTAAATTCTAACAAAGTTACAAACCACAATTTAATGAGTTTAAAGTTTAAACTAGATAAGTTATTTAACTCGTAGAAAATTAATTTTATAAAATTTGTTTATTAATTATAGTTATTAGCTTTTACTAACAACACTGACTCTTAATCATAGATATATGTACCAAAGATAGTATAATAAAATTTCCCTTGACATCTCTTTATAGTAAAGTTTTTGGACATTATAAATAACACGTTTTAAAGTAATTCTAAAATTATAATTCAAATTAATTACAATATTTTAAACACACTAAAAAAACTAATTATTTATATTAAATCACATTATGTACATACCCCACTTTTATTTAAATTTTAATTATATATAAATAATAATTATCAATAAATAAAAATTGACTTTAAATAGTTAACTATATAAATCCAATTGGGAAAAGGCCATTAAGTAGACTGCGGTTATGATGGGAGGATTGTAACAAAAAAAATATTGAAGCGGTAGAACCAAATATGAGAAGTTACAGAGGATAGAAAAAGATGGCGGCAAATTTGTTTGCGGGGATAATCTTGAAGGCCGAAACCCACAAGAAGAAGAAGAAGAAGATACATAATTTTAATATCTGCTACAAACTGAACCTCTACTAAATATCAGACATAATTCTGAAGACCAAAACTATTCACAATTCAAATATTTAACTGGAATGTCTTTTTTATTTACTATCATATTTAATGTATTAGTTAATCTTTACAAATCAATGTCTATAAATACCAAAACTCCAGTATACTAACTTGTGTAAGCGCTGAGCATTCAACATATTTCACAGCTTTAAGTTCTTTAGCTAGCTTCTCTCCTTGTTCAAATGATATTGATTTTTGTTTATTTTTGGCTAGTTTCTCCACAGTTGTGGCATCTTCTCTAAGGTCTATTTGAGTGCCCACCAACAGGAATGGTGTTTTTTGACAGTGATGTGTTATCTCTGGAACCCACTAGAATATACATATTGGTTAATATCAATTAATAACTTAGATATATTAAGATATTTCTTACTTTTTCTTTGACATTTTCAAATGAAGATGGTGAAACCACAGAAAAACAAACAAGAAACACATCAGTTTGTGGATAACTCAAAGGTCTGAGGCGATCATAATCTTCCTGACCTAATATTTATTTATTGAATAAACATAACAAATTAGAGAACATAAAACTAAAAATGTCTGTTTAAATGTTTAAATATTATTTTACCTGCTGTATCAAATAAACCTAATGTGTATGGCTCCCCACCAATCATAACTGTTACTGCATAATTGTCAAAAACCTTAAACAAAAATTTAATAAAATAACATATTTTATCAATAAATATACTGTTTGATAAATTGCACATATGACAACATAATTATCTATATAGATATTTAATATGTCATGGTTGGTGGGTAATATACTAATATCACATCCAAAGCATGTAATAAAATTAGATAAAACAATTGTTTGGGGACACATAGTTATTTCTATTATAAATTTATATATTGTTAAAATATAAAAAGTATTAATGAAACATAAAATCTAATAAAAAAATGTACTAACAATAGAGATTAATTTATACATAAATAATATCAAACCAAACAACATATTAAGATAAAAAGTTTAAAGGTTATATAATCGTCGTAGTACATTAGATACCTACTTAGTGTCTAATTATATATACGATACACATATTATATACCTAATTATAGGTACCAAGCAGTGGTTTATTTATTTAAAATATTAAATACCATTAATAACATTTAACTTACATTTAATTTAATTTATACTTATGGAAGTAGATACCTAGATCAAAATTTGTATAATTTGTTATATATATAATATAATTTATAGGTATATTAAGTATTGTTTGTTTTCATATTATTTATGTACACTACCTATACTTAATGTATACATAACAGTTTAATGTATATGTGCTTATTAAAAAAAAAAAAAAAAAATGATAAATACATAAAAAAAGTAATATTTTGTTCATAATTTACTAAGCACTATTGGTTTTTTGTTACCTAATCAAAAGAATAGATTTAATAATTGAAATGAATTTGTTTTATATCTCTAGAATAAATCTGAAATTTTTAATCTTTAAATAGGTATACAACCAAACACGAAATAAAGAAATTAAAAAATTAAGTTATGGTACCTATTTGTGGATTATATCTAACCAAACATAAATAATACAGTAAATTGATATTAAAGTAATTCGTACTTACAGTTGGTACATATTCTGAAGGAAACTTGTTTGTTGTGTACGATATGAGCAGACAAGTCTTACCGACAGCTCCATCACCAACAACAACGCACTTGATGGTCTGCATGTTGCTGCTATGGAAGCACTCCTACGTGAACACTGAAATAAGAAGAATACAGTAAGTTACAACAGACTAACGGACACATAGTCAATGTGCATATCACAATTAAACATACACACACACACACATACACACACACAATAACAACTTTAGACGATAATATAAAACGAAATTATTATGGGTAGTGTTATTCATTGTATGATTAATTATATAATTATTATTTTCTCAGTTACCTGGTGAATTAGCAGCACAGAGCACTAGAGAAGTGTTCTCGCTGGTCGTCGTCGCACTCGAACGCTGCCTACAGCGATCTTCAACCCGTGTACGGAGCGTACCCGGCGGCAGATCAACACGCGCGGACCAACGTCGGTAGAGAAAAACGCGGCGGAACGCGGGTTTACAAAAAAAAACGTATAAACAGTAAAAAAAAAAACGAAAATTTACGACGAAAACACAAAATCGTCTACGAGACGCACAGGTACGACTACGCTACATGCAATTCGACTGGGCCGGCGCGCACTGCGGGTGTAGATGGGTGGGGAGAGGACGAAATTAAAAAAAAATAAAACACTGCGCACGTACAGTAAAAAAACCGCTAAAAAAGACGGCAGCGACAAATTTCGCGTATGCTCAAAGGCCAATCTTTTACGCTTTACTATAGGTAGTCGAATACTGGTGTACGGTGTCGTGCCGTGTCCGTGTGTGACGGAATAACAAAAAATTTCGGGCGTCAACAAGCACACACACACACACACACGACACACTCACACGCGCGCGCACGCACGCACGCCGTCCACATACGGATGGAATTCTCGTACCACGTTGCCGCACTGTGCCGAGCCGTGGAGGTTGTGCCGTTGTCGTCGAATCTTTGGTTGGAGGACGACAGGAGGGGAATAGACGGGATGTTACCGGAGAACTGTTCGGCTGTCTAATCATGAAACACGGCGAGCGACGTTCTTATCAATTTACGTTTTATTCGTTCATTTTGAGTCACAGATATAATAATATTATACTATAATTGCACTAATATAATTATATAGTATATAATATCTGTGTTTTGAGCACGATTTTTTTGAATCTTTAATCTTGGTTTTAAGTACAATTTACGAATACATTTTATGCACCCACTCTTGATACCATGGTCATCGTTATCTCAGAGATAAGGTCAAGTCAAATACTATAGATTTAAAATAGAATCTACTAATATAATAATTTGTATTAATCTTTGTGTAATACTTTTCTCATTGTACATAACTTATTAAATATTTTGTAAAAAAAATTAACCATTTTTCCACGTTTATTAATATCATAAAACTTTTACTACACCAAGATATGAATAACTAGGGATATCAAATTATTATAAAAACAATCAACAAATCTTCTAGTACCCATTACTCTGTGGAACAAACCTTGTTTTAGGAATCCAGTTTATATAATTCTTACAGGTAATTCATTCATTTGTTACACTTTTTATTATATCAAACTATATATATTTCTACAAATTTAATTAACTAAAATGTATTCACTATCGAGTGATAACATTTTAATAATAATAAAATTTGAAATAAGATATCTTATACTTCGCTATAAACCATAAAGTAAATAACATGAATACTAAAAAGTGAAACTTTTTCTAATTTTTGTATATTATTATCAGTAGGTCTATCACCATTCACCGCAAAAAAAGAATTTTAAATTTAAAATAAAAATAAGGTTTAAAGGGGTTTACATAGGCAACCTACTATAATTTGAAGCGTTACAGTAGTACGGTGTCCCCTAGAAAATCTACAAGCCTCCCATATTCTTATCTATGGTATTTGGTCAAGTATATCCACTTTTTTTCAGTTCAATTCAACACTAAGTTTTCCTTTAAATAACTATAGAGAAAACTCGGAAGTCTCATTACAGGAAAAATGTAATGAGCGTTTGAATTTTAAATTTTTACGAAATCGCATAACGATAACGATTTTCAAAATTTGTTATTATTCAATAAATATAAGTCGTAGATACTTAAAATTTTCACCGTTTCTTTAGATTGGCATTTTCTTTGCATAATTTAATTTTCAAAATATTTCGCTTATTTTGAGGTTATTTATAGGCATTTGAATTATTGGTTTTTGTTTAGTTTTTTATTTATAAATATCGATACAAAAAATTTGGTCAAGTCAAAATACTTGAAAATTTAATACAAAGTTCCTCATAGTTAGGTAGTCTTATATTGATTCAAAAAATATTTTTATTAACGTTTGAAGTTCAAAATCATCAATATTTGAGAATTATTTTGTAGTTAAAATTTATAAAAAAAATTTGTACAAATAGCTAAAAATTGATAATTTAATAATAGATTTTCCATACATTTGGATTACAATAATTATAAAAGAACGTTAAAAAATGAAAATATTTTATCTAAAGTTTTAATCTTTACGAAATCAAAACTTCACTCGTAAAAAAAACAGTAAAATAATATTTCCTTATAGGTATATTTATTTCTAGTTTTTATTATTATTAAATATTTATAATTTAAATTCAAATTTTGAACTTCAGACACTATTAAAAAAAATTGTGCTTATGTATTTTTAATATATTTAATTTTCTAAAATGTTAACAATTTATTTGTGATCTTATTTGAGTTTATCATTGTTTTTATTTTAGATAATACACCAAATACGCTATATTTGAATTATTTTGCAAAAATAATCTCTATAATTTTGGATAACAAAATCACTAACACAATCACCCTAGAATTTCTAGACTCTAGATCAAGATGCTTTGGTTGCAGTTCGTAATGGAGTTTTTACTTTCTAGTGAACTTTCAAATGATCAACCAGCAATTATAAACTTGTCAGTTTTTACAATCATGCAAGTAAATAATATCATTATAAGCTTTTTTATAAGGATAAATGTAATATTTTATTTATCTGGCTTTTAGAAAAAACTTTGTTTACTTGAAGAATTATCAGTTAAAGATCGTCAGAACAAAAATATTGTTAAAGAAATTAAAACTAGGTAAAGTTCAAAATCAAATTACTTATCATTTACCTATTTAATCAGACAGTTTTATAAAATTAATTATATTTTACTTATCAACAACCTTAAAAAAGTAATTCACTTTTTATTCTTAAATTATTACTTTTGTAACAAAAACATGATATTTGAGAATGAAAAATAAAATTTATGTGCCTAATATAAACTGTATATACTATATGATATACATATTTATTGAACTAGCCTTATAAATATAATTTAGCTTTGTCTATTCTTCCTAATCCCTGATAATATTTTGCTGTGGTCACTAATATTCAATTTATATTGTGGTTATCAATAAAAAAATTAAACTGTTTCTAGTTTGCTATAATATATTTTTATTAAAAATTATAATGAGATATTTTATAAAATAAAAATAAATATGACTTACTATTAATAATAATTAAACTTACAATAATAATAAATTTATACCAGAAAATAAGTATATTTTGTAAATGGAAGGTTTTTCACTTATCTATTTATAATATAGCATAAACAAAAACAAATAGTTTTGTACTATTATTATTGCTACCTAAAATCAATGATTTTAAGTCATCTAATAAATTTAAAAAAAATTGAAAACTGCATTAATACATCGTACAAAATACAAATCAATTTATTAAACACAAATAAATAATAATATAATAGGTACTCTTATTTATTTTATTTTATAATTTATTATATCAAATCAAAATTAGCTTATGGTTGATAATAGATAATACGCTCAGAATATTAAAAAAAAAAAAAAAAAAAAAAGTATCTAGTAATAATAAAAACGGTTTGACTCATAGTAAATAATTATGGAATTCGTAAATGTTTAATCTATAAATAAGGCAAATTAATATGCTGGTAAACCAGCATTAATTTGTCCTTCAATACCACACTCGTCACTTCCTCGCAATATTTTGAAAAAACCATCACTACCCCAATCAGTATTCCATGAATTAGCTATCAACCAGTATGGTATATTACCATTTTTATCATCTTTATGAACACCCCAACCAAGTATTCTAATTGCATGACCTCCGAGAGCCTTACCAGCAACATGTTTATACACTCCTATAAATAAAAAAAATATTAAAAGTTGCGTATTTAATAATTAATAATTAAAAACTAATACTAACCATCTCTGTAATTTACAAAATCTTCATACACAGTAAATGCGCCTTCAACTGGACCATTTCTATAAATTTCTTGTCTGATTTGGTCAACGTCATTACTAATCGAGTATGCAATTTTACCTGATATTAAAAAAAAATATTGTCAATTCCAATTAGGTAATAAAAATATTAGTATTTTTGTATTTTATTGAATTTATATTATTTACCGCGGTGTAAATCTTTTTCATAAGGCACTTTGTATCCATCCTCACATTTTTTTACACATTTAGGAGTTTTACCTCCTTCCTTACATGGTCCTCGAGTACCATTCACGTGATGTTCACACGGAGCAATTTCGTATGGAATACATCCCTGTATCAAAAACGTAATGAATAATATTATATTAAATAAGTATTTATGATTTAATTATGACGTGCTTTTGCCACACACGAACATGTTTAGTTAGACCCATTATCTTCTTGAAGATTAATTTAAAATTTAAAATACTAGTTTAATTTATTAACAATTAAATCAATTTATTATGATTTTATTTCACAGTAATGTTTATTATGAGAAATATATTATATTAAAAATAAGTACCAGAAAATCAAAAATATTTAATCTAAATATTGCAAAGTTAGTTTCAGTACACAATTGTTGATATAAACTGTGTAAACTATAGAGTCTAGAGCACTAAAGTTCCTATATCCTACAAGGGACAAAGATGAATCGTTGAATGTTTGCAATGTATAATTTTTATTTTCTATAAAGTAACCAATTGCGTAAATTACCAATGATAATTTTGGTAGAGATTCATTTAGGTTATAATAATATCACCTATCAGTTAATTTTATTTATTTGAAAATATAAAATATCTAAATATAAATACTTTCATACTATTATAATGGGTTCTATTCAAAATTGTAAATCGTATCTACCTACTACCTATATTTAAAAACCAAAATAAATAGGTAATAAATATTATGAACAGATTCATAAATTACGAGTATTACAACTATTAGGAACTAACTACTAACAGATAAAAAAATGACCACAAATTTAAAAAAAGTAGATATAATTTATACTAATTTAAAATCAAAGAATACATAACATTACCAATTTAGATCCATATGGACCTCCGCTAACAATGCCTTTATTTTTCCAATAGTTCCATGCCGCTCCTGGGAAGCCACCATTGCATCCAAAACCACAAGTCCAACAACAGGAAACTAAATTCTCAGCCGAAAAATAGAAATTTTTCGTTCCGTTTGAATGAATGCAGACACGGTCAGACATAGCTTCTACAGCTCCAAAAGCCTGTAAATACCGATGAAAAAGTAAAAAAATTGTCGCGGGGCGCAAATTCAAACTGCAGATAATTAATAAACTTTAGTAAAACAGAATTATACCCAACAAGACCCGCACGAGCCTTGGTCCCTGACTTCTCTAATGGTCGGGCAATTCGGCCAGTGTTCCCTAGCGTCGAAATTCTCCGGCAGATCAGTCACTGCGTCGGTGTAAGACAAAAGTTGTTCCAGTTTTGGATAATGCTTGTTCATCTCGTGCACGCCCATCAATCCTTTGATATAAGAAAGCGAAGTGTCCTTATGAAAATTGCGGCCGGCCTGAAATAAATGTAATACGTGAAAACAACAACATATTATAAATCATGCATAATCGACAAAGCACGACGGTCTACGCGTTATTTAGACGTACGCTCCAATAATCTTGTATCGAATTTATGTGATCGATGAAGTCATCCGACAACGGGTGCATGTCGTCGCGGATCGCATCGTCGCAGCGTCCGAAACCGAAAATTAAAACGCCCGCGAGCGCGAATATCGTCGGCTTGAACATTTCGTCGTAAGTTTCGTCTGGAAACGGTTTTATATAGCTGTTATACGCGGTTACTGAACTGCAGCAGCTGTACCGCGTGCAAAGCGACCTGTTCTGGCGAGTGGCGGCAGAGGACTAAAACTAAAATATGTTGTTTAATCAATGCTCTATATTATGAATATTATAATACGAACGTAAAAACACGACGTGTTTATTCTATAGAGGACTTTGATTGACGATAAAACGCAGGCGTACGTGCGCGTAGAGTCCGACGAGAGACTAAAGAGGGAAGCCGTGTCGTCAGTGTTATATACACACGCGGAAAGATTATAATATATATATATATATATATAGATATTATATACGTGTACATGTATACAATGTATTGATGTGTTATGCCCTCCTAATGGTTCGATCAGAGGTTTTTTCATTCAGATCAACGATAATAATATTATGTACGGCGCACTGTGATTGTGAGCAACGAATAACTCACGCGATAACCTTTGGGCATTATATAGGAACTAATAACTATATGTAACTATATGTAATAACCGACCTCGACCGGTTTTATCGCCCCGGCGGATCGTAGAGGATGTCCCATAACTCCAATGCACCGTCGTAGTCCATCGCGGTCTTGGGGTTGGTGCCGTTGGTGGTCATAATGATAATAATAATATAGGGTTGTTCGGTTTACACGATATACGTGATGTTGCATAGAAATTCTGATTTTTAACATTAATATACCGATCGTCCGATCGCAAGGACGAGACTGCGAAAGACATAATATATTATTTTTTTTATAATTCATCGCTTGTTCAATGATACATATTATAATATTTGTCACAAAGAAAAAAAAATTGATATAAAAACTTATTGATGGAAGGACGATCTTCCCTCCCTACTACGATCCAATATGCGTACATCACTATAATACGTATACATATTATTGTATCTGGAGGTAAGACTCTACCATCGTTATATTATATATTTAATTCTATCGTCGAAATTTGTGTATACTGGAAAATACAAAGAAATCGAACACTACTTGTATTATTGTGTAGCTATGCTACAGGTGCACATAGGCAATAAAATTGTTCGAGTGCTACAGATATACTTAGGATTTTAAAGGATTAGGTTTTTCACGACTTTATTAAATTACTATACATCATATTATTTTCTATTTATTTAGCGCGTGTTATACTGTTATTATATAATATATGTTAATTGTTAATAATTTTCGTCTACGAGTCGTATCCTGCTTGTATGCCTTATTCTTTATATTAATATAATATATATTATATATGTTTATACTTTATAGGTAATGCAACTAAAAAAGCATATGATTGTTTTAAAAAAAGAAAAAAAACATGACCAAAATTAACATGAAGTAGTAGTGAAACCAACTCTATTGTCCGACAGAATATTTTTATTTTATTTTAATTAAATAACTCAACGCTTACCCTGTATATAATGAAATTATATGTTATAGTTTATGTTGATGTATTATGTATATAATATACAGCAATTAGTCGTATTAATGTCCGTCCGTGTTGTTACTTATTCAAAGGGGAAGGGTCACAATTTCTATCTACGTATTACGATTTTTTATTTTTATTGTTTTTATTAGCAAAAGTATCAACTTAGTACCCAGTAGGTACCATGTATAGTGTATACCTACTAAATTACATTAGATATAAGTGTACATTTTATAAAATATATGTATGCGTCACCCGAAATAATAAATAAATAAATAATAATACTTAATACTTATATAGGTATGTTTGATGGTTACGTGAATCACGAAAAATAAATCAAATTCGTGTATTTTATTATATATTAGTTCTAATTACAAATTTATTTATAATTGTAATTAAAAATATATTATTTATCCAAATTAAATTATCTATATTTTTTTGTATTGAGAAATTCTAGGTACTAGGTAGGTTATATAATTGTTATATACATAGAGGTGATATTATATTTATTTATTTATGATTTTATAATTTTATACAATAGAGCAGTATTCGGCCTGGTGATCGTTTTTGAACACTGTGATCGCATTTAAAAATTTGAAAAGTATTTCGAGAACCGTGTTTGACAAATATAAAAAAAAAATTAATCTTGTTTAACAAATGTTTAATTATCATGTAAAAATGTTACAAGTTAACAACTACAAATTAGAGAATAACAAAATTACAACTGTTTGAATAGCTGTTGGATAAATATACTTAATGTGATTTTTGGTGCATGGAATGGAAATGGTTAATGATTATATTATGATGTTGACATATTATACAGTTCCTACTGAAATAATATAAGGTTTACATTATTTAAATATTTTAAAGTCATACAGTTTACGTGGGTGAAAATTCATTGAAATTTCAAAAGGGGGTGCTTATATTTTAAACCTACAGATTATGTAAGATGAAAGGCTGCGCTCAATAATGAAATTTAAAAATGCTAATAATACATACAAGCTTACGATCCTATTGAAATATTGTAAACAGCCTACTAACAAACTCAAATAATGCTCTTGCCTCTTACCTTTATGACCTTACGTTTGATTATAGGCCAAAATTCATTCAAAAATAATTAAAGCTAAAAACACAAGATTGGTTCTGTTGGACGCAAATTATCTATGTCATTATTGTCATTGTAATTACAACACATGTACGGATGTATATAACGTCCTTACTGCGTCACAAGTTTACAACACTCACAACAAATACCTATATTATGCATTCTACACCAGCCGCCTTGGAACGAGTATAATAGTAGAAAACCTTAATCAAAAATAGTATTAACAGTATTTATCATCTTAATGCGATCAAACAAATGTTGGCATTACACTGATTTGCCGAAAAAAGAGGTGTCGTCTTGATCATGCTAAATGTTGATGCTAATGGTAGGTACAAGGTACTTATACAATAGATAACTACAATAAATATATTTAGGAACTTAATTTGAATGAAATTGTAATATTTGAGAGCCGTTATTCAGGTGTACCTATTTGATTAAACATTTCAATTATTTCAACTAGAACTGGGAAGTCGATTTAACAGAAATCAACCTAAAATTGAATATTGATGCATTTTTCAGTAATAAAAAAAAAAATAAAAAAATAAGCTAATTATAAAATTATAATAAAATCGCTCTACTAAACCTTTAAATTAAAGCTAAAAAAATATTGATTTGATTTTATTAAAAAATATTTCAATGATTTATTTAAATTTTACCATACTTTTGTTGATATTTAATCTGTTCTTTTCTTAATAATTGAGATTACATTTTAAACAGTAAGGATATATGTATATTTACACAATATTAACCAAATTGATTTTTTTTTAAGATTCGATTTTGTATATAGAAATTAAAAACCATAGAGATTTGTCATTTCCATCAAATATTTATCAAGGATTTTCTAGACATAATATATTTTTTTAGACCTTTTTGAACAATAATTTATAGACTTTGGACATTTTAAATTGCTTACCTGCTATTGCCTATTCCTTTTAAACTACTTTTTAGTTTTAGATTTTGTTAACAATATTTTTATTTCTATGTCAAAAATCTTGAAAACTGTAATAAGATTCTTTATTATAAGTTATATTTTCAGAACTTAAAAACATCGAAAATAAACATGTAACGGTGACACCCGTTTTGAATACTACAGTTTTAGAAAAATGTTATGTATACATTTTTTTTTATTTATTTATTTCAAAATAATAATATTTGAATGAATAATAATTTATATTTCACTATTTTTGTATTTTTTAAACGTATTTACTATTTCCTACTACAGTACTACTATCAAATATGTACATGATAAGATACATTTTTGTAACACATAAATTAAATTAGATCTTGTTTACTGTAAGTAAAATATTTATTAAATGTAAAGTGTTTCCTTACTTATTATTTTATCGTCAAAAATTATCAGAGTTAAATTAATTTTCTGAAGAACTTTTAGATTACCTGATATATATTACATTCTTATGAAATATTTTAATCATTACAACAATTTTATAATCCAAAATGTAGGAAATGGAATAAACTAGTCACTAGATTAGATTCCCTAATAATGAAATTTATTTAAAAAATCTTTGGAATACGTCAATAGCATTTGGTAAAAGGTTTGAACTTTGAACCAGTCAATTAAACAAAACAAAAAACAAGCAACTCCTTTTTTTGTATAATAGAGCGAATACTCATCAGTCATCACTGAAATATAATATGAATAATTTATTAAATTTGTTACCAATGATTAATCATAGCATGTAAAAAACGGTCTTCGGCAAAGATGATTTATATTTACATTTATTACTATTGTCTATTTGTAATCAATTTTTCTATAGTAAATACTCATACGGTAGGCTGAGCTAATTATTTCCAACATCATATATTACAGGGGTGGCCAAACTTTTTTGGTCACGATCTACTAAAAATATACTTCACCTTTTCACCTTTAAGGGTCGAATTCCGTAGAATTTTTTTTTATGATTAAATAACTATAAATTATAATTATTAAGAAACATGTAGGGCGCGTTGCCCTAAAAATAAATTCTAACAATGATCGACTTTGAAATTGTCCGCTATCGACTGTTTGGCCACCCCTGATATATTATATTATTACCATATTATTGTTATATTGTATGCATTTTTAAGTCCAAACGGGCATACCGTAGAAATATAAAATGATGTGTATACCTACAATATCGTAAATAGCTTAACATTAATTGTCTAAATATTTTAGACAGTACGCCTACTTTTCTTAATAATAAGGAAAAATAAATTATTACACAAAACAATAGTAAGTTTTCGAAAAAAATCGATTTTCTTATCTTATCATAATATAAAGATAAATAACAGTAAATAATTAATATTTTTACCAAATTTGTATACTAAAAGTTTCTATACCTACAAGGTATAATTTTCAAAATATTAGATTTTTCGCTATTTATACTTTATTAAGTATAGACATTCAAAATGTTTTATTTTTTTTCTGTGAATATTGATTAAAAATGTATGCTAAATCAATAAATTTGAAATTTTAATACAAAGTTCCTCTTAAACTATGAAGTTACAATCGGTTGATACTAAAAAAAAAATTAATATGGAGAGTAAATCCATAATTATTTTTTAAATGCGTTTAAAATTAAAATCTTCAAAAAATTCGTCAAAATTACGTTCAAAATATTTTATTATTAAAAATTCATACTAAAACTGAAAATTGAACACCTTCTGATTTTTTTATAAGGAACTTTATATTACATATTTAAACTTACATAACATGCCTACGTTAAAAATGTTATAATCATTAATGAAAATTAAATAATAAAAATGTTGACATTGTCAAGTGTCTATATACGTTTTAACACTTAAAAGTTGTCAAAATATTTTGACAATTAGATTATACATATAAAATAGGCACTTGTACAAATATTTGATAGAGATTTGAAGTCCTCGTTTTTTTTTGTTTCTGTTTAAATAACAACATAACCAAAACTTTAAAAAATGGATTTTACTGGAAACTGATGTTTTGTAAATATTTAATCATAAATATCACTTGTCAGGCTACTACGTTTTAAAATTATACTTATATAATTATATTTTAGTATATTATGTAAATGTATATAATAGTATAATATGTTATTAATATTTTTAAAGTAAAGTAGGTGTAAAATGGGGATTCTAGAACCTCCTCCCCCTTAAATTTACATGTAAAAGGATAGGCATGGCCTGTATAGGCAACAACTACACAACTCATCCCAAACTTGTATTAATTACTCAATATAGGCAACCCGCAACACGCATAAGCCCAACACCATCACCAGATCCTACACGTAACCGGCATATATTTTATACCTTCTCCTTCAAACCCTCACTTTTTGAAGAAAAATAATATATATAATATTCTGATTTCGACTAAATATGACACCTGACCATCAAATATTTTTCCCCTTCCCAATCAATTATATTTCTTCCCCTTTTATTTACACACACACACACACACACACACACATAACATATTTACCATCACATACATACTAAACGCAGTACACACACACATATATTACATAAGTAATCTTACATCACACACACACACGCACACATACACAACAACCAAACATATTATATATAGTTAACATATCGATACCTATTTTATTCATTTACGAATAAGCACCTAAATCATACGTTATGCATTGCATAGGAATGTTTCACACACACACACACACACACAATTATGGTTTATGGTGTGTATACTGTAAAATTAAAAAATGATAATAATTTACTCTGAATAAGTTTACATTAAATATATGATGAAGAATACACTAGTTTCAATGAAACTATGGGGGTTTATGTATGTATTGCATGGTCTTTAGGACATTTCGACTTATGTAATAAATATAGTATGTATTATTTATATGTGTATTCATTGAAATTTATGATAATATTACATGATTTTGTCTAAATTATGATATTTTTGTGTAGTTTTAAGTATGTTATGATATTTTTACATGATTTTATAAGAAATTTACAGATTTTATAGCAGTGAAACAAAACGCATTGAATCAGTATTCTAGGAATTACATGATGTTTTTAATATAAAGAACTCTAATGAAGGAACAGAACCTACAGTGCAACCGACTGCAACCAGTGAACGTTTATTTAATTCTTTAATAAAAACATTTACTGATAGAAAAATTCCATTAGACAATATAATTGGTTTTGCGTCGGATGGCTGTAATGTCATGATGGGCAAAAACAATTCGGTTGCTTCACGTTTTCGTGAATTATGCCCTGGAATTGTAATTCTCAAATGTATATGCCATAGTGCACATCTTTGTGCTAGTGAAGCATGTAAGATGTTGCCACGCATATGTGAGGATTTGGCTAGAAATATATTTTCTTTTCTCCATAGTAGTTCTAAACGTCAATGTGCCCTTAGACAATTTCAAAACTTTTTAGATTTAAAACCACATAAAATACTTCACACTTCTCAAACACGTTGGTTGTCATTGGAAGCTGTAGTGAAACGTATACTCGAACAGTGGAGTGCACTCCAATTATATTTTAATGATACATATCTTAGTCAAAAATTACTGACTACTGAACAAATTTATCAGGGTTTAAATGACCCAATAGTTAAAATGTATTTCAGTTTTTTTATCATGGATTTTACCAAAATTTAATGATTTTAATAAATATTTCCAAACAGAAAAAGTTGTTATTACTGATCTACATGAAAAGATTCGTTCTCTTTATACTGATATTTTGTTAACATTTTTGAAAAGAGATTATGTCATGAGCACAGAACTTAGTAAAATAGAACCAAGAGTAGAAGAATATCAATTACCTAATAATCAAATGTATCTAGGTGTACAAGTATTACAAATGATGAGTATGCCTAATGTTATAAAAAAAAAGAGGAGTTGATCCACTTTTTTGATCGGTGCTGACAGTTTTTACAAAAAGCAGCTGAAGAACTTAGAAAACGTTATAATATGGATGATAAATATTTAAGTAAATTATCAATGTTAACTGCAAAACATGCATTATCATTGAACTTTCGTGAACACAATCCTTCTTTACAACCATTAGTAACATTATTTCCAAGAATTGTTGATGAAACAGATTATGAACTAATTCACAAAATTGATGATCAGTGGAGAGCTCTTTCATTGGAACATAACTCTTTTCTAGAAAGCATTACTACATTGGAGTACTCAGATGATCCTCCAGACTTACTATGGTAAAATATTAAATTTGATTAAAATTAATTAAAAAAATTAATAATTTTAAAATTTTATTAAGGTCTCGTATAAAAGAATATAGAGGACATCACAAAACGTTTCAAGAACTTGCGGATTTTTCACTGGCAGTTACGGCTGTAGATAGTTACTTAATATCTACAGCCGTGCTGGCAGTTTTAAGTCTACCGCATTCTAATGCTGACTGCAAACGTGTATTCTCTAAAGTAAATGGAATTAAGACCAAACACAGATGCCGTCTCATAACATCTACAATAAATGGCAATCTTTTAGCAAAACAATGTGTAAAGGGAGGAATATACAAAGATCAAAATTGTATTAACTTTACTCCAACTCAAAGAATGATTAATTCTATGACAAGTGCAGTTCTATATCCTACTACATATAATCCTACAATTACTGAACCTGATATTATGTCCACAAATAATTTGAATACATCAATTTATATTCCAGATGACTAATTAATTATTTAATTTTATATTTTTTATATGTGATAATTTTAAAATGACTTAGGTACTTAAAAGTTGTGAAATTGTATTTTATATTATTTAACTTCATTTTATTATGCATCTACTTATTTATACTATTGAATTTTACAATTTATTTTTCATGACAATATTATAACTAACTATAAACAGCTAATTTGTAACATTATATTATTTTGTATTTTTAATTATTGATTATAACTTTTTCTTTAATATCTTTAACAGTTTACGAATGAAAAAACTTTTCTTTATTATAATAATATGTGATTATAATATGTCATTACTCATTATGTGAATGTGAATAATAACGTACGATATTGTACGATAATTTTGGGGCCCTGATTGTACGATTAAGTACGATAAATAAAATCAGTTTGGTACGATTATTAGGTTTTAAAAATCTGGCAACACTGATAATGAGGGATGTGGTATCTCTGTAACCAAGTCCGTTCCAAATACAAACCTGTACAGAACTACAGAACCACCTGCTGACTGCTGAGTCATATTTGAGTATTGTCGGCGAATAAAAAAGTAGTGCATGAAGCAAAATGTAATCAGTCCATGTACCACCCTTCAAGTGTCAAGTCGTGTTAATTCAGAGTTCCTAAGCTCTAACTATTTCATACTGTTATTTAAAGTACAATTTCTATAATTCATTACCCATATATTCGTTGAAGGGTACAGTGTTGTTTCGCGAGTTCGACTAGTGTTCTTCAGTTTTAAACATAATCATGTTTTCGTGTAGTGTATGCAAAGAAGCCTTTACAATGTACAAAAATCTACAGAGACATGCCAAGTCACACAAATCACCCACTAAAATCGTATGCAGTATTTGCTCAGAAATATTTACGCGAAGAGATAACCTCATCAGACATAATAAAAAAAAACATCGTAAGTATTTTTTTTTTCACAATAAAAATTTACAAATTTATCAGATAAAATATTCATAATCAAATTAATAATAAATAATACTATTTTCAGCTTCAAATATTATAATCCAACAACAACCAACCATAACCAAGCGAGAAATTCAAGATTTTATTAAACCAGCTGCACAAATTTACGATTATGATGGTAAATATATTATTCATAACTTTATATATATAACATAGGTTCTTATTTTATTTTATAAAAAATAGAACGATTAATAAAATATACAAAGTTGTATAAAATCATGGAAAACATATAATAATTTAGATAAAATCCTGATAAATCCCATAATTATAGTTAATCCCGTTAAGATGATATATATATATATATATATATATATGTTGAAAATGTTCATAAAATTGTTCAATAATTTTGATAAATTCATAAAGTAATATATTAATTGATAATATTTCCATACGATTATTATCATAACGCTATTAAAACATACATAAATAATTTTAATTTATTAGGTATATTTTTAAGTATAAACCGATACTTTAATAAATATATTTGATCATATTATACATAATATATAATAATAAAACATGAATATCTTATTTTTTTTATGAAAAACATATACACAATTAATATATAATACCATTAAAAACATAAATAGGCATACTATTTATGTAAAGATCTTAATAAACCATTACGAACACCAGCCTATATTACTGTTACTATTATTTCATGTTATACAAAAGAACGTTGTGTATTATTACTATAACTGAGGTCTATATCATATTTGTTTTTGCTGTTATATATATATACATGTAAGTAATAATAGATAATATACCTACTTCATTTTATTAATGTATATTTTTGAATTCTTTATTTTTCTTCAGGTATTTTTACTAAAAACGTTTATATTTCTAACAACAATTTATCTTTTCTTTCTCATTAAAAACTTTATAGTTTTTCAAGCTGTTACATGCATTTCCATAGTTTTTAGCAATACAATTTTAATTTTTTTTTTCAGTTCAATCTCGCAATGGTCATAAGCGCTCATATCATAAGGAAAATTCAAACAAAGTGGCAAATGCTAAAAAAGCACATTTACTTCTTATACAGTCTCCCGGCTTTATCGAAATTTTGTCTTCTGCAAATAGAAAAGTCGTATGGTATTACACAAAAAATATCAAAAATATTCAAAACTATATTGAATTTTTTAATTCGATTAAATCAGAATTAGTCGAGTTACTTAAATCACAAGCGTCTAAACATCCAATCAAGTTTAATTTAAAGCTGGAAGCTACATACAATATTCCGAATGTTGATAATTCATCAGAGAACCGTTCATTTAAGACCTCAGCTAGACCAATTTTTTCCGAAACTGATGTATGGGAAATTGTTGAAGAAGGTATTATAAAATTAATGTCTGAGCAAGACGAATATTCTAGCAAGGGAAGTGGTTATACGCTACAGTGTATTGACGGATTATTATTAGGCGTATATAAATATACGCCTATGAGCGCTTCATCTTATATTCCGTTACCGAACTTCATTAAAAACAAAAAAGCTGTAATCAACCCGCAAAACTCAGACCAACAGTGTTTCAAGTGGGCTATATTAGCAAAACATGTTACGGGTTCAAATAAACAACGTATAGAAAATTATACAACTCACAAAGAAAAATATAATTTTTCTGGTCTCACGTTCCCAACAGAATTACATCAGGTTAACATTTTTGAAAAAAATAATCCTAATGTAACTGTCAATGTTTACGGACTCGAAAAACATTTTCAACCACCGCAAAAATTTCCAAAATATGAAGTGTTTCCATTGAAGGTGGTAGATGAAGAAAAAACAGATCATTTCGACCTGTTACTAATAACCGATGATGAAAATTCTCATTTTACCTACATCTCTAATTTTTCCCGACTTGTGCGATCACAGAAAACCCGACATAAAGCAAGTGCTGTATTTTGTAAACGATGCTTTACATCGTTCGAACCTCTAAATATTAATAAATATGAATTAAATGAAAGCATACGATTTAAAGAACACAAGTTAATATGCGGAACACACAAACCAATTTTACCTCGAATGCCTACCCCCGGATCGATGTTAGAATTCGACGCATGGAAAAAAACTCAACGACATCCGATAGTTATATATGCTGATTTTGAAGCACTACTAAGAAAATCCGATGAAAAATGTGGGAACAATACAAAAGCTATTCAAAAACACGAGGCCATGAGTTATGGTTTTATGGTTAAAGCAAATATCGACGTTCCCGCAGAACTGCTTGAACAATTTAATATTCCAACTTCACCTATAATTTTTCGTGGCGATGAAGATAATCAGAATGTAGGTGAACATTTTGTGAAGAGTATCATTAAAATAGCTGAAAACATTAAAAAATTACTACAAACCAACATACCAATAACCTTTACTACAGAACAACAACAAGCACATAATTTATGTAAGACATGTAATTTATGTAAAAACGGTTTCTCTGTGGGAAACCATAAAGTTGCTGATCACTGTCACTTATCGGGTAAATTTCTACAAACATTGTGTAATACCTGCAACCTCAAGCTTCAAACACCAAATTTTGTACCATGTTTTTTTCACAATTTATCGAATTATGATGCACATTTTATTGTAACTGAACTCGGTCTCGATGTAAAAAGAATTTCTATAATACCAAACAGTGAAGAAAAATTCATCTCATTTTCAAAACACGTTTCCAACAACTTTTCAATACGGTTCATCGACACATTAAGATTTATGGCTTCAAGTTTATCAACACTCTCGGAAAATTTATTAACACCAGGATTCGATAAGTTTAGAGAAACAGCTAAACATTTTAATGCCGCAGACTTGCCACTCGTTACTCATAAAGGTGTTTACCCTTATGAGTATACGGATGGTTGGAACAAGCTGGAGCAAACCCATTTACCAGAGAAAGCAGATTTCTATAGTACACTAACAGAATCACATATACAAGAAGAAGATTATGAACATGCAAAAACTGTTTGGAGTCACTTTGGATGCAAGACTTTGGGTGAATACAGTGATCTATATCTGAAAATTGATGTTTTATTGTTGGCTGACGTGTTTGAGAACTTCAGAGACCTATGTTTAACCACATACTGTTTGGACCCATCTTTTTACTATACAGCACCAGGATTCTCCTTTGATTGTATGTTAAAATACACCAGAGTCAAATTAGAGTTACTCACTGAGTATAATATGCTGCTGATGATTGAAAAGGGTAATTATAATAATTATATATAAAAATTTACATATATAATATATATAAATTTATTATAGGAATTCGAGGCGGTTTGACACAAGCAAGTATGAGGTATGCTAAAGCTAATAATGAGAAGACCCTAGATTATGATTCAAAAAAGTCCAAATCATGGTTAATTTATCAAGATTGTAAGTATACATATAGATATATTTTAATTATTTTTTAATATTAATTTATTTTTTTAGGTAATAATCTGTACGGTTGGGCAATGTCACAGTACATGCCCTATGGTGGCTTTGAGTGGGTTGAACCTAATATAGAAGGGTTGAATGATTTGAACGATACATCACCCATCGGACGGATATATGAAGTTGACATTACTTATCCGAAAGAACTCCACGATCAACACAATGATTTGCCTTTCCTTCCTCAAAACAATATCCCAGCTGGCTCAAAAGTTAAAAAACTTATGGCAACACTTCAGTCGAAAAAAAACTATATTATTCATTACCGAAACCTTCAGCAAGCTATAGTCAATGGACTAAAAGTTAAAAAAGTAAATATATAAATGTTTTTATTTTACATTTATAATATAATTATTTTTTATTATAGGTTCATAGAGTAGTTCAGTTTAATCAATCACCATGGCTGGCTCCATACATAGCACTAAACACAGAGATGCGAAAAAAAGCAGCAAATGACTTTGAGAAAGACTTTTTCAAACTTTTAAATAATGCGGTTTTTGGGAAAACCATGGAGTCTATGCGGAAAAGAATAAAAATGGAACTGGTGTCTAGTGATCGTCGTTTACAAAAACTGATAAATCAGTCAACATTCAAACACTGTATTACTTACAATGAAACTCTAAATGCAGTTGCATTAGAAAACAAAATCATTGATTTTTGTAAACCTATTTATATAGGTAAATATAAACATTTTAATTTTTTATTGTCATATTTTTAATATTTTTAATTTTTTATCAGGTTTTGCAGTGCTGGAAATTTCCAAGTGTTTAATGTATGACTATCACTATAACGTAATGCAGAAACATTATGATGATAAAATTGAGCTCATGTATACAGATACAGGTAAATTATTATTATTAGTACTTTTATTAATTTAATTTATTATTTTAGATTCATTGGTATACTTTTATTAATTTAATTTATTATTTTAGATTCATTGGTATACTATATTCAAACTGATGATTTTTACAATGATCTGTTGAACAATCCCAACTTGTTGAATCGAACGGACACTGCAAATCTACCCCGTGACCACCCGTGTTACATTGCTGAGAGAAAGAAGATTCCTGGGCTATTTTCTGATGAAACCGATGGACGTATTATGAGAGAGTTTTGTGCTCTCCGTTCAAAGTCCTACGCTTACATTTTAGAAGATAAGGAGAAAATCAAAGCAAAAGGAATCCGTGGACATGTTGTTAGAAACCACATGACTTTTCAAGATCATAAACGGTGTTTGTTTGGTGATCCCAGTTTGGAAGTAACAGCATCAAACGTCTCTATCCGTTCATTCAAGCACAAATTAAAGACCATCAAATCCAATAAATTAACTTATAACAGTTTCGATGATAAAAGGGTTATACTTGAAGACAAAGTACACACCCTAGCTCATGGACACTATTCTATAGAGTGAGTATATAAATATATATATTTTAATTATTTTTTAATTAACAATTTTGAATTTTATAGGGAGGAACTCGAAGCAGAACTAGATAGTTAGTTTTTTGTAAATACTCCTGTATATATTTTTTGTAAAGATTATGCCTGTATATATAATTTTTTTTTTTTTTATAAATATATTTTACTATAAATTATTTCTTTGTAAATACTTCTGTATAATTTATTTCTCTATACATTTTTATACTTATTGAATTTTTGTAAATATTTTTTCTATAAATTATTTCCATATATTATATAATATATATATTTTTGTAAAGATTATTTTTTTAAAAATATTTTTTGTAAGTATAGTAAGATTAGATAGAAATAAAACTAATTTTTAAAATAAGGTGAAATGTCTCTATTAATATTAATTAGTTTAATATTTTGTAAAATATCTCTATAGATATTAAATTGTTTTTTTGTAATAAAGTCACTTATCCTAATTCGAATCTTTTTAGTATTTTTGTTATATTGTTTCCTTTTCTCGCATGTGTTATTCTTTATATTTTATCTCTGAAATCTGAATTAATAAAAAAAAAAAAAAATCATCAGTTATATACATAGGTAAGTAGAAAAATACGTAAAAATATAGGAAATTTTTATCATTCCTTAT
Organism: Aphis gossypii; assembly: GCF_020184175.1. NCBI lineage: Eukaryota > Metazoa > Arthropoda > Insecta > Hemiptera > Aphididae > Aphis > Aphis gossypii. Next base: position 34,284,256 of record NC_065530.1, on the reverse strand, counting down.
TAAAAATAGAAATTCTAGAATTCATCAGTGTTAAATGTTTAGCATATTGAACGATCATATACACACACACACATACAACCGATTAATACCATCATCATCATAATCATCTTCACATAATACCAAATTGACAAAAATAATTAAATACTTTCATATAAACATCAACATATTTTGCTAAATTTCTTATAAAATCATGTAAAAATATCATAACATACTTAAAACTACACAAAAATATCATAATTTAGATAAAATCATGTAATATTATCATAAATTTCAATGAATACACATATAAATAATACATATTATATTTATTACATAAGTCGAAATGTCCTAAAGACCATGCAATACATACATAAACCCCCATAGTTTCATTCATTTCAGTGTACAATAGGTTGCCGAGTGCGCCTTGTATCCTTGTCATTGACTTTTGATGCCAATGTGACAGTAAATGTTAAATGTTAGTTCAATGAGGGGGGCTAACATGCTTTACTAGCCCCCCCCCCCCCAAACATTTTGATAGTTTTATTAGGTATATTGACTTAATATTATTTTATGAAAAAATGATCAACTATCGAAGTTGAAACTTTAGGCATAACATAATATTATATAGATACCTATTTATGCCTGTCATTCTGAATCCTGGGATTCATGGGAGAGACCTCTGTTGTCTATTATTATCGTCGCGACGTCGTTAGTCGAAACTGTGTAAGATAATGATTTTAATTTAGACCCTCCCCCTCAAAAAAAAAATTCTGAGTGTGCCCTTGTAGGTGGGTGTACGAATAAAAAACGATTCTGCGAGAAGAAAATTGCGTGTATTATTCTATACATTTATATTTTACAATATACCTATTCAGTGGCGGATCCAGGATTTTCTCATAAGGGGGCGGGGAGATATAAAATATTTTCGTACATAACATGTGTAGGTATATAAGCTTTATTCTACTAAATTTACAAAACAAGATTCAGTTTCCACGGCCATGGGAGAGATCTATCCCCCCCCCAACCCGTAAAACCGCTACTGTACCTATTTGTATTTAATTTTTGCCGAAAGCATTGCATTTATTAATCGATAATATTATTGATAAATTATAATTAGAATAAATAATAATAAGAATTAGATCCTAAAAATTTCGCTCATTTTTTTTTTGGAACTCTTTTTTTCCTCATTCCTCTAAAAACTATCTGGTTCCTCACCTAACAGTTTACAATTTTTTATTAATACTTAAAAGTTTAAAAAATGATCCTATTATACATAAATATTTTAATAAGTCCAATTAATGTGTACAAAATAATATTATTTCAAATATTTCTAAACATTAAATATATATTTTATTCACAGGCGTAGGATGATCAAATATACTGAGAGTGCTAAATCCAAAATATAAAATTTCAATGTATCATTTATAATACAATATTATATCAATATAATAAGACCAATTTACCACAATAAAATAATTATGGGAGGGGGCTAATCCCAATGTATCTATAATTCTATACATTTACTCAAAAATCAAAACACATATAAAAATTAATGTAAATTTCAATAAATAAATTCCTATTCCTTTAAAATATAATGGAATTAATTCCTTTATTTGTTCCTCTAAAAAGGAACTAAAATCCAGTAATCTTTTCTTAACAACACTAATATAAAGTTATAAGAAACCTCATAGCTCATACTGCATTTGAACAACCTTATTGAAAAAATTTAAATAAATTAATGTTTATAATTAGCTAAAAAACAGTCAATATACTAATTAAATTTATATAGGTAGAAAATGCTAACATAAACATTTGTAAAAATGTCAAGAATATATGGCTATTTGTTATTGAGTCGTATCAGAAAAAAAAATTAATTCTGTATACAAATTTCTGTTTCTATGCCCTCTATGTCTCCCCCCCCCCCCGCTCACCACTTATTTAGAAAATGATTAAGAATTTTTTACTTAAAAGTAATTGTATGTTTTTATATCTAGGGATAAATGAGATAATAACTAATAAGTAAAACTAAAAAAAAATTATCTTCGTATGTTAAAAACTTAAAAATGCATGAGAGATAAGTTAAGAAATAATTGTAAGAAAAAGAATTTAAATTAAAAAAAAAATTATTAAAAAAAAGTAACAGTGATATAAGTATCTTATTATGGATTAGAATGACAATATTGAAAAAATAGTGAGTATTAAAAATGAAGGTAGGTAATAAGTTAATCAGAGACTACTATACTTAATTTTGATTTAGATAAATAATCTTTTTTATTTAATTTATTTAGTTAAGATAATCTTCAGATCATAGTAAAACGAATAGTTTATAATTTCATAGAATAGACATTTTTTAATAACTAATAATCACATTAAAATATTTGATGTACATTTTTTTTTTACCAAGTTTTGATAATTTAGGCGATAAGCTGTAGAATTCTGTGTTTATTAATTTTGTAAATTGTAGGGTATAATAGAGTTGGATTTCGGAACAAGTGTTTATGTACCTAAGTTTAATACTGTTTCATTGCTTAGAACTCGAGTAGTTATACATCATAGAACTAGCAATGCCATATCATGACCCAATATGATATTAAAATACTTAAATATACCAAAATTAATTTTTTTAATAACTTCATAATCCAAGGAATTAGTTTAGATACAAACTAACTTGAAGAAGTTTCATTCTGTATAATGTTTATTCTAATTATAGAATTAGAAGTCCTAATTGTAGACAAATTATTAGTAAACTAATAATATTATTTATTATTGCTATAAGATGTTCTACTTTACAATAATAAATTTTTAAATGTTTGTCAATAATTAAGAATTAGTTTTACATTTGGTTACATAGGTAGAAATGTTTATTCTAAAATAAATGGTATATTATACATCACAAATTAAATTTCAAGATCTAGTGTTTATTTGATATATCAACAGTAATTATTGAAAATTATTATTTAATTAGTATACAAGATAATACTCATGATTATATTACGAAATAAAGTTATTTAATAACATTCAAAGTAATTTATAAAAGAAAATCATGTTTATACTCTATAAGGATAATGATAATTAAGACTAAAAGCAGTATAAACATTTATAGATGGCAACATTACACAATATAAAATTGAATTTATTTTGAGCTCAGCATTAAAATACATCTGTGACACAAATATCCATCAAATTATTCATTTTTCTTCTTGTTTTTTTAGTTGTTTTTCTCGCATCCTATCAGCATCTCTGAAAATAAAATAATTTTATAAGTATATTTAATAGTGAACTAAATTTACACAAAATTAAACATTGATAGGCCATATATTAAAATATCAATTAAGATTTTAAAGCTAGAAATATAGTGAATTAAAATAAATAATAAAAAATAATTGCTGGATTATAAAATGAGTGGTTCACATAATTTTTCTTACACAAAATTATTTCAGTATATTTTTATAGTAATTAGTAATTACAATATAGTTGAATATTGGGGAGAAGAATATTTTATTATTTTTTTTAAATGATATTCTTAGATAAATTAAAATTGCATAAAAAACTACAGGGACCATTAACCAGTTTTAAAAATGTACCAACTGACACAAAATATACTTCATGTCGTCTAAATGTCAATAATCATGTTTATTATTAATTATCATGATTAATTACAAACATTACATTTATAAACTATTTATAAATATAAAGCTACAAAACAAAAAGAAAATCAGTAAAAAAAAATAATTTTGTATTTTAATGTGCCTATACCTACATTAAAAATAATTAAAATTATTGAATTTATTGATTGACTATTGAAATGTTTTCAGAGATGTTTGTATGAAATAATATATTATGATCTATAATGACCAACTTTGTAATTGGAACATTTCCAATATTACAAATATACTAAGCACTACCTATTGTGAAAATTAATAAAATTAAACAAACATTTAAATTCAATCAATGACGTAATTACAGGGAGAAAATTAGGAAACTTCCATCTTATTATTTAGCTTATATTAGTTATATATTTTATATAGTTAGTTATTATATCCATTTATCACTTAGTCAGTAGACAATGAAATGCTAGCAGGTCTGAACAGAGACAATATTAGTCATACTTCCCCTTCAAAGAAATCCTAAACACACTAACATGTAAATCCAGAAGTGTTAAATTTCTTAAGTTTAAGTATAAAAATGTCATTATTAGGTACAGTGTATCTAGTGATTATCTACCTTTGTTTTCTTTGTTCCAACGTCAAGCCCTGGTTAGAACCCTTATCCGAAATTCCTTTTTTTTTGGCTATTTCCTGCTGTTTTTTTTGATTCTTTTCGCGCGCAAGATCTCTAGCGTTACCTCCTAGAAAACAAAAATCAAACGATCATAATATACCAATGTAAACGAGCATGAAATAATGAAATGTAACATTGGAATGATACTTACTCGCCATTTCTTATCCGAGATTGGTGATTATTATTTAGTAGGCTTCACAATCCGCTACAAAAATTCAACAATGCGTTCGCAATTGTGTAAGATTCTCAGTGGACTGGACAAAATAATTATGCCGTACAATTAATAGATAGATATTTGTTGGTATTTTTATTTTTTAATATCGTAAAACTGAATCTAAATTCTAAATGTAATTTTTCTATGAACTGAATTAAAAGTATAATAATTACTAATTATAATTTTTAAGAAATAAGACCAAAATACCAAATGACCAAATTACAAAATGATAACAATGGTTTGGTTAAAACCAAAAGTATATCAATTGCATAAATTCAATAGTTCCATAAAACCACGGTTGTAGATAGCAATACATCAACTCACAATTCACAAATTAATTATTCTATTCTGTGCCCAAATGCTAGTTGAAAAAAGTGGGGGACGGCCGTAAATTTATAGGTGTTGCCATTTTGATATTTATTATAATCAGCTGATAAACGATGGCTCACAATTCTATTATTTGAATTATTTGATATGTTTGATATTGTATGTTAATATTGTTAATTATAAACTAAAAACTTTAAAATATTATATTTCCAAAAACGTTATTTTAATTTTTTTATTATTTAATTTTTGAATTTTTGATTCTTCGTTTAATGTTTAAAAAATTAAAATTATTTTTATTCGTAAATGTTTTAAATATAATATAATCACATATTAGGTTTCACGGAATTAGTGTAATTGTAATTCATAGTCTCATAGATAATATATCGTAATTCGTATTTAATAATAATACAGTAAGCATTCAGCAACATGACAAAATAATTTATTTTGTCATGGTAAGCAATATACTAGTCTGGGAAAAAATGCTTTTATCTTAGTATTTAATTTGTTTTATGATATTACCTAATTACATATTATAAATTTAAATATATTGTAATTGTATTGAAGTCATCACTAATAATGTAAATAATAAATGGAACCGACCTAGTACCTGATATAGTGATATTATAATAGTGGTTTAACCTTAAAAGGGATTTAAGGGTTTAATTTGTCTTCAATTTAAATATATAATTTTATTTTCTATGTGTTCACTTTATCATAAAACACAATTTTTATATATATATGTATAAATACGCATTACTTGATTCAAAATTAAAAAAAGGAAAAAAACTACAGTGCCACAGTGGTGTTCTAGATAATATTATTACCTTGAATAATAACCTTTGATAATATGTTGATAGAATAGAATTAAAAATATTAGAAATAAGAAAGTAGTGGATTTTTTTTAGCAAATTTGTCTATTAATTGTTACACTTTCATAAATAATAAACAGAGAAAGTAAACAGATTAGTGATTACTAATCAATATCAATTATCAACACTATCTAAAAACAGTAAAAACGTACTAACTACTAGGTACATGCTACAAAGAGTAATCTCCAAAATGTATAGTTAATCATTGATCTATTATAATTTATTATAATAGTTGTTCATAGTACATTTTAACAAGAATTTTTTTTTTTTAATTTTGATAAATTGAAATTTGAAATAGCAGTTTCTGAGTTATTAAATTATATTTTCTAAAGTTAATAATCAAGTCAATGCTAATATGTTTAAAATACTTTATGATTGTGATGATTTGAAATATTATATTGATATTTTATATTAAAACTATGCAATCAATTGTGGTTCACAGATTAGCCATTAATTGATCATAATTGATTAATTTTCAATCTGAGTATGTGTAAATTAAACACAAAGTTTGTCTCTTATAATATTTCAAACTTGTAAGAACATTAAGTATGTTGATATAATTAATTAAATAAATGAATCAATCAAAAGATTTAGCTATTTATATAGTTGTATACAATTGTATTATTCCTAATTGTTAATTATAATATAACAATAATGAAGTAATAATATTGTTTTATAAATTATAACAATAATTTATTTTACTGTATTATGCTAAATAATAAATAATAATACAAATATAAAAATAAATTCAATAAAATATATTCATGATTATCTTGACTGGTGTAATGAACAGAAAATAGAAAAATACAAGTTGCACACTACCACAAATCATTTTTGAAATAGTAGTCATGACTCATGGCTGGTTAACATTAAAGTTAAAATACAATCAAAAAGGAAAAATAAATGAATAATGCTATCAATAAAATATAATCAAAAATAAAACATTAAACGATTGGTGTTTCAGTACAAAATTATAATTAACTCATAACAATTTTTAATGTATAATATTAGTCACTACATATCTATACGTTTAACTGTATATAAACTTTCAAAAAGTAAAGTGTAACCAGTGAACTATCTTAATTTTTCAAATTTGCTTTCAAAATATAATCTTATATTGATTTTAGTAATTAAGGTATATGTATTGCAATTAATATATTGGTAATTTGATTGAGATAGGCATTTTCAACTGATAAAATATCACAGGATATGCCAGAACACAATTTGTACTTTCTGGGCGCACACAGCACACTTATGAGTATTAAAAAATAAAACTTTATAGTTTTTTGAAAATCAACATTATATCAATTCATTTAATTATTGATAAGTAGTAAATATTAAATAATGACTCACTAAACAGCTAATGTTTTTATTATATAACATTTTATAACAATTTATATACAGTATAAAAATATGGTTAATAATTATACATTTGTTCATTTTCTTTTCTTTTTTTTTTAAATTGAAACAATTAACTTACTAATTACAGTACAATACAAGTATTTTTGATGGCTCACTTATGCGTGTAGTCGCTATATAGAAAAGAGTTGGTAAAGGAACAAGTAACAATAAAGCGTAGTCAACTGGTGGATTTTCCAACTGAGTTATAGCTACAATACCAAATCCATGACTGACCCAATGTACGGCTACAATCAATATGTTTCTTGGCACACATACAGTGTTCACAATCAAATACTTTGCAGACTGTTGAATTAAAAATAGAGCATTATTCACAACTTTAATGAAATAGTTAATATAAAATATAAAATATTTAAATACCTGATTTATTTCTGTAGCAAAATGAATCGCACTTGATATTACAGACACAACAATTACAATATAAGGAAAGGTGACATCTATTTAATAAAATATATAGAAATTAATTTAAATAACACATAATTTAAATAAAATATTTCTAAATATACTTACAAACAATACCTCCTAGAAATGCATGAATTATAGCTGCTATAGGAAAAAAATATAATCCAGCATATATAGTTTTTAAGTAGGCCCCTCTGTTAAGACCAAAATAAGCAGAGAGCAAAGGACGTATCGTGAGTAAAACAATTATACAAGTGAAATAAAAAATAAAAATCATGGAATACCTGAAAATTGATAACCAAAAATAAAAATATGTTAAATTACACATTATGACTAATATGTTAATAAATATAATAAGTAATATCATTAATAATAAATAGTTTCAATAATTTAAAATGAATGATATAAATATAAATAAAACTTACAATGGATATACAGCTTCTTGAGTGCATCGTAATGATTCACCGTAATCTGGTGTTGGGTTATACAAAACTGTATACCAATCAGATAGCCATTGTGTACGACACGATCGAATCCATAGTTGGCCAATAGGGTCAACAACTAAGACTGCTACGGCCGCTGCAATAAATATTTCCAGTATTGCAGATATATTTAAGACAATTTTCGTTTTCGTTTTTTTTTGAGAGTTTCCACTGAAATTAAAATATAAAGTATTAAAAGCAATAAAATTAAAACTATTTTATAGAACTACATAAAAAAATTCAAAAATTAATACCTTTTTCCTTTGAATGCCCATAAAATTGATGACAAAGATAGATCTATGTATACAGCATGAAATAATAAAGGCACAGTTGCCATAAATAGGAGATACATGTAATCATATGACGATGGTGAATCAGTGCATGGTTGACAAATGTGAAATGAATTTACTTTTGTACCAGATGGACATGAGCCACAATCACTTGTACGTCCATTACCCAAATCTCGTCGACCACAATAGTAACCTGGACATCTCAGTTCGAGTATATGGTCAATATTGTTATGATTCTAAAAATACAAAATTAAACCCATTAACTAATAATGCATATTTCACAAAAAAATTTTACATTGTGTTATACTATATAACAACAGATTCAACTCACATTAAGAAAATGTTGGTAATAATCTCCCATTACAGTATGTCAAAATGCGCAAAAATTGTATACGATTATGTTTTACCTAAAAGCATAAACATTAACAATGACATTAAAATAAATAAATATAATATGAGATAATATAAGCAGTATCAATAATGAAGGATATGGGGCTATATAAATCAAGAAATTTAACAGAAATATTTATTTGAAATTATGTTTTGAATAGAATGTTATTTTCACAGAATGATATAATTTAGGAGTGGTTCCGATTATACAGGTTCTTAAAGTGGTTACTGGTATTTACTGTAACAATGATTAATAGTCCAGTAATAGGTAAATGTATCGTAAACATATTATATGTCTATGAAATATGTAGTTGATAAAAAAAGGAGAATACAATGTTAAAATATGAAATAAATTAAACTAATACTCACATTAAGCAATATGAATGTATTAGTTGTGTCAACCTGCAGTAGGTACTAATTATCTAGCTGTGTATCAACACAAACCATCATTCATTTTAAAAAGCTTACTTGTTAACAGTTATAGTGTATACTGAGTTTAAAATTAAAAATTATTCAGAACAGTAGAACACTAATTAATGCTTTTTAAAAATGTTAGTAGCCGCGAAAGTCGAAATACCTAGTACATTATACTAAAATGTATACGGTATATTAAGTAATATAAACACTGACGAAAATTTTTTTTGACATATTGTAATAATTCGGTCGTGGTCTTGGTTGATCTTCGATCAGTTCAATCAGTCTTAATTTTGAATCTTGACTGAATTATTATAAACTATTTGGTCATAACTCGTATAATAAAATTAAAAATACGAATATTTTACTTTAGAATTTTAATTGATAGAATTTTCTTAATATTAGAATTAGTGATTTTGATAACATAGAGTTCTGTGATAATAAGAAAATGTTGATGATAACATTATCTGTGGTATCGAATTTGTGTACTGAACATAGCTCGTATTGTTCCGTGATGTTATAGGTAGTACTATAGTGTGTAATAGAGAGCCCATATAATAATATAATATATTATGTTATAGGCTCTCTTGTGTGTAATACACCCATGATTCATGAATATATATAAGTTATATGCACTGAACTATACAAAAAAAAAAAAAAACTATATTGTATTTGGTTCAGTGGGTTTATGAATGTACCACAATATGTTATACTTAGCAATTTAGCATCCTTACATTTGTATACTAAATTCAATTTCTTTGAGAAAACGTACATATAATTTTTATATAGAAAACTTATATTTTATTAACTGCAACTACACAATTCTGCAATAGTGGAATATACTGCAAGACTTATTCTATTACACCAAATTGTATTTTTGACATGGATATTTCATCTCTTAATCTAAACTCAGAATTAAACCTCATTAAATATAGGAACAAAATACAATTTATGATTTGACATTATTTTGCCTAATACGCCATAAATAAAGCAAACATTATACAAGTGTCATGGATGTTATATTCTTAATATAAAAAAATTACATAGGAAACTAATAATTAATACAAATAAAATAATTTGAGTTTATTACAGATAGAATGAAATTAAACAAAAAGCTTTCTAGATGCTTGTTACAAACAAAATATTTGAGTTAGTAACTATTCAATTCATCTAGTTCTTTCCATAGCAAAATACATTATGTTATACCATACAAAAACGTGTATATTAGGTATGAAAAAAAAATATTTACATGCCTAGGTAATTTATATAGCTACTAAATACAACAAAATAACATTTATATGTTATATTACATAATATATAAGTTATAATCCAGGTAAGGATGAAGAATCAGAATTAACAAAACTGTCAAGATTGTCAAGTATATCATAGTTAATTTTTGATGAAAGTTTTTTCTTTTTCAAAACTCGTTCCACAGCTTCAGCTGCAGTCTTTGCTGGTGTTCGTAAAGAATTTCTTGCTTTTTTTTCTTTAGCTTTAATAACCTTTGGGTTCTTTGCTCTTTCTTCTCTATTCAATTGCATTTTTCTAAAAGCAGTACCATGCATTTTCATCCACATGTTTCTCTTGAGTTCATGGCTTTCCTTAGACAGAATATAAGAATCTATTTCATCTTCGTCTATTACGACATCATACAATGAATCCTCTTCATCATCATCTTCATAAGACCGTTTATTTTCAGATAAACCCATAATTTCCAATGAAGGCCCTACATTGGCAGGTTTACTACTACCTCCAGGTTCAGGAGATGCTGTTGCTGCAATTTCTACCAAGTTGACACCTAAAACTGTAGTATTTTTTTTCTTATTTAGTTCTTTTTCAATTGCAGTTTTTACTTCATCAATCACTTTTTCACTATCGTTGGCTTCAAAAAATTTGTCTATGCGTTCCTTATCTTTAGCACGAGCTACTCGATAGGATGGAGGATCATGAGTTTCTTCTAAATCAACAGACATAAACTCTTCTATTGATAACATACTAGAAGGTGTGTCTTTAAACTCCAGTAACCGTTTTTTCAAAGTAGCATGGTGACAGTGAACAACTTTAATAATGTCATCAGTAGTACGGTTAAAATCATGCATACGCCCTGAAATCAATAAAGCTGCACCACACAAACTAGATGGTCTTCTACCTAAAATATGAAATAAGAAATTAGACTGTATTATGTATAATATTATATAATAGGCCTAGTGAATAAATTTACCTGTATGAATTGAGTCCCTCATCATTCTTTGCAATAATCGCATGGCCGTTGTATACACATTGTGGGTCTTATCACCAAAATCTAGAGAATTAACAAAACGCATAAGGAAAATACTGGGATCAAGACTAGGTACTGTCAGAGTCAATGTTTGCATCATTCTCAAATATGTCTTTCCTAGTTCAAATGCATTAACTTCACTAGCATCAGCTACATCTAATAGCATGTGCATAGTGCCTTCCATACGGCACGCAATATAGACAGATGCTGCATAGATCAGAGCATTCTTTCTTCCGCGAGTAAAATGTCTTTTCAATGCCATATTGTAGTAGACACAAGCGTTTTCCAAAGTTTGAGGACTAAGGTTGAGACTGTTGCTTAACACTTGTATACCACGCCTAGCTTTTGCTTGAGTCATTTCTCGAGACGGTTGCTTCATGCCATGGTGAAAAGCGCTGCCAAAGTTGTGAAAATTAGCAGCTTGAGAATCAGATGATAAAAACTGCCCAACAGCACGAGATCCATGGTCAGTTTCTTCAAATTGAACTTCAGACACAATATGTGATTCGTCCATGACGCCACCACAGTCCATGCATACTGTTGGTCCATCACTGGAATCGAGGTTCAGAGAACCACAGTCTGAACACTTCATGGCTGCTGCTTTAAATCTAATTATTAAAAAAAATTATTAAAATAACTGTCGGTAAGCAAAAAAAAAAATAGTAACAGAACTAATCAGATCGAGGATCAGGACTAACTTAGATTATGAAGATCATTGATGAAAATGATGAGGACTAAACTTTAATAGTCGATTTATTGACGTAAAGTAGTATATCCAGTAACACACACACGCACCAGATAGGTATGAGTGGAAATATTTTTTAGGATCAAAAGTATACAAAAACCAATGTATAAAACAGGGTAATTAATCATATTATTTATTTTCTTTATAATAAAATGGGGTGTCTATAACCACGCACTTGGACGAGGGACTAAAACATGATGTATACAAGTCACACGATATCGTTCGTGGCGTAAAACGATTATGAACTTTCATTATTTCATAATAAGACGTCACAATCCAACCCCCCGGGTTATGTGTGGGGATCAAAAGACTTTAAAAACTAGGTAGACAAAATTACTTACTAGATTCACGTTGTAGATTAGGTACGTTTACGTAGGTACGAACACTACGAACACACTACACTAACCACCGCCAAAGCAAATCCATAGAAAGGAGAACGGAGACCAGACAAACTGCCAAGTGGCGAGTGGCGACTGGCGACCACTGAACGATCACTGATCAGCCGATGTCGAACTTGTCGAAGTATTAAAATAAATAATAATTAATAATATTATAGAATTACACCTCCTCTTATTATTATAAATCTATTCTGTGATAGAAGTACACATATAACGTGTTTACGTCCAGCTGCTGTACACGGGGAGCTTATATTATTCCTGTATGATATCACCATTCACCACAGTCATATATTCTGTGATATTACTTATCGTGTATGTAGTTTGCGGTTTGTAAACCATAATATTGGCTGCGTTATCAGTTTTTGAGCGGGAATAACGAGGTATTCCAAACGAATGAATTGGGAATTGGGAATAGTGATGGTAAAATGCTATTTATTTAAATAGCAATAGCTATTGCTATTGCTATTGTAAAATAGCAGTGATAAATAGCAGCTATTGCTATTTTGTATTTTTCTATACCCACCATTACTGATTCGTTATTATCACATATTAGCAGCTATTATCTATTTGTAAAATATATATTTTTATAATTAAAATTACACTTTGGCTTTTACAAGAACAATTTCATATTATTGTTTTATATTACCATATTAAATTGTATTATTTAGATACAGTTTCATACATAATATTACATTACAAGATTATATTATATTATATGAACAAAGAGAAGAAAATATATATTTATTATTTACTTGGATTAATATTTTAAACTATTAATACATACAATATAGTTTCAGTAAGATATTGTAGGTATCTATTGTGGCCTTTGGGTGCATCCTAACATTGAATCAATGATTCTATTGTTATTGATGCTATTAAGATAAGACCAGAAAATATTTGACATAATTAGGGTTCAAAATAATATGTACTATATTATATTATAGTACTCTATTACTCTAGTACTATAGTACTAACTATACTATATAGGAAATGAAAAATATAAATAATTGTTGCAAAACTGGTATTGTAAATTTTCCAAATAAATTTACAAAAAGATATTCTGTTTTCAATCTCATTTTAGTACTCAACAAACCATACTGTAATTACATTCTGCTGTTTGATTTTATGATTTTGTTTTGTTTTTTGAGTTTTTTTGAGTTGTAATTAAAATATACATTATGAAACCAAAAACTAGTAATATTTGGGCACATTTCACAGTAGTTGAAAATACAACATATGCAATGTGTAATATTTGTAAAAGGAAGTACTCTTTTAAAACAAGTGTTACAAATTTAAAATCCCACATCAAAACCAATCATTGGATACAAATTAATTCATCAAAAGAGGTATTTCATACAATTTTTTTTTAATTACAAATCAATACAATTTTATTTAGAAATTAATTCATCAAAAGAGGTATTTCATACAATTTTTTTTTAATTACAAATCAATACAATTTTATTTAGAAATTAATTCATCAAAAGAGGTATTTCATACTATATTATTTAGAATAGAACCTACCTACTTATAGTTAATAAAAATAAAAATATACTTAACCAAAATACCTAATTTAACTTATTAATTATTATATTATTAAAAATTAAAAATTATTATTAACAAAATATGAATCTATAAACAACTAACACTTTGAATTTTAAAATTAATTATTATTTATTTATTTGTACTTTAATAATTATTGTAACGAATGTCGTCATCGACAAATTATATTATATATTTATTTGTACTTTTATAATTATTGTAACGAATGTCGTCATCGACATTATATTATATATTTATTTGTACTTTTATAATTATTGTAACGAATGTCGTCATCGACATTATATTATATATTTATTTGTACTTTTATAATTATTGTAACGAATGTCGTCATCGACAAATTATATTATATATTATATTTAATATTATTGATAACAGGATAACATATTATTATTATATTCTGTGATAGCAGTATTATAGTAGCTGCTATTTTTCTGTAATAATTTGTTTAGCCACTATGCCAGACGTCAGTGTAGCCTGCACGCTAAAAGTAAATAATGTATAGACATAAAATAGCAATCACTGCTATTATTTAAACTAGATAGCAGTCTGCGATTGCTATGGTAAAATAGCAGTGCTATTATAGCTGCTATTGCTATTTCTTACCATCACTAATTGGGAATATCATGATAAAATAAATTTTATTACATCATGATTCATGGGAAATATTATTCCAATAATATTATATTATTACTTATTATGCGGTCGTTGAGTTTTATTAGTTTTATTACATATCAATATTAAATTTTGTTATGTACTTATGTCATAATAATATAATATATTAATATATCATTTTGTAATATCGTAATTTTCGTAATTCTTCAATCAGATCAATAATTCAATGGTTCCTCATTTCCGTCATTCTGAATTTCCAAATTAGAATTTGAAAAAAACTGAATTTCGGAATATTCAAAACGCTATACGAATAGTATTACAATGATGTTGAATACTATATTTTAATGTAATATTTATTAATTATTAATTAATCATTATTTATAAGTCATTAAAATGTCATACCTCTAGAGTGTGATTAGTGTTTATATTTTAGTTTAATAAGTGTTAGCAGCCAGCAGGTTATTAAAGTTATAATTTATTTTAATAGGTAAGGTATATTACTTATGTGGTGAAATTTATACCTATTGTTTTATATCGAAATTGAAGAACTGAATGTGAAAAGAAAATGTGTGGCCGAACTGCTTGGTGAGTAACTTACCTTTATAATTATTTTCATGTACGAATATGAAATATCTTAAATAACATAATTATTCAATTGATTTACATCCTTAAAATTCAAATCTGTGTTTATTAGGTATTCATGATAGCATTTTTCATAAATTGTATTTTTGTTAGTTTGATGGTGCTGGATACTAACTGTAGACTAATATAACAATAATCTTCTTGACTTATGAATAATGACTCTATATCATAAGCATCTTTGTGTTTTATTAGTAACTTGAAATGTGAAACTTATTGCAAAGCAACGAGTTATAAAGATCGTAAAGACACATTATATCGTCAACCAGAATGGCATAATGAAATGAATGATAATTTTGAATTTAAACAATCCAACAACACAGCACCTACTGATGTAACTCCTATTCTCGTTTCTGGCGAAGAATTTGTAGGCTACCCTTCTAGGATATTGACACCCATGGTATGGGGTATGATACCTCCCTGGCATAAGGTATTTAACTAAATATAAAAAAAATATTAATCATAAAAAATAATGATTGTATAGTATTAATTGTAATTTTATTTTTAATACTAAATTAAGAAAAATTTTTTAGGGAAATTTTAACAATCATGGATTAAGTACAAATAATTGTCGAATAGAAAATATAACCACTTCAAAACTGTACAGTGAACCATTGACTAAAGGAAGAAGATGTATTATAGTTTGTGAAGGTTTCTATGAATGGAAAACAACAGAAGGACCTGGAAAGAAAAAGCCATATTTTATATACATGCCCCAAAAAAATGGAGTTAGTATTGAATAGAAGTAACCACTTTTTTTGTATTTAACCAAAAAGTCATAAATAATAATTGTAATAGGTAATTAACAAATCTTTAAATAAATGAAAACTTATTATAAAAAATATTTTTATATAGGTTTCAGTTTATGATACAAATGCTTGGGAATCAGCTCAATGGTCAGAGCAATATGGTTGGTGTGGACCATCTTTACTCCAATTAGCAGGTATTTACAATAAATGGAAATCGTCTGATGGAGAAGATGTTTATAGCTATTCAATTATCACAATGGAATCGAGTAAGACGTTCTCTCAACTTCATCACAGAATTCCTGCAGTTTTAGAAAATGAACAACTTATAGAGGTTGGTCCTTTTACATAAAATAATCATTATTTTAATGTTTATTTAGTAATAAATTGTACTTCTTTTTAAACTTCTTTTTAAACTTCTTTTTATTACATAGGATTGGTTAGATACTAGAAGGGTGTCTGCAAGTCAAGCTATCTCTATGCTTCGTCCTACTGATAATTTGACCTGGTATGAAGTGTCAAGCATAGTCAACAACTCGCGTAATAAAAGCGTAGATTGCAATAAACCAATATCAAAAATGTATGTATCTTAAGTTATATAATTTAATTATGTGTATGATTTTAGGCCAAATATGTTAACTTGTTTATTTTAAAAAGTAATTTTAAATTCATTATTTATTTACAGAGTTAACAAAAGCAGCACTTTTATGACATCTTGGTTATCAGGAAAGAATAAAAATAGTGATAATAATGATGAAGATCAAATGAGGAAAAAACCTAAAAAATAATTATTCAATATCATAAAATTTTAATTGATGTATACAACATAATATGTTATTTATAAGAATAATATTTTTACAATAAAAGATTTAATATTTGATTCATTTTTTAAAGAATTGCAAATGAGCACAACGCAACAGTTATTTAATATTTTTAATAATAACTACCCAAATTAAAACTATTGATCAAGTAATTGTTTATATGCTAAATAATCACTGTTTAGTTAATATTTTAGTTTTCACCATACAACCAAGAATCACTGGATCTTGACCATGATACCACTTCTTTCTCCGAAAACCACAAAGCAATTTCTTTGTTGGCTGATTCTACAGCATCCGAACCGTGAATTATGTTGCTAATAATTTTAAAAATTTAAAAATTATAATCAAAAAAAAATGTTTATTGATTTAGGAAATATTTACCGGCCAACTTGGATGCATAAATCACCTCTAATTGTACCAGGATTTGAGTTTTTTGGGTCTGTTGCACCAAGGATGAAACGTCCAGTCTTAACAACATCCAATCCTTCCCAAACCTATAATACGATGAAATAATTTTTTTTATTATTTTTAATCAAGTGAAAAACATTGTGTCTAATTACCATTGGTACTACAGGTCCAGAAGACATATACTTGACAAGGCCAGGAAAAAATGGCCTGCTTGATAAATCAGCATAGTGTTTTGATAACAATTCTTCTGATGCCTGGAATAAATAATAAGTAACTTGATATTTAAAAATATTAATTTTAACTTAATATACCTAATATATATTTTTTTCAGGAGAAAATATACAAAATCATGCTTTGAACCGAGGCTACAAAGTGTTTTAAACAAGTGCATTTTTTTATAACGTTTTATTAGAATTGAAAATACTTGCCGAAAGTTAAAAAAAAAACTGTTAATAGTTAAAACCATGTTAATGAAAAAAACATTTTAAACTCATTAAAAACCCCTGTTCTTAACATAAAAGAAGTTGAGCAATTCAATTTATCTATAACCTACCTCTGGCTACTATTATTGATTTTATTTTACATAGTTTTTATAAATACTAAATGTATAATGTATTGTTAAAATACTAACTATTAAAATAATGTTAACCTAATGTTTTCAGTCTTAAATTTTAGATAATATTTGTAATTATATTATTGTAATTCCCGATTTTGAACTTAATAAAACTTACTATAACAACGAAATTTAATTATTTTTTAAAACAGTTTTTTTATTGAAATTTAAAATGCCATAACATTTTATGCACAATGTGTATAAGTAGTACAACAGTAGAGCATTAGTTTAACCACACCACCCTTGATCTCAATGTAAATGGCAGTGCTCTACTTAATTTGTCTATTGTAAATAGTTATTGTCTGATTAAAGTAATAAATATTTTTATTTAAGAACTATGAGTACTTACCCACATAAATTTCATTGCAACCAATTTGAATCCTTTTTCCTCAAAGCGTTTGATTATCTTGCCTACCAGGCCGCGTTGAACACCATCCGGCTTAACCATGATGAATGTACGTTCTGAATAAGCGTCTCCACTCATTTTTCTGTAGAATTAATAAACACAATCTGCACAAACAAAAAAAAAGGCAATATTTTACTTTTTTACTCTAACACCAGTAACACCAAAGATCCAATATGCTAAGTATGACTAGAACGAGTAGTCGCAAAAAACGTAATGGACATGGATGTACTAGAAAAACTTGATAATATTGTCTATTTTTATTATTATTATTATTATTATTATCATCATTATTATTATCATTACACGTGGGCGTTGGCTGTTCCAAGTTTCAAACAGCGCAACGCCGCTGTTTAAAGTATAGATTATAATATTATATGGATTATTTTATAACTATAATATATTTCTATGAATATGTCGTTAATCGTTATGGCTTATGGATATGTAAATTATTCGTTTATTAAGGTATTAAGGTACAACAGTTATTTTAATTTATTGATACATTTTTAAAGTTGAGATGAAAAGTGGACTACTTAACGGAATATCCATTTATACTTCACAAAGTATATAGGTAGATTATCATTACCCATTGTCACATTTTTGCACAAATGAAAATTATAATAGTTTAAACTAAGAAAATTATATTTTACCACGAATAAAAATATACGAAAATAAATGTCGATTTCCTTTGTAAGAACAATTTTTTTATTTTATTTTATTAAGTTATCAGCTTTAGTGGTTAAATTTATGAGCACAGTACACAGAGTGTATTATTGTTAAAAAGTAAACTTAGCTTAAAAATATACCTCGAAAACTTGGCGTCGGATCTAAAATATTTTAACAAATACGAGTAAAATATTAATATTAAAACATTGGTCACTTTTTTTTAATTCGGGGGATATTAGAACATGCTATTATTACTTTATGAATAATTAATAAGTACCTATTAACATTTTAATCACAAATAAGTATACCAAAAAGGCTAAACGCATACTTTAACATTAGTAAAATATATTAGATTTACTGTAGTCTGTAGGTAAAATAAGTTATTTATATTAGAGTATTGGGTGCTTTTCAATTGTGCCGGCTTCCGACAATTTTCGGTTATCGCGATTTGGTAAGGTTAAGTTCAATGTACCTACATGGCTACATAATATTATTATTTACCTACATTTAATTATTCCAGTATAGTAGCCCACTAAAGTACCACCATAAATATTAAGTTGTTGTTAATGTTCATACCATTTTACAGAAGTCAGCTCCACTGTCCAATAATACCTACATCATACAATGCAATGCCATACATAAAAGAATAAGAATGTCAACGAACTTGCAATTCCCAAAATCCCAACACAAGTGTTAATCTTTTTTTGGCAAGATTTAATATTATATTGCCAAAAAAAAAAAAAATTATTTTTTAAAATATAACTGCTTCACACTCTTTTTTTCGCTGTAAAATATCATTTTCTCGAGAAAATTTTACATCTTTCTCGTTTGTTGTCAAATATTTCAGATTTGCATGTTTTATAAAAATAAAATAATAAATACAAATTAAATAATAGTGTAAATCAGTCATATTTTAAATCTTCGACACTCCTCCATACTTATACTTTTGGCAGACGTCAGTGAAGTGAATATTGTGAAAATGTTACATTTCACGAACAAACCTACGTATAATAAGTACCTAATAACGTATAAATGTACGTTGTCACAATTACCGAAAATAGAAATAGGTAAATAAAAAGTTTTAATTTATTAACCATTTATATAAACAGGGTAGTTAATAGTTAAATTGGTTATACTATATACCCATGGCTTTAGATAGAAAGCCGTATATCTAAAGCCGTATATATACCTAATCTTATTGACAGGGGATCTAAATAACCACATAGGGAACTAGGGTTGCCAACCGGCCGGTATTTTCCCGGCCCGGCCGGTAATTCACATCCATAGACTTAAAAAGCCGGTTGCCGGTAATAACCGATAAAAAGCCGGTATTTTCAAAATAATAATTGTAAAATTATATAAAAAGCCAGTATTTCCATTTTCCATCTGAACGAGAGTTTCGATATAAATATATTAATATTATATCGTTTTGTAAAATTGGTTATCAATTATCATATTGCTGTCAATAAATATTGTATACATTAATATATATATATTTTAATATAGCTTAATATACATTTAAAAGTTTATAATTTACTTTACCTACTACTTTATTTAATTATTTTATCATAATGTAATACTAATATTATTATATTATTATTACTAATAATTATACTTATATCAAATAAAAATTTACTGAAATTATGACTTTTTTTTTTTTTTTTTCTTACACTTGGGCCGGTATTTTCCAAATTAAAAATTGGCAACCCTATAGGGAACTAGTTAACAATATCCTAGTTGGGGATCTAAATTATTCATTTTGTGTTTAGATTCCCCTTGGTCTATTATAAATACCCTTATATAGTATATACCCAAGGTGGTTTTACACAACAAGTCAAGGGATGTTTTCGATTTTTTTTATCCGAGCGTAACGCAGCAAGTGACTGAAAACGTGGGCATCACTACTGACAGCCGACAGGGGAATTAATTGACTCGTGCCGAGGGATCTAGTGACCACAGGGATTGTTGGTTATACGTCACTAGTTCCATTGCATACAATTACATTATCTAATACACATTATACCGAATATTACAAAATCAAAATAGGCTTTCTTAGCGCCCTTAGTGGATGATGTCCACAACGTAACTAGGTCAATGAAACTAGTTCTAAGTAAGTACAGTAGATAGCACTTTTGAAACAACCCTTTATTATGTTACACTATAACGTTCACAAACTATTTCTCAAATGTTATATAATTCTAACAATTGATTTAAGTAATTATGTTACAGTCAACTAAATACGACATAATATTATGATTAATATTCTCTAAGTGGAAGACTATACAAAACATGAAAAACTAACAGCTTCACTTGAACAAACTGGCTCTGGTCAGAAAAAGAAAAGTGCATTTAAACGTCAAAAAACTAGCAAAAAACTTCCGCAGCAGCCACTACAAGTCGACTCAAGAATCCAACTCTCAACATTTCAACAATACCCAGACACCCAGTGCATCCAATCTGCAGTCGAAGTAGAATATTTCAAATCAAGAAGGATTACTGGACTGGGCAACAAGTGACAACATCCGCGACATTACTTACAATTGTCAGAGACGTTGGAGTTGGTCTGTCGACCTAGGAATTTTGGCAACTAGGCTTTAACGCATCATTTTTCAACGAACTGCCGGATTCGAGGAATATTACTTTCCAGGAGGTTTTGATTTTTGGTGACTTGGCAGAAAAAAATTTGGATTTCTGAATAGGTATATTAAAATTAGGTTGCTGAATTTTATATTTCTGCCATTTCTGAACTCTTGTGATAAAAAATTGTTTACGTATCCCTCATAAATGAAATAATATAATACAATCTACCGTATTAATTACCAACATCGGCCATATCACACTAAATCAAACCACCAATATCTTATTATATAAGATAACATAAAATACATTTTTGGATAAGTTTATTATAATATGGTGTATTAAAAATGAGATCGGTACGGGCGGCCATCTACTGTGCGTATGGGCGTGGCTTTGTTCCGACGCGTCGCCAAAGACAAGAGCGTCGCATTATTTCAATATCGACTGCCGATGAGCTCAAATGATTTAAATAGTATATTAAGATGCGTTGAGCCGCATTGTTTCGTACGACACGGTCGGACGCGGTTGCCACTTGCCATACAAAATAGCAAGTCGAACGCACAGGTGACCGGAGCGTCCCGAGAGAACACGACAAGTTGAATCAGCAGGTGGTCTGCACGGAGCCGAAGAAAACTGGTCGCCGCGGCCGTGCACCGATCTCATTTTCAACACACTAATACATTTGTCACTGATGTAATTAATACCGTGTGGCGTGAACATAATATTATTGGGTGTTACATAAAAAATCGACGGAAGAAATACGTTACTCCAACAGTAATACACACCAAATCTTAATGAACCATTATAAATCTTAAATCGAAATGATAATATTGATGACAATAAATTAATTTATCAGAGACTGATAACAATAAAAATAAAATCAGTGCTGCCTTAGTGGCATGAAAACAGCAAAAAATAACATTCGTTTAAATGGTGATTGGTCAAAAAATCTTCAAAATAATATGTTTGGTCAAAATATTTTTGAACAAAAATGTCTTTGAATAAAATATCATTCATACTGATTTTTATCAGCTTATTAGCTTTATTAGTTATTGGTGTTATTACAAAATATCATTATTATATCTGCGATCAGCTATTCTACATTTCAAATTTTATTGTACATATTAGAATAATTGCTAGGTATACACATATTAATCATATAAATATTTTTGTATAAATATTATATGTAAATATGTCACACATTATTTCATTAAGACAACAACTGTAAAAACCTTATCTGATTATTAGGTGGGATTTTTGTAATTTAACTACAGCTGAGCGTTTTAGCCGGTTTATATATCATTTAGTCACAGCCTTTGACTTTTGAGGAAATGTTACTTTATACCTGATTCGTCTACCTAATTTGAATATCTATAAGCCCCTTCGATATCTATGATAATATGCATAACAATTAAGTTAATTATATGAATAACGATTTTTAAAAAAAATCAGTATAATTGATATTTCAAGCAAAGACATTTTTGGTCATAAGTTATAAGCACAGATATATAGAAAACATATATATGTTGTTTTATATAACTGTGGTTATAAAATATTTTCACTAAAAATATTTTGACCAAAGATATTATTTCGAAGATTTTATGACACGGAACCGTTTAAATTGTATTCATGTTTATGAAATATGTACTGATGTTATATAAGAGTGTATAAAAAAATATTTAAATATTTTTATACTTGTGGAATACGCCTACATATCAGTCATATTATATTTAACTCGACGGTGAACATCTATATTTCTGATACTACGATATTAAAAAACATTTTTCAGGAAAAACAAGGATCTTTAAGAAAAACCTCAGGATTTGGACAAATATTATCGCGTGACAACACTGCACGTATTGACAACAAAACTTGCGCTTAGTTTGAAGATTCTATATAATAAAAATGAAGGGTGGTGTAAAATCAGAAAGAGACGATTGTATCAAAATATGGACGTATTTCAACAGTTTACAACCTGAACTATCAGAAATATTTGAATTGTTATTTGGCTCAACGGATCTTTATACTGCAAGAGTAGCCACAAAGGACCAATGTATAAAGGATATAAACCATAATATTTTAAATAATGAAAATATTGGTTCAAAATGTCCGAATTCTAATCTATGCAACGACTGTAAAGATTTTAAAAAACCGTTTTGTTCAAAGTATCACATAGTTGGTCCTAAACCTCATTGGATTGATTGTATAAAAGAGAAATTTGGAAATACTTCACTACATTGGCTATCTGAAGAAATAATCGTAGATATAGCCAAATACTCAAGCTATGACGTAGAAGTGGAATTAAGAAATATTTATGAACAGAATTATGTTGATTGTGTAGATATCAAACACGAAAATTACAAAGACCTTTTAAAAAGCAACAGCATTATGTTTAAAGACAATTTAACTTTTCTCAGTACCAATTATTGGTTTAAATTAATCTTTAAAGTTATTGCTTTAAATATAAACAAAAACCTGATTGAAAAGCACAACCAATTTACAAGCGAGAAAAATAAACATGTAAACACTAATGTAATCAACAACGACAAAAACAAAGAAATAAAAAGATATTTAGACTCAATGGGTATCTTTTATTCAACGTCAAATTTAAATATTATTACCGAGGAAGATATTCAACATTTGAAGATCATGTTGCAGACTATGAATCTAGAAAAATAAAATAGAAGACTGTACATTAAATTATTTAGAAATTATTATTTATCTATTTTTATGTATATATATTTGTATTATAAATTTTAAATAAATTAATACCTATAGCACATGGGTATATTAATTAAACAGTGTTTTTATTTCTATTTGTTATTCCATTCCGTTTCATCTATATTTACAAATTTATAGACTTCTGAAACATGTTAATTATACCATGTATATTGTCTACTATATGACTATACTGCGTAATATAAAATGTGTTAGTTTTATTTGTTCTCACTAATTTCAGTGATTTTATAAATACGGAAATAATATATAAATTACAAATTCCCGAATAAAAGTCTCCAAAAAAAATAATCTTATCTGGTGGAAATAAAGTAGTAAAAAAAGTCCCAAATTTAATAACTATGATTATTTTAAATGCATTTAAAGTTGGAAAATAAGTATTTGGCAAAGATCGTAAATATTTGGAAATAATTTTTCTTATTATACTAAAATTTTATGATTATTGTACTCTTTAATATACAGAAAATAACATACCTATTGGCTATAAGTATTAATTAATTTTTTTCGATTTGCAAACAATTTAAAAATGTTTATAAAAAAAAAAAAAAAAATAACAGTGAATTAAAAAGCATAAACATTGAAAAAAACTTCATCATTTCACATCACTTCGGTTTATCAATAGTCTATTATTTTAATATTTTAAAAGTATATATATAAAAAAAAATTGTAGGAACACTATGGATAATTTTGCTTATTATAATAATATAGAAGTATACTCAAATGTCAAAGCACCATTAAAATTAAATTTTACAAACAGAATAATCATTTATGGTAATGATACGACGTCCACTTGTTAGTCATTTTTAGAACGAATTGAAATTTTATCAAAAGTATCATATAAGTTGCCTATACTAAACGCCTTGTAGGATATGGTATCTGTCCATTGAACCGGATGATAAAAAAAAAACTGCAACAACTACTGAGTAACTGCAATCACTAAAATGGTTAATAAGGATTTTTTTGGGGGGGGGGGGTGTACATTGACAAACATGTTATAATATCTCGTGGAGCAGGTCACACACAAAAATGTATCCCTTACTTAATCGACCACCACATATAGTACAAACACAAAGTTAGGAAACACAATGGTAACTGTGCGAATAGTAAACTATAGGGTGAGCTTGTGAGTACATTTTATAGTAAACAGTGAATTATGCTGTAATAATATTAATAAAGTATATGCCATAATACACGAAAAAACGATATATTTTAGCGTTTTAGTTTGATTGTTATCTGTATTCTGTTGAAATAATTTAGAGCATCAAACGAATATATATATATTACAATATTAATTGTCATAACCAAAGCTGTGAATTCTATGCACTTACAAACTATTAAAAATTCACAAATCACTGAAAAAATTTATGTTGATATTTTTTACGTTTTTATGATGGTACATCGTTTCGTCATCGTACCTATATAAGATCATAACTGTTCAATTTTGAATGTCATAACCTACTTCTTCGCCACATATTGTTCATAATGTGTTTTTTTTTTCTAAAAAAACGGTTATTTGTGGCCTTTCACATGAAATTTGGAGATATTACATATTATTATTGTTTTATACAATAGTGCGACGTTCCTTTAATTAGTATTGAGTATTTTTGAAATGATCGCAGTCATATTTCACTGTTAAAAATACGAATAACTAAATTTATTTTGAAAAAACTCAACAAACAGTTGTGTAATTATGATTATAATGAATCTTCTTATTATTTAAACAATTATTAATGATTTTAAGTAAATATAAATGATAGTACAAAATATAAATATTATATCATAAAAAACATACTGTATATAATATAAAGACATAATGGAATAAAATTAAAATTAACATATAACATAATATAATAAGCAAAGAATAATAATTTCAATAATTTTTTTTGCTTATTGTATTATTATATTATGTTATATGTTAATTTAAATTTCATACCATTATGTCTCTATATTATATGTTATAGATATTTCTGAAAAACTTTCATCTTCATGAGGTTTGTTGAGTTCGTCGTCTTCGGAATTCAACGAATTATTACTACGATACATATAATATCTGTAACATAAAACAAATAGTAATTAATATTGTGTAATATCATATGTATTTATCTACATAATAGTAATTTATGTATACGAATGATTCTGTATGAAATATATATTGTACACAGTATAGTGCACCCTCTCTTTTTTATATTTTCGAAAACAAATTTTGGTCGTTTGTTGAAAGTACATATTATTTTGGTAGGTACCTACGTGTTCGTCTATTTTATCTATTCTCTATTGTATCGACATTAAGGGAACCATAACTATATATTCAATGATAATTAAACGAAAATAGTTCACTTACAGGTTGAAATATGATCTTTAATTTTTATTTTCTTACTTTGACTTCGCCGAGGTTGTTATCATGGACAATTCTAATTTATTTTCATGTAGATGTTGATGAAGTTGCTCTATATTCGGCAGGATCGACGAAGTCATCATCCCAAAAGTATGCGATATCGATATCAGGGTTACAATTCCACGAATCAATTTTTGCCATAGAGTCGACAAACTATACAGGCAAGATATTTTCCAAACAATTTAATACAATAATAAATTTGAAGTTTCGAATTAGAAATCAAACCAATAATCAATAACCAATAAAAAAAATTGTTTAAATATGGATTGACTTTACTAAAGAAGAGTACCTATACTATATTTGAGTCGTTACTAAAAATAAACACTGTTATAGTAGATAAAAAAATAGTTCGTTTTCTAATATTGATCTTAAAATGTTGTTAACACTTGTGTGTGTTTTTTGATTATGAAATTTAAATGAAAAAAATATCAAAAATAATAATACCAATGCGCAAACAACAATCGGCGATGTTTATCATTCTGGGACGGACTTGGTGACAGGGATACCACATCCCTCATTATGGGTTTGTTATGGACAATGTATGTTTGAAAAGGTTTAATGTATGTGAAGCTGTTATGTGTGTGCGTGTATGTGTGTGTGTGAAACATTCCTATGCATAACGTATGATTTATTGGTAAATGAATAAAATAGGTATCGATATGTTAACTAATATATATAATATGTTTGGTTGTTGTGTATGTGTGCGTGTGTGTGTGTGATGTAAGATTACTTATGTAATATGTTATGTGTGTGTGTGTGTAAATAAAAGGGGAAGAAATATAATTGATTGGGAAGGGGAAAAATATTTCATGGTCATTGTTTTTCTTAAAAAGGTGGGGGTTTGAAGGAGAAGGTATAAAATATATGCCGGTTACGTGTAGGATCTGGTGATGGTGTTGGGTTTATGCGTGTTGCGGGTTGCCTATATTGAGTAATTAATACAAGTTTGGGAGGAGCTGTGTAGTTGTTGCCTATACAGGCCATGCATATCCTTTTACATGTAAATTTAAGGGGGAGGAGGTTCTAAATCCCCATTTTACATCTACTCAAGTGTGCATTGAGTCCTGAGTAACTTTATTAATAACTAATTTCTACTTTTCTAATACAGCAGGTACTGCAGTATTAAAAAAAAAAATAATAAATCAGAGTGTACATACTTTTTGTGTCTTTTGCGCAAAGTTGTCTTTTGTTTTTAAAGAACTCTCATCTTCATGAGATTCGTTTTGTTCGTCGTCATCGGAATTCAACGAATTATTACTACGATACATATCTGTAACATAAAACAAATAGTAATTAATATTGTGTAATATCATATGTATTTATCTACATAATAATTTTTATCTATACGATTCATTCTCTATAAAATATATATAGTAAGTACACAGTATATACTGCACCCTCTCTTTTTTATATTTTCGAAAACAAATTTTGGTCGTTTGTTGAAAGTACATATTTAGGTAGGTACCTATATGTTCGTCTATTTCTTTATTACACGTTTGATTATCGTGTTGACTTTAAGGGAACCATATCTATATTCAATGATGATTAAACGAAAATAGTTTACTTACAGGTTGAAATATGATCTTTGAATTTTCTTTTTTTCACTATGGCCATGCCGCCGTTATCATATATTATAGTTCTTTTATATTTTTGTGTACATGTTGATGAAATTCTTCTATATTCGGCAAGATCAACGAAATCATCATTCCAAAAGTATGCGATATCAATACCAGGATCACAATTCCACGAATCAATTTTTGACATAGCGTCGACAAACTATATAGGCAAGATATTTTCCAAACAATTTAATACAATAATACATTTGAGGTTTTGTGTTAGAAATCAAACCAATAACAAAAAATTGTTTAAATATGGATTGACTTTACTAAAGAAGAGTACCTATACTATGTTTGAGTCGTCACTAAAAACAAACACTGTTGGTAGGTACAAAAACATTGTTCGTTTTCTAATATTGATCTTAAAATATTGTTAACACTTGTGTGTTTTTTTCGTTTATGAAATTTAAATGAAAAAATATCAAATTATCAATACCAATGCGCAAACAACAATCGGCGATGTTTATCATTCTGGGACGGACTAGGGACCCAAACATGAGGTGAGAACCATTACACCTATCTTATGCCTTCTCAATAGTCACAGATATTATGGTAAATAATATATTATATTATTATATTATATTTTTTTTTTATTATTATTATATTTAGTTTTAAATTAGAGTTCATTGTTTAAAAATATAGTTAGATAACCTTTTTAATCATTTTATTGTTTTAAATGCTGTGTAAACCAAATGTGTGAATATTAAAATGATAAGTTTTTTTTTTTTTTTTTTTTTTTTTTTTAATAATATTAACATTTTAAATAATATAAAAGAGATGATAGTAAGTAAATTTCATGATGAATTTATTAATGTTTTCAGAAGTTGTATCTAATAAAAAGTAAGTTAAAACAATAAAGAAAGTATATATGTTTTACTACAAAAAAAAAATAATACTCATGTATTCATCGGTTCATAAATTCTCGATTATTATTAATTTTTAATAATTTTAGACGTTTTGAAATTTGAATTTATTTGTGGGTTTTTTCAATAAAATCAATTATACCTGCATATTTTGGTAATTTTACTTTCGTACCAACATTATATATTCTTAGCGTGCATTGAGTCCTGAGTTAATATTAATAACTAATTTCTACTTTTCTAATACAGTACTGCAGTGTTAAAAAAAAAAATATTTAAAAATGTAAAATAAAATAATAAATCAGAGTGTATAATACTTAGGCAGGTACATACCTTTTGTGCCTTATGCGCAAATTTTTTATTTATTTTTGTAGAACTCTCATTTTCACAAGGTTCGTTGTATTCACCACGAGGTTCATTGTGTTGCTCATGAGGTTCATTGTGTTCTTCGTGAGATTCGTTGTTTTCGTCATCTTCGGATTTTAACAAATTATAGCATAGAACAAATAGTAATTTATATTGTATAATAACATAATATGTATTTATCTACTTAATAGTTATTTCTGTATGACTGTATACGATTGATTCTCTACAAAATATATATTGTACACAGTAGTGCTACCCTCCCCTTTCTATACTTTTGAAAGCAAATCTAGGTTGTTTGTTGAACATCATCTTAAAGAGTATGTTTTCCATCATAGGGCATAATAATTAACATTTAATTTGAATATTTATAATTAAAATATCTACTTTATTTTTTTCTTTATACGATCGAAACCCCACAAACTTTATGCCGTATACAATGATGCACCCCCTTCCCTAAAACGGTTATGTTAGGATATCCCGATTTCGTCACTGGTTGTCTGTTAAAAACAAAAGTATAGCACTACTATCAATAGAGTAAATTTCGTAGTGAAATTGTTATACAATTTAGTTTAGTTATTGTGCATTTTTTGGTTTTCGGATCGATTTTCAGAGTTTCCATATCTATTCAATTGTGATAAAATCAAATCCGAGCTATATTTATTGAAAATTTCTGATCGTTCAAATATGAACTAAAAACAATTTAGTTACTGAACAACGAAAACGTTGAGATACTATTTACCGACGATATGACTGATTTTTTGTTTTTTTGTATTGAGATGATCCTCAGATACATGTTGCTTTCGCTTATGATCCATTTTATTATATTACACTTCCGCGATCAAAAGTAAATTCGTTAAGAAATGTTGTAATTGAAATAATCGATTTGCGTAAACGGTGCACTTGACTGTTATGATAAATAGATTGAATAATAATATTTGTAATTTGTATATCGTTTTGTGGAAACCAAGAAACCGACCATCGACAACAATATTTGGTTGCGCGTTATTTATTTTCAGCCACTACAAAAATAAACAGTTATACTTGTATTTTTACTATTATTTGTGAAGTAGATTTTCATCTATAATAAATATGTTTATTACAGTTTTATATATTCTGAGCGGAACGATAAATGTATTGATTTTACAATTTTTTTGTTTTGTGTTTTGTGTGTGTGTGTGTGCGTGTATTTGTGTCTATAAACACGATAAGTAGTTAAAAAAATGTTTCGATCTTCAATTTCGAAGAATGGTTTCTGATAATTGATAATCAATTGTATCCAGTTTGTACTTTTGAGAGGTCAAAATTTCTATATAATTTTTCAAAATAATTGATAAAAAACAAACAAAAAGTTAAGAGAAAACTTGAATTTCCATTTTCCACGTAAAACCATTTTTCTTTTTTGGTGTAGGTCCCTTAAATATGAATAACAATAGACTCTTATTGATACTAATTTTTACCAAATGTTTATGTCATGGTTTTAAATACGTTTTTTAATTTTAATTAATTTTTCATTTTATTTAAAAAAGTCGCTCCATCAAATACCTTGAAAATCAAATACCTATGAAATATTGTTTGAATGTCAAAAAAAAAAAAAATTATAGAAAAAGTAATAATAATAGTAGATATTTATTAAATTGAAAAAATAATAAAATAAATATGTAATACCAAAAGGGTAAGCAAACAGTATTGAAAGACTAAAATTA
The DNA here is from genome assembly GCF_020184175.1 of Aphis gossypii. Taxonomy (NCBI): domain Eukaryota; kingdom Metazoa; phylum Arthropoda; class Insecta; order Hemiptera; family Aphididae; genus Aphis; species Aphis gossypii. The sequence goes on along the minus strand of NC_065530.1, from coordinate 34,253,047 downwards.
TAGTTAAATTAACACGTCATGAAGAAAATAATAGAAATAACTGAAAACAAATTAAACATCAATATTCAAATTATAAATACAAGTTTTTAGCTGAGAACAGAAATCGGAAAAAAATCAAAATTAGGAATTTTATTACAAGTTATTTGTAGCTGACATACTGGACTATTTGTGAAGTCAGTGGCGTATTTAGGAGGGCTAAGGGGGAAATTGCCCCGGGCAACACTTTTTTGGGGAGCAGTAAATTTAACTGGAAGGTTTTATTTTTAAACTGATTTAAACAGTTGTAAAAAAAATGTGTTCCCAGGGTAGCAAAATCTTAAATACGCCACTGTGTGAAGTAATTGTTTGTAGAATGAAGCAATGCAAAAGGTGGGTTAATTCTGTTAAAGAGAGGATACCTCTTAAGACTATTTTTTTGAAATATATCAGCATAGGCTCTAACACCGTTCAAGATTTTATGTATAAAAGTGACATCAGACATTACCCGTCTTGATTTTAGCGACTTTAAGCTAGTAAAAATCGCAATATCATCAGTGTTATGAAAAAAATAATTCGTTTTATAAGCATAAAAACGAAAACATTTTATTTTTTTATTATTTATATATATTATTTATTATTTTAATTTATGCTTAGGAAACTCAATTAGCATAATATATTATAACTTAAGTAAATTAACAGCGGCCGTTACACCTAAGTGCCACTATAAGATACTTTTCAGTAATCGCTGGTTGCTACAATTAAAAAAAATGAATTGACATACCACCATGATGACACATATTTATATATGAACCATGATTTTGACAAGAAATCATTTCGAAATGTATGGTAATTTGTTATACATTAAAATATCTGGTGAAGTCATTAATCAGGATTAAATATCCAAAAGGGGATGCAAAAGTTTAAAAAAACGAAAGTATCTAAATACTGTACTCTCCCGGTTTAACGGCCTCCTAAGCATAGATAATATTATCTATGCTCCTAGCCCCTAGGCCCTTCGTCACAGAAACATACGTCTTTGTATGACTGTATCTATATATGTACTTAAACATCATAATAATATATACTCTATATAGGTACCACGATTTAAGATCGTGATAGGTGCTATGGAGTAGATTAACTACAGTGGTGTATTGCTAAAAATATTTTTGGGTATACGCCTTCTAGATCTTAGGTGTCAATGATATTGTAACTATAAAAATAAATCAAACATTTTTTTTCTCGCTTCGCTCGAATAAAGTAACAACCAAATTCTATTCGAATTATCAGATTACAAATATACAAATACTTTTCAACAACTAACTCAATGAAAAACATAAACACATTAAACCATGCCTTTTTAATTAAATATATTATGGTCCTTAAAACCAAAATAGTCAAAATATGCACTAAAGTGTTGAGCTGGTATTTTATTCCAAGTGTTGAGAATTGTATTTTGTTACTCACATATCACAAAATTAATCATAAAAACTACAAAGTAGGCTAACGAATTGAATGTTTGATTTTCTTATAACAAATTAGTCCGCATTTTAATTTAAAATATAAAATTCACAAGATTCGTGAATAGTGTGAGCACTCAATTATAGCTCTCGCACTGCAGGTTTATCAATTTTGATAAATGAAAATTACAAATTTACAGAACATTTTATTTTTATCACTGAAAATTCTTATAGGTATACGGGGTTATACGGCCGTATACCCGCGTATCGCCGTTTATTTAGAGACTATACGCTAAAAAAACAAACTTGAGAAGTGAGTATACGCCGTATACCCCCGTATACCCTCCAATACACCACCATAGAGTATGTTTTTTATGTTATAATATATTGTGTAGTTAATATATCTATGTTAATAAAATAATATAATATAAAATATAACATAATTATAAAATAATATAATAATATTATAATATAGCATAAAAAACATATTCTATATATTATATACTATAATATAATATAAAAGCATAATGTTATAATTAATTAACAGGTTTTGCCAATAATATTACATAATATAATAATACAATAAGCAAAGAATAATAATTTTAATAATTTTTTTAGCACATAATTTAATCTATAACCTTATATAGTAATATAATTCACAGTACATTATATATCCAATGGCACAGACTTCGTGGATAGTGTTATATTATTATGATAAGATTATAGATTAGTGATAATATGTTAGTAAAATTATGTGCTAAAAAAAATTATAAAAATTATTATTCTTTGCTTATTGTATTATAATATCATGTTGTATTTTAACATAATATATAATTCATCCATGTACTGCATGTTATCTTCATCATTAGAATTCTTCCCAATTATATCCATTATAAACTTTTGGATCACTGTTCCAAGCCAATATCGTTGCCATACTGTCGACATACTATATAAAAAAATATTTTCCAAATGCAATGATAAATTTATAAATTAAAATAATTAATTTATCAAATTTATTTTTATTTTTAATTTAATTAATTAAAGTTAGTGTTTGAAATCAAACTAATAAAAAATATCATTTAGTTATGGGTTGACTTTGCTTAAGAAGAATATAATACACTGGCTAACACTAATTAGTGATTATGATTACTTTAGACTCTAGAATCTGAAATCTAGAGTTTCATCTGTAAATTACGATTTACGAGACCATCATATACCTCTACCAACCGGAGTAATTTACAAAGTAGACAGGATATCATGGAATGCGGATAAAAAAAATATGTAAAAATAAAGATAGTGAAAGTATTTAAAAAAATAAATCGTTTTCAAATATTGATTTTAAAATGTTGTTAACACTTATTTATTTTTTTCAATTATAAAATTTAAATGAAAAAAGATCAAAATTAACAACAGCGATGCGGAAACACGTTTGCCGCATTGCAATCGGCGATGTTTATTATTCTGGGACAGACTAAGGGTCTAGACATGTGCAATGACTCATTTTACTTATCTAACACTTTTTTTGATTGTCATATGCAGATATTATGGTATTAACCTTTCAATTAGAATTAAATATTATAAAAAAAAGAAATAGTTAGATAACCTTTTTAATTATTTTATTGTTATAAACGCTGACAATGCTGTGTTATTAACATTTTAAATAATATAAAAGAGACGATCGTAAGTAAATTTCATGACGAATTTATATATGTTTTCAGAAGTTGTATCTAATAAAAAGTAAGTTATACGAATTGAAGAAATATACGTTTTACTATAAAATAAAAATTATTAATACTCATGTAGGGTTCGTCATTGGTTCATAAATTCTAAATCATTATTGTAAATAATTTTAGACGTTTTAAAATTTGAATGTGTTTGTGGATTTTTTCATTATAATCAATTTTGCCTACACACCTATTTTGGTAATTTTACTTTCATATATTAAATATTTTAAGTGTGCATTGAGTCCTGAGTAACTTTATTAACAACTGATTTCTACTTTTCTAATATAGTACTGCAGTGTTAAAAAAATATTTAAAAATGTAAAAAACAATAATAAATCAAAGTGTACAATACTTAGGTAGGTGCCTACATACTTTTTATGTGTTATCCACAAACATTTACAACAGGTCCTACAGATGAATTTACGTTATAATTACTTACGGAGACTTCGGGTGACAAGGAATTGTTATTATCACGATAATAATCTGTAGCGTAAAGTAATTAGTCACTTATGTCATACTGAGTGTACTACAACTAGTACAACTGTGATTACGACTTACGAGTTGCCTTCCATAGGTATGACACTAATCGCGATTATCTTTTGCGATCATGTGTTTAACTGCAATACTGCATATTTAATTGCATATTTATAACTTATAAAGGGGTTAAAAATTGTTAATATTGTCTATATATTTTTTCAGACTTTAAAAATATAGATTATATAAATAGAAAGCTTAAAATTAGTTAAAACATCTTGAAAATGTTCTATGCACTTAAGAAAAAATGATAATGTAATTAATATTAACATTTTGTGAAAAGTTAATAACTAACAGTTTTTCGTTTTTGAATTATAACAAAAAAAAAAAAAAAAATCCATTGAGAAAAAAATAGTTATATGCATAAATATTTGTCATAAAAATGTAATTTATAAGTTTAACTTTCCAGCAGAAATTTTTTTAATATTGGTTGCAAGACGTATAAAAAAATCTTTTATTGTATGTTCAAATTTTAAGTATAAATAGAACATTTTTCCTAGGTACAAAATATTTTGTAATTTTTGAGATTTTAAAAATGGTTTTGTCTTTAATTATAGATAAAGAAGCCCACCATATAAACTATTATGATTTATGACAATTATTAAGAAATAATAAAAATCAATACATAAATAATAATCAACTTGTTTTTATTGACACTTTACAGACTTACAAAATGAATATTACAAGTATGTGTGTTAGTACACAATGTATACAAACACACATAGGTTTATAAATCACACACAATATGCCTACCAAACAGACTTATTAAAAGATTAACATTAAAGTAAAAAAAAAAAAATGTAATAATAATAGCAACCGTACAGTAATTCATCTTTCTAATATTCATGATGGAAAACACATTAAATAAATGGCACTTACTAGTATTAGGTAAATTTATAAAAACTAATAAAAAATAGTATTTTTTTCTAACCACAAGCAGACAAAAGATCAAACATGTTGAAATTCATACCCAGTATGTGTGTAGCTGATGGCAAGTATTGTTTTTGTATGTTTAATCTAACAATTACAATTATAAGTTATACATGGAAAATTAAGAGATCTAAAAAAAAAAAAATATATACATTCAAGGTTTAAATTATATTATATAAGTACACCAGGTCAGTTTAAAAATCTCCATGTATCAACCTACACGTAGGTATCTAAAGTTTGAATAGGTCACACAACATAAACTAATGCATAGCTGGTAAATTATGTATGCCCATTCATATACATAATATGTTCGGTAAGTCTATATTATAATTTATAATAAAACAAAAATATTGCTGTAGTTAATAGTAATTACAATGAAAAAATATATAGTTTATTGTTTTCTTAAAACTAACATGTATGCAAATAATACAATAAACATATTTATACGTTTTCGAAAAATTTCGAGTAAAACATATTTACATTAATAAAATAAATATCACAGCCTTTAAAAAAATATATTTATACATATATTTGTTTGCCCACATATATCTTAAAGGTAATCGGTTTTCATTTGGGAAAAAAAAAAAGATTTTGATTTATTTTTAAGTACATTATCTCTGAGGAAAACGGTTCCTTTATTTGATCCGTTTTACTACATTGTATTATGGGCAAACTACACAGTCATATTACACAATAAAATTGTTGTATACACTAACGATAACAAGAACCTTAGAATTAGTATAAAATATTTCTTTACATTTATCAAATGATAATGATAATAAAAATAATAATATAATGTACAGTCGGAATAGAAAATGGCACAGCGTTATACAAATAAATAGTTTTAAAAATAAAAATATAAATAAAACAATATTATGTATATATCTTATGATAATATATCAAATAAACTTAAAAAAACTTGTCGCTTCATGTGTCATCTCATAATAATTGTCTTAATAATTCTTAAAAACGAGTTAACAGAACAAAACTTAAACGTTTACAAAATAGTTCGACGCCACCGGGTGTGGGTGGAGTTTGGTAGCCGTTCGTCAAACGGTTGTTTCGTTTCGTCTGAGCGGTTGAAGCTCTCTTTGCAGCCGATCAAAATCGTTGTAGTACTCGTGGTCGGACTCGTCCTCCAGACTACGGCCGTTAGGGGTGGGCACGGGTGACTGCGGTTCGCAGGATGCCTCAACAGAACCACTACCGTCACCGGAGACTATAGATGGTGCCGCGGCAGAAGGTTCGCCACCGGTCAAATGGTACTCCGGGTTGTCCACGCTGCTCACCTGGACTGGCAAGAAGTCTGGTTGGTAGTTTTTGGTCAGACCTGGAGGCCTCGGTAGGCTACCGTTGGCGTATTCTGCTGCAAATGCAATAATTTTTATTATTATAAATAAATATTAAGTGACAGGGAATTACTATCGGTACAATACAAGATAAAATTAAGTGTTTGGAGCAGATTTTGTATAACGTAAGATTTCGATCAGTTGAATGTCTAGCTCATTGGTTTTTATTAAAATTTTCGAATGATTTTTAATTAACTATAATAATATACATCTACTATAATTTTTTTCTTCAATTCAATTTCTTTCAATTTTATAATGATTAATATAAAATACTCAGAATAAAGATGATTTACCTTCAGCGTGTTGGTGACCAATCAAATCGATATAGTTGGCAGGCGCGTGCCGACGTTTGTTGTCGATTTCGTCATTGGCCGGGGACGGCATTAGGTAATCGTCCTCGTCCAAGGGCAAGTCTAGTTTCAATGTGCCCACTTGTGCCTTGCTTCCATTACTGAGATCGTCGGAAGTATCGCAATCTATCAGGAAAAAAACATAATAAAGGGTCAATATTATAATTGTGATTTTATAAACCGTTTGCACGATATTTCAAATGAAACAATGATCACCTGGTATGCACCTACAATCGTTATTTCATTATTACTCGTATAATAGGTAATTACCTAATCGATGTATGTCACCGAATTTTCTGAGCTCGCGATCCCAGTTGTGTCTGCCGTGCATAGATCCTAGCATGTCAGCACCCGCCGTGCTACTCGATCCCAGCCTCGACGGTCCCGGCATGCTATTACCCATTTTAGGGTTCATACAGTACTCATCGGCTTCCATTATACTCATATCTGCGCCTTCTGTCGCCAGGTTCGATAAAATCTCATTTTCGTCCTAAATCAAAAATAATTAATTAAACCGTAAAAAAACGAACCAACAAAGCGAAATTATTTTCACTCGTGATCGTTGACCACTTTTAGGCGTCGAACACTTACCTGTGACGAGTATGACGGCAACCTCATGTAACGGTCACCTGGTATGACCAGGTATCTACCAGGATCGATTGCCATTTTAGCAAATTCGTCGGCAAGTTCTTCGAAACTAGGCCGACTATCTTTTTCTATTAGCCAACACTTAACCATTACCATGTAAACATCAATGGTACAAATAGGAGGTTGCGGTAATCGTTCGCCTTTCTCCAGCAAACCCAAAACTTCTTTTTTGTCTACGGTTTCATACGGTTGTTTACCATAAGTCAACAATTCCCATACGGTAATACCTGAAATAAAAAAAAAATTGTTGATTCGCTGAGTAGATCACTCTACATGAGAGTAAAAGTCAACTTACCAAACGCCCAGACATCGCTTTTATGAGTGAACACTCTATACTTAAGGCATTCCGGAGCTAGCCATTTGACAGGCATCTTACCACCATCAGCAGTGTACTCTAGTTGGTCGACGTCTAAGAGTTTGGCCAAGCCGAAATCGGTGATCTTCACGCAGTTGGTATTCTGCACAAGCACGTTTCGGGCTGCCAGGTCTCTATGCACTAGTCGTTTTTCTTCCAAATATGCCATACCTGAATAAAAAATTTTTAATTTAGAATACCGGTAATTTGCACTAGCATTTATTTTTAAATTTTTCACCTTTGGCTATTTGTGTGCACCATTTTAGGAACGTTTTTGAACCAATCTTGTCGTTGTTGTTTCGCACGTATTTCAACAGACATCCGAGTGGCATAAGCTGGGTGACTAACATCATTTCAGATGTCATACACACGGCCAACAGCTTTACTAGATTGTCGTGTTCGACACTAGCCATTATATAAGCTTCATCCAAGAATTCTTTGCTGGTATTCTCATAACCACACGTGTCATCTTTTTTATGCAGCTTTTTGATTGCCACTGGTATTTTAATGTTCTCGCCTTCAACAACCCAGACGCCCTATATACACAAGATTTTATTATTATTTATACATTTTTTCAGTTAAGTAAGTGTATCTAACACTATACTATACGTAATTATTTACAATTAATCAACACTATGCAAAGAATTAAATTGTGTATCATACCTTGTACACAACTCCAAAAGCTCCATTTCCAAGTTCAGCGCCTATTCTCAGGTCTACTTCTTTGACGATCCTTAGTTTGGCTGTATTGGGTTTGACATTTGAAGGCCTTAGTGGTTCATTATCTTCCATACCAGTAAGCACCATTGTCATTTTTACGGCTGTTTCTTTGGCTCGTGCACGTCTTCGCCAGTGCCATACAAGTATCATAAGTAATACCATCACCAAAAATGTGAACACTACAACCGCGCTCAGTATCAACGGTATTTGCTCCGAATCACTACTAAAATCAAACAAAAATAATGTCGGGGATGGCTAAAAATCAAATATCAAATAAGTAGGAGTGTTTATGGTAAACTTACAGTTTAGAAGCCATTCTAACGTCGTCAGCAGAGCAATATGGATCTGGATCGTCCTTGGTGTACACCTTGTATGGGGCAAACGACGGGCAGATAGGACCAGAGCAGTTGAACGCGGTGCGGTTATCCGAAGGATTGCCGCTGGGCTGTAAGTTAAAATAGAACGTGTGGATTAGTTTTGTACCAGGATTTTATGTATACAATTGACTCAATTGAGATTTGTTGATAGTGACACTTACCTCAAATATTTTGAAATGCCTACACGCCTGACATTGAGATGCATGTGGCCCATAACATCCTCTACACAGAATATCGCATGGCATACATTCTCGTTCTATTTCTCCATTCGGCAACTTGTTGGTAGTGGCATAATACTCGATTGGACAATCATCTGCGCAGTGATCACCACGTTTGTAGCCTGCGCAACGTTGGCAGACCTGATCATGGAACCCGAAACCTGTGCACCTCAAACATCGTGGATGACATTTTCTGCATACAGCTTTGCCGGCCAGCGCACGCAAAGCAGCACCACCTTGCTCCAACGGTCCAACCCATTCGTAATAGTAACCATTTGGACAAGTTTCATTCTTGTGTAGACATCTCTCCTATAAAAAATAGATGTACACATATATTACTAAGATCGTATACAGGTGAGAAAAAATAAGACTTTGATTTTCTTATAAATCATTGAAGAGAGAATTAATAATAGATAAATACTTACAACTGAAGCATCAGCATTGAGAACAGCTTTGTGACAAGAACGGCAACCATTAGGTCCTATTGTGTTGTCTGGACCACCACAACCTCCAACGCAGTTCAAATGGCAGGGCAAACACTCACTAGGTCTGGACTGGTTAGCACTGTATTTATTTAATGGACATTGAGATACACAGTGAATACCGTCGAGGAGATTACGGCATGATGTACAATGTTCGGGACCGGGCCCGTGACAACCACCGTCACATTCCGGATGACAAGCCGCGCAAGTCTTGTCACCAGCTTCGTAAAGCCTGAGTAAAAAAAAAAACAAGAATAGTCAGACTCAATTCAAATCTCACAGTTATAATGTTTTACTTACCCAGGTACATGACTACAGTTTGGTAGACACTGGTTGTCATACTGAAAGTTTCTACAAGACAAACACTGATGGGGTCCTGGTCCCCAGCAACCTTGTTTTGAACACTCCGGGTCGCATATTTCATTTTCTAAAACTATATATAGATACAACGTAAAAAAAAATTCAAAATTGTGATTAGAAATGAATACTTACTGCAAAGAGATTCATTTTTGTTATTCTGCAAGAGCTTTGGATGTTCCGATGATTTTTTTATCGATTCCCAGTCTATGGTTTGGGCATAACACAGTCTTTTATTTTCTAATATTGCAACGCTCCCAGAATGAATTTTCTTTAATGAACGCAAACCCAATGAAGTTAATGAAGTCTTTACAATATACAATGATGCAAAGTATTCGGTAACAGTACGACCACCAATTACTTCCAAATTCCTGTTGAAGTAAAAATTATTAAGTTAGACAATATATTAATAATACTGTAATTTTACAAAACGTTACCTAAAATATGACAGATTTTTAAAATCTTCATGGGATCCCTGTATGTTTATGTAGCCAGTTACTTCTTTTAACGTGCTAAATACTTCCAAGCGATCAGGATGCATAGCTTTGATACGCTGGCCGAAACTAAAGTTAGCAAACACTTGTTGGAAACCTTTGAATGTTTGATCTAAGATAGTTAATGATCCTTCGATTACGGTACAGTCTTTAAAACCGTCAATGTTGCTATCATGTATTGTTGCTACACCTTCACAAGTTTTTGGACATGGACCGTCACACAACACGCATTCACCATTAACAGCCTACAACAAGTTATAATTTAGAAAATTGTATTAATATTAAATCAAGCACAATTCTTACTTTTTTCTTTGGTGGACAACTCCGCACACATGCTCCATTGTCTTTAAGCAAATGTTCCGGGCAGTTTTTTACGCAAGTTGCGCCATACGCATACTTTCCATTTGGATTTGTTTCCCAGGAGTAAGTTATGGAGTTATAACGTTGCATTGCCGGACATTCTTGAGTGCACACACCGTCATCATAGAAATTTCGACATGCCTTTAAAATTATAAATATATATACATTTTTTTCAAAGTAAATTTGGATATATTAATATAATATAGTTATACATATAATATAATATATACACAATATACATATTATAATATACTTACGAGACAATCACTTTGCTTTGGTCCTGTACAACCACCAGCACAAAACAAATGACAGCAGTCTCTGGGCTTAGGCCCAAAACATCGACCTTGGTAACATTGGGGACTGCAGTTGATCTTTGAGAACTTTTGACAATTGTGTGGACCTTCACCCCAACAACCGCCCGTACATGACTTGTCACAAGGTGGACATTCCCGTTCAGAGTTCGAGAAATTATACATGTACATCCACCTGGCCCCCGGCCCAGTGATGATCTCATCCCAGTTAATGGTGCGCATATGGCACAGATTATAGTTATCGATCATGCCCACATTGCCAGCCAATATGTCTATACAAATGTATTGCATGAGTAAAAAATATTAAGAATGACACGCATTTGAAAATAATAAAAACGCTTACCTCTGAGAGCCGGTAATTCGAGATTGTTCATTTTTGATAACATGACCAGTAATGAAAACTCTTCTTCTTTGACGGCCAATTTGAATTGAGTTCGGCCCCGAATGATTTGCAGTCGAGGCAACACGATTTTGTTGACGTCCACATGAGTGATCAAAACGTATCCGGTAACTTCTCTTATATGTTGTAAAAAACTCAGATCCAAGTGTTCGTCCTGCAACCATGTCAGTTCCAGGTTGCCATCCACATAAGTGCAATTGGTGTAACGGTCCCTTAGGTTCCGGTAATGGTGATCCCGATTCGATGGCACGGACAGACGACCGTTGGTACCAATACATACTGCAAAGTTTAGAAAACTAAAATTTTATAACATATAAAAAAATTGTGATTCCAACAATTGATGTTGGACATATAATTATATAAATGTATTAACAACCAACATATAGCGAATAGTTTGGTATGTGAAGTTAATTATACTATTACATAATACTTTCACTAAAATTATGTTTTTTTTTATGAATTCCATCGCGGAAACTCCTTTCGATCGGGAAATAATATTAATCTTTTCACACTTTTCTTATACGTCTCTCTCACCACCCCACCAAACACACATACACGACATATCCTCCCATAATAATTGTATTAATCCTCATGCAATGGTATGTGTGACCGCGACGGTTTTGAGTACCCTCCAAACAACAACAAATAACAATGATGTTGATGATGATGATGTGGACGACGCTAGTCATTCTCACGTTATTGTTACGTTTACGTATTGTTGTCGTCGTCGATGGTAATATTAATAATAGTAACAATAATGGAATAATATAGTGTGCGTATGTAAGGCAATACGAAGCAGCAAAACAGGCGTCGTGTTATCAAAATTTTAATTAAAATCCATCGCACTGCAGGCGCCAAAAAGCAGTTCATTTTATCCTATTCTGCTACTCCGTCCACCAAAGATCGAATTCCAAAGCGCACAATACAAAGTTCTAATAGAAACAGTTAATTAAAAAATGTCTTGTTCCCCTCCTGGGTATTGACTATTGATCGATATACGTATGTATTGATCTCGTGCTTTTTCGCTATTTATTTCGGACTTGTTGATTGTACATACTATAGGTACAAAGTCCTCGGCGGTTTGCTGACGATGACCGACCCGATAGAAATTAGACGATATTATTGTGTTATATAGAAGGGGAAATATAACAACAGGTACCTACAGTTTGATATCAATACGTATTTGTGCAGGTCCGATAAAATGTGAGTATGATTGTTTAGTCATTTTCTTATGTTCCATACCATTTGCTACTAATAACAATGAAGAAAAAGAATTTTTATTGTCGAGCGAGGGTACAATTAAAGATATATGTATATTACAATAGGTACACTAAATTATAAAAAATGTATCGTTTTTATTCTTATAACTGCAGTCTACGCTTTAAAAATTTTACTCATTTGTATAACGAATAAATGTAAGCCAATTAACTCTGAAATATATGCTGTACTTACGAGCACCTGCGATAACACAGCAACACGTGTAGTAGAAGCTATTAACATTATAATATTATTGAATGTTTCTGATATTATCATAATATATGTCTACGATCTTTAAATGCTAACTGAGCTCGATTTGTATTTAAACCTATAGCGATTCGCACGAAAAGGTTTTTAATTGAGTCTGATTTAAGAAACCAGTCGTGAGTTCTTTGCCGATGTAATTTACAGTACAATGTGGCTTTTATCGGTCTACTAAATTTTAAAAGAATTTGCGAGTAATTGAAAATACCGGTTTTGATTTCATGTTATTTTAACGTTCGCTGGAGTATTGCTTTATCCACAAAAAGCATCATATAGCAGATTATTATTGCTTTATAGCGAGTAAAGAACTGGTTTCAAGATTTAAAACGGATACCTTCAGTTTTTGAAAACACTGAAGTCACTATATATTTATTATTATATTAAAGTATTTTCTCCTCTCGGTGTATATCGATTAATCACATAGGTATTAGTCGGTATTATCGTAATAATTTAATATTATTTTATCTACTAATCTCTTTGCAATACATAATTTATTAATATGATTAAGTCTTAGGGAAAATATAATATGTGTATAAGTAGGTACTTAATAAGTTGTCAAAATTATTATTAATAAGAATAATTAATTTTTTTGATAGGGTATAATCCGCAAGGGGTCTAAGGTACTTCTATCTGGTACTGCAGATTTGAAATTACTTTGATGTCCTGTGGCGAGGGATCCCACAAAAAATGCAACTGACGTACGCCCACGTCTGTCCGTTTCTTTACAATAATCAAAACTCAAAGAAATAAAATCGTTAAAATATTTTGGGAGTTTTTATTATGTGTAGGACATAGACAAATGCATAAAAAATATTACTTTGAGAAGAAGTATTTAAAAAAATAATATTTTACCGTAACATTAATAATATTACGTGTACATGTCAAATTCTAGCAAATTCCATTTTGAATACTTTCTCTGTTGACTGATGTCTACAAAAATATGAGGAGACTAAAATTATAAATAGGAAATCTATTTTTAAGATTATTGTTATTTAACATTTTTTGATTTGATTTACATATAATTTGAATGTTTTTTTCTTTTCACTTGAAAAAAAATTAAGTTGTTGGCCTTCAAAAGAAAAAGAAATTACGTGTAACTTTAACATCATTAGTGTGGTAATTAAATTAGGAGTAGTGTTTATTTTACATTTTTATGACAACAGCTTTTCGCCATAAACAAATAATTTGTAACACCTTAAGTCAAATGATGAAGTGTTAAATCAACGAAACTGAATTTGAAAAACAATTCGATTACTAACTGCCACTCACTAAGGAGTTTTAAATATTTACAAATATTTGTATATGTAATGAAGTATGCAGGTAGGTATAATATTATACTTTTATACGCCTATATCCTAATATTTTTGTTTTTAACATTAGAGACACTTTTATTTCTCAAACAAGTCAATGTTATATTTTTAACTATTTTTGAACGACATCGTAAACTGTACGGCCGTAGTAGTAGGTAGGTACCAGCGAAACTATGACATTTTAAATATATAAACATTTTTGTTTGAATAAAATGTAAAACAACAATCTTATGAAGTTTTTTATAACTGTTTATAAGTCTAAAACTCTTAATTAACTTATCAGATTGCATTATTGCATTAATACGAATTTTATTATTTATTAAATTTTGTTATTTAATAAAATCGTTAGCTAGTATTTTAATATTTAATTACAGATAATACGAGTATATATTTCATGTTATGAATGTCAGAACGAGAATTTTTAACTACACTAAATAATGTTGAAGACTGTAATTAAACTACAAACCACGAATAAGTAGTAGTGATTTAATTAAACATGTTTTGTTAGATCAACGTATTCGAATAATATTATAACTTAAAAGTGTCTATCTGATACGAATACTTATAACAGTATAACACTTATATACGATAATATTTATGTATATTATATTATTTATATGAATATATGAAATCTATAAGCCGTATAGCTATATTTTATGATAAGCAAAATTATAACGTCTTCTGGCAAACAAACATTTTCGATATTTTAACTAGATAGGTAGTTGTCTTTTTTGGGGAGATTCCACAAAATGATAAGGTATAAAATAATAATGTTATGTGCTTAATATGTTGATTTTATAATTTTTACTCATCGTGAATCCAACACGTCTTCGTGGAGCACGAGCGTATGAAAGTATCGTAGTTTTACGGGATTGTATTTAAAAAAGAATTTTTCCCTTGTTTTCGTCTCAGTTAAAACGAAAAACACTGTATTATAGTCGGAACACGACGCTAATAGTACATAATACGTCATATTATACTAGGTGGGTCGCCGGTTCTCGGAATCATATAATATACCGTCATCACACACTTTCGAACGCACGTACTATAATAACATAATATGATAATATTTTGATCTACGTGTAATATGCATGTGGAAATATACGTGTATATAGATATGTATTAATATAAATAATATATTATAATTTTTTATTATAATATTTTGCGGCATACGCACGACGCGAATTCGGACCAACGCCACGGCGGCGGTAGTTGACAAAAATGCGCGACCCGCGTTCAAGGCCACCCGTTATGATATTTTTACAAATTAATTTACATGATAATTTCGTGAACTTAATCGCCGAACTGGTCGACTTAAATCACATGAAATTTGTATACATTTTGTTCAAAACACGTGTAATAAAAGACAATTGGAAACGCACGAGTGCGAACTGCCGGTGTATTGGCGCTGATCGCGGTGTGGCAGCTGTGCGCTGTGCGGGTCGGGTCGAGGGGAGGTTGTGAGCGATTCGTCGATCGCGATAGTGATCGTTTTCGGCCTCAGCAGCCGCAGTTTTGTCCGTCTCCACGCTGCATTTCGACGGACCGGTTTTATCAGTCATTACACTGACGACGAATAATAATTATAATATTATATTTTATATATATTATCTGATAAGGAATAATAATATTTTCATTGGACGAGAAACAACAACGCGTTTACGGTATAGAAAAAAATACAATATTATTTATTATACCTACTGTACATAATACCCATACGCACACGACTTGATCACACGAGTCTGTAGTCTGTACCACCGGGCTATATCATATTATCCCTACCTGTACGCAACACGGCGAAAGAAATATTATAAGAAATATAAAAATATAATACACTAGAACCACCTGCAGCAAACACGCGGCGGAGAACCCCGACCAAGCCTGGGGGCCACCGGTACACACATGCACATTCACACAACACAACACTGACGACGCGGGCACACAGACCTAAAACCGGCCGCCGCCGCCGAGTACAATAATAATAATATTAATAATAATAATGCGTACGATATGTGGTACATGGTATTCGGTACGCTTCGAGTGGATAGGTATGTGCCCAGTCATCGTCCCCGGAGGCTTTGTGTATAATAATTATATGTGTGTGTGTGTGTGTGTGTGTGTGTGTGTGTGTGTGTGTGTGTGTGTGTGTGTGTGTGTGTGTGTGTGTGTGTACGAGTAGGGTTTTTTCATTATATATTTCTTTTCCTCTCTGCACACTTAGATTTTTATATTTTTGTTTTTGTTCTACGAGCGGAGCAAGGACCATTACGCAGTAATATTATGTATAAATCGTAGTCTCGCGTTTGCAAGAGCAAGGACACGCAGTTGCCTACGCTCGAGGGATATGAAGAGTCGGACGAGTCCAAGAGTGCCTCCTCCCCCCGCTGATCATGCCTACAACACCACTAACACTACCACCACCCCCCAAGGGCGAGATTTTTTTGATAAAAATTACAACAACGATTGTATTATAATATAATAGAACGGCTGGACACTAAAAAACGAACTCTGTATCGTCATCAATGTTCGTGAGAACCACTGCCGCCGCCGCCGTGTATGTATGCATAGGTTTGAAAACGAACTAACCCTCGAGGTGTAATTATACGATTTTGATTTCTGACACGTACACAACGATTAATATAATATTATGATATTCTATATATACTCAAATTAGGTACACGTATTGCGTCGATTCAACATGATATCTGTTGTCTTACGGTCTAATATTATGTTTATATATTATATTTTGGGGAGCAAAGATCTTTGAACTGTGCAGGGGTACATATTCGTGGTAATATGATTTACGATGATATACATAAATTAAATTAACTACGACAAAAAAAAAATAATTATTCAAATAGGTTATTATTATACTATTTAAAAAAAATGTACCTATCTACCTAATATGTAATAACAATGCGTTTGACGCCGAAGGAAACGACAAGTCGACAATCCCGTCATAATTATATACATAAGGATAGGGTTGTTAATAGTAATACTATAATACAGTCTCGGACAATATAGGTATATAAAGTTATAGTTGATACCTAAAGAATGAAATAACATATTCATAAAAACATAACACATTGCTGCAGGTGGTGGTGGAGTTTAAACTCGGACGCTAATTAAACTTGGTCGCAATAAGTCACTGTAATATACTAATATGTATTATTATAATATGTAACTATACTAATAATATATGAAAGTACATTATGTACGTACCGGTACTTACATATTATATATAGGTGCCTTCCTCGTGCTATGGCTTATACGATATTAAAATAACGAATATAATATGTAGGTGCTTGAAATGGTTTTTTATATACAACAACATTCATATAAATGTTATTAGATGCATATTATTAAATTATAAGGTTTCTTATATTATTACATGTATATTTGCGTTTCAGACACGTTATGACAATAACTGAATAGATTACAAGGTTTTTAATGCCAATCTGCGCGTTGAGAAATGTTTGCAAAAAATGATCTTATACTATAGGTACTTAAAATATTAAATCAAACTCAGTGATTCACGTGTTTTTTTATGCGCACCTATAAGTACCTGTACATACTTTTACAGAAAATATTCAAATGTAATTAACGAACATCGCTACCCGCTAGTACATTTGTGACGGTTCGAAGTTTATCGAAATGTAATTCAAAAATTTAATACGAAAACCAGTATGGAGAATTCATCATAAGTTTTTTTTTAAATATAATTCAAGTCGGCAGACAAATCGAAACAAACGGTCATCATGGTACAAACAAGAACATTGGGAGAAAAGTGTATATTTAATTAATTTCCAACATTTCAAAGGATTTATGTACATTAATACATTATACAACATGTCGGCTGTGAAGTGGCCCGTCAAACGCGAACGGACGCGTGTACCAACCGGGTAACAAGCTGTTCTTATATTCTTTACGGCGGCCGCGGTTCAGTCGAGCGTGAATTTTTTCACATTTTCATTTTTATAATTTAATATCTCATACGCACACATCAGCAAACCCGTTCCTCTTTATACCAATGTCCGAAATAATTATATTTTATTCATCGTTATTATTATTATACTGTTTAAAATATTCTATATTAAAATATGTTGCCGTACACGATATGACGCGTGAGGTCGTAGCACGGACCAAAACCCCTTTTACACGATGTATATACGGACAAGAGATTCGTGAGCGGTTCAGAAATCGCACACGAGCTGGAAAGACAAAAAAAAAACCGTTTCGAACACGGTGCAGTACATTCGCATACAAATATAGGTACAATTATAAACGTAGAAATACCGATAACTATTTAAAATATTGCAAACGGTCGGATTTATACAGACAATCGACGAGTTTTATTCATATTGTACCAATTTTTATTTTAAATACTTTTTCCTTACACTCATTAATCACTAACTATTAGGCATGTCGAGAAGATTTTTATTGAAACGTGACGAGCCAATCTTTAGTTGCTACGACATATTATAGCGTATACAAGGTAATTATCACTAAAGGGCAAAGACCCACTATTTTCTTAAATTATAACTACATTAATTCAAATTCTAATTTTTGGAATATTCCCATAAATTGTACTTAAACATCCCATTTTCAAGTATAGATTTAAAAATAACTATACATAAATATGTTACATCTTGAACCACGTAATGTTTTAGCTAATAAATACAAGCATGCGTAAAGACTGTTTTCTAAGTTCGGTTTCTATCTTTATTAGTAAAAGAAATATTGTCAATTTAGTAAAGAAAGACAATAAATAATTTGTTAATTAATATAGTATATAAATAATGTATATTTATACTTATTTCAAGCCAATTACAAATATACAAACTTAATAGAAGGATAAAGAAAAAAATATATATTAGGGGTACGGTTCTCCAAAAATTTGGTCCTACAGTTGATGAAATTATAACGACAATTAATGTACAATAATACATGGTGGTGACACAATAGTTTCGAAATCGCATAATAAATTAATTTTATAGTAACAATGGTGAAACAATATAGAATACATTTTAATCGTCAGAAAAAAATAAAAATAATACGTCACATTAGTGTGCATAGCACTCAATTTTGTACGTTGAACCAGATTATATATTTAAGCATAATATTATTCTACAATTAGTATAATATTATGATAGCTATGCCGTAAAACAATTTTAATCAGGGATTATCGCATACATTTTTCACTATATTACGTCTATATGTAGGACGTAGGTACTTACACACACACACACACAAATATATCACGCGGGAGACGTTGCAACAAAAACTGATGTCGTGTTCACGACCGTCGCGATTGCATTCGACACGTTTCGCAGCCGATTGGTAACATGTATTTTATATAATAATAAAAACATGTATACCAAATACCTATAGGATAAATCTACATAAAAATATATGACTTGTTGAGAATTAGTTGAATAAGCAAAATGTGCAAACTTCTCAGCGGTGTGCTATCACGAGACTATTTTATTCGAGTACTCCTCAGGCTCAATAGAACACAAAATTAGCCGAAATAATTATATTACGGTACAAATGTCATAAATTATTGTTATTATTATTTATATTTATGGTGTACAGACACATTTATCATGATTCAAAATGTTATGAAAACAAAAAAAAATATTTTCAGATGCTAACTGCTAACAATATATTATTGTGTACGCATATTATAATAAAGTTAAACACGTTATGCTAAATGCTGGTTTTAATCGTCTCAATCGTTGAATTCAAATGTCAAACTATTTATCCCCCAAATTACTTTTTAAAATTATTAAAAAAAATCTCTAGGGTTAGATTAGGTTACTGGGAATCTTTGATTTTTGATTCCTCAAACTACCAACTAAGTTCAATTTTCTAACAGAAACTACACTGTCCACACTTGAAAACAGAATTTTTTTTATACTTCTTAAGCTGATATCAGTTTATAAAAATTAAGTAATTAAATAAATAATTATTATTGATTTAAAACTGTTTACAAAACTTGTATTTTAATTAAACCTTGGTATAATACGAGTATAGATAAGATACGTAGTATAATGAAACTTCAGATCTATAGGGCGGGTGTCAATATATACTACACATTAATATACATGATTTAAAGTGCGTTATCATAAATATAAATAAATAAAAAATCTAACCATGGGCAAATACTTATGTTATGAAATAATAAATTTATAATTATTTTGAGATGACTTAACATAACCTAACCTGGTGATAAGTATAATAATGTACTAAAACAGTTGTGTAATAATATATTATATAGGTATATACTAAAGTAATATTAAATTGAATTAATTTGAATAACGAATTTATCAGAGTTAATTAATTTTAAGGAAGAAACTATCTGCCAACACTTAATTCTGTTGTTACTATGCTGTTTTGTTTTGTTCAAAGTATATACATAATCCATGTATTAGTAGGTAATTAAATTAACATATTATACAACATTATTACTATACAAAGCAATTGACAAATACACATTTAGTATTATTATACCTACACGTTACAAAGTTATAAGATAAGACTGTTCTATAGTTATACAATAATCAGTTATTAAATAAAAACACAACTCTATAATATATCGATGACGCATATATTATATAAATGTTATGATTTTTTTTCATAGCTTTTGCACATCTATAGATTTTACAACTGTGGATTAAATTTTTTACACATTATACACAATATATTGTGTGCTCTAAGCCTCTAAGTAATAATAATTAGGTAATCATTGTAGTACTTCGCCCATGATCGCGAAATACTACGGACGATTAAACACATAATAAAAGAACATTTATTAATCGTTATATTTAAGTACAATTTTCGTTACAAACGCAATATAAGTAATAATGAGTATAGGTACGTTGGAGGGGCGGCAGTGGTATAAAATATACTACTGGCGGCCATTAAAATATCTCTTTGCAACTCTTTATGGGTGTTGGGAGGAAGCAGGCAATAATATAAGCAGTATAATATAAATAATGATAAACAACGTAAGCATAATATTATATTAAGTAATAATTACACATGCACCACGACCCGATGGAAAGCAACACTTACTTTTTCCTTTGACGAATTCGGACGTTTTCTCGACGCCGGCCGCGGTCGCCGAGGCCGCGTGGAACACCAGGACGGCAACTAGCAACAGCCTGCACCGCCATAGTCGCCGGAGGAAAACGGACGGGAAAACCGCATTCATGATAACATGTTATCACAGCGCACGGACCGCGGTTACACAGGCGCATCGCTCGTCACACGACATATTCGATTAGATAATACGATTCGTAACAGGAGCGTGTGTACACCGTTCTGACGCGACGCGGACGGTATATACCTATATATTATGTATATTAATTATATTATATACGGACGGGTTAGCGCAACCGTCGGAGCATTCGGATTTTTTTATTTTTCCACGACGCACGTCCCCGCGGGATCTGTGCCTACTGGATAAAACCGAATAGCTGAGGTCGGCGAGCGCTAATATCGCGTGCAATGCGGTGCTCTGCCGGTTCGGACTGAGCAACGGGCGCCTTATCGGTTCTGTAAAAGAAAAAAAAAACATCACACACACATATTCTGTATAGAGTTTGTTATTTTAATTTCTTCCGTCGACGATGCGACGAGGAAAAAAAATATATTCAGTGCGAACAAATGTAGGCCATTGTTTGAGACGTGACCAACGTATATTTTATATTATATCACGCGCACATAAGCGAGTTATTTATTATTATTATTATTTTTTTTTCTTTACCATCGACCGTTCGAGAGAGTGTATAATATAATGTTATAGATCATAAACACTGACTGCGACGTTTGCCGATTTTGCATATTATTTTGTTATAATATTTTTTGTGTACACAGTACACGTTTAAAAAAACAAAAAAACTCAAATGTATATATACGTGTTTATTGTTTCTGTTTCAACCCCGAATAATACAAAATACATTTTTCATATACTACAAATGAAAATAATATCGTAATATTGTTTCGGCTAGGAAAACAATGTAGAAAAAATCGCCAGACATTCCACGGGCGTCTCTCCGCCGATGAGTTCGTCCCCCGGGGGCGCTGACGTTAACCCGCTGTGCCTGTGCGCCACGCCGCCGTCCGATAAAGTAACGACGAATATGCGTATAATATGTAGGTACATATTATATTAATAACAATATGGCCACAGCAGGTAGTATGTATATATTCTATGTAGGTATAAGTATACATCATGTGTATATTGTGTTTCGGCCACCACCACAGCGCGAGAATCCACCTCGGAGGGTCGTAATTAAATTTTTCAACGTGACGAATTATTATTATATTAATACCGATTCGATAAATTTTATTATCGTATATATATATATATATATGTATAAATGCACGGTTGACTGAGAGGCGGGTCTGTAGCGTAGAATCACAAAAACCAATTACATTCCACGTATGCGTATTATATAACTTATACATATAAATATATATATATATACCTGTGTGTTTGTGTGTGTTGCCTTAAGGGGTAGGAAAAACAATGATGTGTGTATATAGTGACGACCGATTGTATGAATATAATATCTCATTATTTGCCGCGAGTAATAATGATACACTTTTATATTGAGATGGTAAAATTGTCAAAGGAGATGATGATATTAGTATGATATTATTATTGTGTGTATTATACCCACGCGCGAGTTCCACAGCGTTGTCATGTGTATACACCTTGTTGTCATTACTTATTAGTTATTAAGTATTATGTAAAAGCGCGGCGTAACTATGTTGTAATGACGATTATTTTTGGAGACCGTTCGGCTGTGTAAGACATTCATAAAAATGAAATCGCAACACTTTAGTATGTTTAGATCAATTTTTTAAGCTATATTATCACGGCAATTAACGACTCAAATAAATACCTATATTCAGGACATTATTATTCAAAATTTGTCCATACACAATATTAAACAATCTATGACTAATACGCATCATATTTCGTGTCTGAATTTTAATAGAACACTATTATAATTTATAACAAATTGTATTAAACCATACCTACGTTTAATAATGTAATCAATAAGAACCCGTAATAACGTACCTTATATTATAGTCTCTCATCACCCAGTGGCCACTGTTGCTGTGGCTTTATTTAAATAATAATAAAATACAAATTATAGTCAATGATAGAAGTACCCCGAAGTATTTTTCAATTTAATTCTTTTCGAAAATATATTATAACTTTAACGATGGCGCACTCTGACAACGTTCGTTTGCACACATGTACACTCATATTAGTTATACTACATAATATTATTATAAATTCGTCTACTAACGCACTGCTCGTTATCACTGCAGTTATTATATTATACATTAGTCACATTATAGCAGTCGTGTTGAGTGCGCAAATGTGTAGTCGTCAGTTTTTCCGATTATTTATTATAAGTGCGTAAAAATACATGGTATTGCGTAAGCATATGTTTAAAAACGGCGCCGTAAAAAAATGCTCGCTAATTATCGTTGCAATGAAAAAAACCAATAATGGCTTTTAATCGATGAATTCCTAAATAATGATTTGAATATTTTTCGCGGCAGTTAATTAACGAAATTATACGGTCATTATAATAGTTATTGTTATACTATATTTGAGTACTTCGCCTCATCCTCCCTCAAATGTGTAATAATTACTACAAATGCGAACACGTTTATCAAAATGGACAATATATATGGCGCCAGAAATATTACTAGATATGACATCAGTTGTATTATAGTCATGAAATTCTTGCCGTCCTTGGTATACGAAATGCCATGAGTTCGTATATAGTAATGGAATAACATGCTGTACATGCTATTGACGGATTAAAACTACTCCAGAAGATTTTATATTACCATAAAATAGAACACTAGTCTCCTTCTATTTAATATTATATATATTTATCTTTTTATTGTACATGCGTTCACTAAGACTTTGGTTATTTAATATTATTTTACATTATTTAATTGATATAAAAACAAATTTTCTAATAATCATAAAAAATGTATAGTCTGAAATGACTTCACGAGTGCTAACAGAAGTTAGCTCTTAAAAGCATATAATGTATTATATACGTGTTTAATGGCTTTGACTAAGATTGTAATAAATTACAAACATTATTCAAATTGATTACCATCAGAGAATGCTTGTGTGTTGTGTTTAACACGCAGTAACCGGTCATCATAAAATTTCTTTACGCATTACCTTTAAAAATCAAGAAATAACATTTTTCATTACAACAAATATTGAAAAACAAAATACACATAATTTATGGATAATTATCACATTAAGAAACATATCATATCGTGTAATTGTTTTATTGGATTAGACTACAATGATAAGGTGATTGTTATAATTTAATTTGAATATAATGTGTGAATATTATTTTATAGGTACACATATATTGCGCTTAAATTTGTCTATTTCTTTTCTACTGTTGTGAAACAAAGTTCACTGTTTCAAACGGGAAATTTATAGCGTAGGAACTCAATTAAGTGTGTTTACCAAAAGTATATTACATACCTACCCACACAACTATATAATATATACATATAGTAGATATTATTATTATTATTATTATTATTATGTTAATCGATAATAATACTAAAACTCTATTACGACTTTTACATTCGTGTTATGAATAATGACATATTATAAAATATTATTTTATCGTACACAATATTGATTATTTTTCGATTTATTTGTATATTACTATTTGAAAATATAGGTGGAAAAAATCGTTTCTCTTAACCGTCGTATACACGGTACAAGTAATTTTAGTAATGTGACAATTATGTTAGTGTGTTGTTATTAAAAGAGAAAACACGTTTAAAATGTATAATCAACCGATATAATTTGGTCAAATTTATGCATAGATAAAAGATAAAAATATAAAAATGTAAAATCATTTTAAATATATCATTAATAAGATGCTTATAAGTTATAGATATTTACCAAGAATATCTTAATTTCATAACAGTTTAGTATTTTATATATTGTATACGAGATTTGAGAGATTTTAGATATTTGAATGCAGCCTGACTATACAGATACAGACGTACAGTTTTAGACTTGGGACGAACGAAGAAGATTTAACAGAAATAGAATACGTAATAATATAATATTAACGGTGGTTTTTAAGTTTTTTTCATTTTTTTTTTTAAAAAAACACGTCCGACAACCTCCACCGCTATGGTGGCAGTATATTACTGATCTTAGCTTATAAGAGGTGAGTGGAGAGGGATGTTGGCTTTTATTGCTGGCCGCAGAGAAAACAATATAATATTATTATTATTATGTTTTATATACAAGTACCTATACATAAACGTTTCTCATTTTTAAAAAAAAAACTGGTCGTAAATGTTTTTACCCTCTTATCGATATAATATATTATCTGCATCTCGCGTACAACGTATAGCCTATTATATGTATATAGGTACCTGCTCGCACGTAAACGAAAAATATGTGTGCGCGCTGTCTGTGTACCTATTTGGCTGCATTATAATATAGGGGAGGGGGGCGTGTGGAATTATATTAATAAAAATGATACCTAGCTGTTTGCCGCTGTAGGTGATTCGCGTTTCGAACGCGTTAATTTTATGCCTATCGCCAGCAGCGACCGATGCTGTAGCGGCGGCGTCAGTAACAATATTTACACGTCCAATAGTCGGCGCGCGGTACCTAATTACTACCTTTGGGGCAGAGTGTTCCGCGAGAGCAGAGAGAAAAAAACATTTGGGAATAAAACGGTTTTAATGACTGCGGTAAACGACGTTTAAAGTGACGGTGGCACTATGGGTATGAGCGAGTAAATCGTTTATAAGTTAAAATATTATACATCACAGGCGCTTAAGGTATAATAAATTATATTATGTGTATGGGTATAGACGCCCCGGTTTTTTGCAAACGGATTTTTTTTTTTTTTTGGCGTTTACTATTAATCGTTTTGTATACGAGCCGAGAACGAAATGAAATATAGGAAGGTATAGGTACGCGAAATATAATTATTTAATACATTTGATGGGTACCTGGAAACGCATACCAAGCACGGCGACCGTTTTCGAGTGCAGCGGCGGCAGATGGGTTTCGCCTCGGGGATAGCGTCGTTGATTTTTTTTTATGGTTTTCGCGAGTCTATATATTATATTCGATCTCCAGTGTACGGCAATAATTAGTCAGACGGCCATATATTACATTATTATAAATTATTATAGATGATGTTAACCGCCGCCAGTTTTTGTCCTTACAGTTAATATATTATATTCTTGTATTCTATCTGATATACACCTCTTTTACGTAGCCCTTCTCCGTACGTCCACATCGTCTTCGAACCTCTCATTAGTCCGACACATATTGCCTACCCATACCTTCACATTCGACAAGACTATACTCACTCACGACACTCGACATACGCGTTTTTTCCGTACAGGTTTTCGTAAACGCGTGTATACGTGTATATTAGATGTATAAATAGGTATTACCGACTGTATACTATACGTTTAATATAATACAAAAAATATTACACCAATCATTGTACCACGGCCTATACATTTATTTATTGAACCTAAATGATAATACCTATACGTGTCAGCTGTAGGCATTATTACAATCACGTAAACATTTTTCGGATCTAGTCATTGCAGCGGGCACACGTTTAATGTGCTCGACGAAGAGACTCGGGATCCTTCACGCGATTGAGAAATCGACATTTTATGTAAATCTAGTTTTCGATTTGGTTTCTTTTTCTAGTCTTACGGTCGTGGGCGGCTATACTATAGCGCTGTATAGATATAATAATAATTATAAACACTACCTACGTAGGTAACAGTTTTAAAATAAAATAACGTGTGTGTTCGTTTTTTTTATATTTTTTACCGGTGTTAATGCACGAAACACAATTTTCTGCAGTGTATACAGTAAAACATCGTAATAATATTTTGTAGTAATACACTGTACACAATTTTTACAAATCTACAGCACTGTTATGCCGTATTTACTATTTATGTAATATAAAAACTGGACGGTAGGTACATTTGTCATCAGAGGAGCAGCAGTACGTTTTCGATTTGATATTTTGGTGTGCGGCGTACAATGACCAATGGCCATATAGTAATACATATAGTTTTTCTGGGGTCGGAATTATACGCATGTATCTGTCTGGGTATCGGGTGACAGCAATGTTTCTGTTTTTTAATGAACTCATCTTCGTACCGTATGTATATATAGTATAATATATTATGTAGGTACGAGTAGGTATACGGCGGTCGCCGGTCGGGTTTTTAATGGATTTCTAACAATAAACTGGTATTCGTGTCCGACATGAGTTTTAATGGCGCACACGATTTACACGGATTTGAGAAATAATATTATAATGCATATAATATAGGTAGTGTATAAACACAAAATGTAATGTCCGCACGAAAACCAAAACGTACATTACAGAATACCACAAAAAACGCACACATAAACATAAAGGCAATACGAGAACGATGCATAGTCGAGTAACATATGCGGTAAGATGTTTTATAGGTATTGTACAGTCGTGGACGAGCTCGTGATACGCGTTATCAGTGAGCCGTCTGGTGTCCTTGGCGAGAGAGAGCGGCGCACCACTTATAACAATAGCGGACTGGAGATATCGTATATAGGTACCTATATATTATTATTATTATAATATGGCTGCACATAATAATAATAGTATGCGTTTGTCTTACACACATATATATATATATATATATTATTATAATATGCTTGTATATGGGTATGTAAAGCGCACAAGCGGTGTTAAGATTTATGGGCCGACCTGAGATATATAATATAAACGGGCGGGAAAACAAACCCCGTGTTGCAGCGTGTATCGCGAAGACAATGGAAGTGCCCACGATTGTCGTGATCGCGTTTTCTCTTTATTTTTCTTTCTCTCTCTCTCTCTCTCTCAATGTAGTATACGTAGGTACGTATTATACACACATACATACATATATATTATACACGCATAAATACACGTTATATTATAATACAGGTACTTATATATATATGTATATCTATAGACGATCTCGCGCAAACGCGCCCCGCCCACACTGTCGCCAATTAAACGACACACGACGGCGGAGACCCGATGATGTGCATCCGTTGCACTCGCACGCACATAACAATATATTATTATTATATATACATGCGTCGCTATTATATCGCGCAGGGTTATTTTGCATACGCGCCGTATATTTCATGCCACACATATAGATACAAATATATATACATATTGTACCAATATAATATGGTATCGTATATTTGCGAGTACGCTCGTGTGTGTGTGCACGCGTAATGTAGCATTGTGTTTGTTTCTCCGGATGACTCTTCGGTGTATACAACTCGACCGTGATCGTCGTCGTACCAGTATAATATAATACCTATACAGTTGCAGCAGCAGAGCGGGGAAACTGGTCCGGCGCATTCCGATGAGAACGTTTTTACACCGGCGGCGGCGGCGGCGGCGGTAGCGAAGTCGAAGTCGAACACCTCGACTTCAGTATTTACCGCGGCGCGGAGGAGCTGTATGCGCGTGTATATAATATACATATACATACCGCGGTCCACGAGTGGCGGCGCGGTCGAACCAACACATAATAATATTATAATGTATAATAATTTGTATAATGAGTGGTGTGTATGCCCCGAAAATACACTGAAACACACACTTGTCTGTAGGTATAATATGCTTAAAAACGCGCAGCGGCAGTCGTATCGTGCGCCCAAGTCCATAGGCACAACGTTACACGAGAACGACGGCCGGCGGATTCGGAGGAGGGAAAAATGTATACAAAAATAAGGAAAAAACTCGAAACTCGCGGGTATCGCGCTATACCCACTAATTTTCGACGGCCGCCGCGCCGCCGAGGGCCCGTGGACGACGAACGGGGAGACAAAGTACCCATATAATATTCTGGTTTTACGGTGCGCAGTCGTCGTACGATGTACAACGACCGAGAGGCGGTGTATTTCTTTTTTCACCGTCTTCGATTTCAATGTGTGTACCTAAATATATTATTATTATAATGTACAGTCGCGCGCAGACACCCGGTACTCGTTTCAGCACTAAACAACCACTATACATATACCTAACTATGTATTATTTTGGTACACGATATGTAATAAACACACGGTTGTTATACGGCGGATACAACACGAAAAAATACGATTTATGCGAAAGAAATTATAATCTAACGTCAGGGGCGACAAAAAAAAAGAAAAAAAAAGAAAAGAATAAATAGCCAGCTACTCGTCCCGTTTTTTTTCCATAACGTTCATTATATAATATTATTTATATTGCGCCCGTGCGGAATAATGAACAACGATCGACAATGAAATTCTTACGTATATTATAATATAATATTATACAAAAACCAATCGGCAAATACGTATCGAATACATTATCGTATTATAATAGTATACATATATAATATGTACAGATGATGGGCCGATATACATATTATTAAAATATACTCTCGCGCGGCGCACGGGGGTATGTATATGCAGTGGTACTCCAGTGGTATTACAGCTCCGGTCGGCGGAATCCGGTGCCGGCGATACCATCGATAACCTTGGTCGAGGAGAAGAAGAGAAAAAATACAAACCAGAAACCAATTAAAAAAAACTTTTACATATTATTATACTATTATCGTGTACGCGTCTGTTACTTACAGTCGTCCGCGGGCCGCCGCCGTTCGGACGACAAAAACAAAAATATTATAATATCATGCTCGACGATATCGATCTGATTTGCGCCGCGCGACCGAGAACGTTTCTTCGGTAATTAGCCGGCCGGCCGGACTACTATAATAATATATGACTTCCCCCGAAATAGTTTTTAGTTTTTACACGGTCCGCACGCGTGACTCCTCCTCTGCACAAATCGGTTGGTCGACACCGAGGTCTGTTACGCGGCTCATCGTCCACGTCACCGACACGACTTCCAAAGCCCTAACGCCTCGCAATCGCCGTACGCCAACTGTTGCCGCGACCGTTTCCAATAGCACTGCAATGCGCACACGCGGTACCGGTCAAAGCCGTAAGCACGCTGCGGATACGCGATATTATTGTTAATATTATTATAAATACACGTACTCACACGCACGATCGTACCGTATACAAGTATTATATATACCTGTACGTAACCGACGATATACGCCCACCGGCAAGTTCCACCTAAACCAGAATCGTCAGTTTGCGGCGACCAACGCACTGCAGGTCGGGTGCCGGAGAGGAAGGTTCGGAGACCTTGGACGGTACTAACCTCCGAAAAAATGCGCCTATGCGTGTATCTATTATCGTTATAATTATTCAACCTCCGACATCATGCGGATGACGTATCTCATATTATATACCTTTACACACATATCCCTATATATATATATATATATTGAATACGTTATATAGGTGTACACGCGCGTGATAGGCGTGTTTGTGACGCGTAAGTACGTACAGAAGATCGTGAAAACGTACGTATAGATGGCCAGCCATAGGTGGTATTCGTCGAATAAATAATAATTGATTGCTTTCCGATGTGAATCGTCCGCGCGGGATATATTATGGACGGTTATTAAAACGGCGGCGGCGATCGAAAGGTCATCGAGCAAGGCATATATAATAATAATAAGTGTGTGTACATGTATTATAGTGGCGAGGTATAATACTTGTGCCGACCGAATTATTATGTACATGTGTGTGTGTGTAGCTGTTGACGAGACGACCCCGTTTTAAAAGGGAGAACGCCGACGAATTAATATCATTTACGACGAGCGCGGCGTGGTAGAAATATTACGCGGAGCGGGGCAAACGGCGTGTCCGATTGTTTCACGTCAGTCATATACGATAATAATAATAATAATAATAATATAGCCATATACACGTCTCGCGTCAAAATCACGGCTCTAAAACATTTTAATTTCTCACGCGTCTTTATATATAATAATGATCTCGAACGCGGCTCGCAAAGCGGCATAACATATCATATATATATTCGAATCATCGTCGATTATAAACAGCAGTATGCGCCGTATACATAATAATAATATTATAGTACACGATATTATACATAATCATACCTACTCGTGAATTGTTGCGTACGGAACAAAGGACGACGCGGTAATATTACACACACACATATATATATATAATTATTATTATAAATGTATAATGAATGCCATCGGTCGCGTGCATGTCGTACGAATAAGGCTTCAGCCGCGTACGTATAATTATAAAGTACTTATTAAACGCGAGTAAAAAATAGTAATAGACCCTCGTCTATATAATATGCACGGGCGAGTATAAAACGATTTTGGTCAACTCGATGTGTTTAAAGTGATGTATAATCTATATTATGTGTATAACGATATAATACATAGGTAGTGTACGTATCGCGCTGTAAAATACGACATATGACGTACGGAAACGCGGTTCGAGTGTTCGCGGACGATATATCCGAAGAATGCGTTGGAGAACGTATAATAATATCTGCAGGAACGAGACGCGCGAGGTGTGGAAACGAAACGTCGCATCCGGGCGGCACCGTAGCCATAACACTATACGATACAGCCACCTTCGTTGTTGTTGTTTTTTCTCTTATTATTATTATTTCGCAAATCTCTGTGGGTGAACCCGCGTGCAGCCGCCACGCTCGCGAGCTACACTTTCACCTAACACGAGTTGGTCGGTTCTAGGAAACGTATATTCTTTTTTATTTCTCGTATTTAATCTAGCGGCAAATGGGGTTTAAGTAGATACGTGCGAACGAATGTTTGGGGTTGATAACGGAACACGGAATCACTATGGCTTGTTCCAAGAACTTTTTTGGGAGAAGTAACACGCGAATTATAATATATGTTATGCGTGATTAATTACTATTGGTAGTAACTATATTATATTACTCTCCAACTCGCCCGCTACTACCTATATTATAACATCGTTGATGTTATAATAAATAATACAATTATTAAAAAATCAATATTAATATTACACTTACAAACAAGTATACATGTGTAGTTATACAAGGTATGAACCCGAAACAATTATCAAAATTATTAGAACTGTGTATAAGTATAATTGATTAGTAGAAGTGTGGAGAACCGAGATATACTCGCAGAAAACATGAGTAATGTCAGTATATTTAAGTATGACGTATCATATAGAGTCTTCTTCGTCATCTCACCGGAAAATAATAGTAAAAGTAATAATAATATAATATATTCAATATCATTTATTATTAGATTATTCTAATATACATATATTTACAATTGTGGTTTTCAAAGTTTATACGGAGAGGGATAAGGAGAGTGATTGAGGAACATACCTACTGTGGCGGCTCGCGACCACCAATGGCAAACGAAGATTTCGACAGGTGTACGTGTTTGTGATTTATTGATTCGGTTTATTGCCAGTTTGGAGTTCACAGTATATGTTTCCTCTGTATATGCCTGTAGCTCGTGTATTCTGGTAATCAACAAGTAACGATCTCCCGCTGGGAGACGGCTCCACGAAGGGGAAAAATATAAATACCGATATTTTTCATTTTTTCTATACTATTATATATGTATTATGCATTATGGAATCCGCGTTCGTTCCTAAAATTGTCTTTTCTGCGAACGCGCGAATACAAAACGCTTATTGAGCGGTGTATTTTACACACATCGCTCAAGACATTATTGATGTTTAATATTTGAATAAGCAAACAGATTTGTTTGTACGTCATAATGGTTATATATACACTTATACTTAACGTTTTTATTGTTTAATATGATAATTTTGGTTAGTTAATTATAGGGGACTCTCAGAATGGTTCTCGATATTAAGGAAACTCAAAATCGACAGTTCACAGTTAAATTATATACTTTATATAAATACAAACAATACAAAAATAATATTTCTAACATCAAATCAGTTACTTCAGTCGTTTTAAGATGTTATGTCCTAACTTAATTTTTTTTTTTTAATACTGCACAGTAGTAATCCGCATGTATTTTTAAAATGCAATTATTTGGAGCCAAATTATGCTATAGTCAAAATTTAGGATCAATTCAATGATGCTTTTTAAGGATAAAATATTGACTTCTACTGAAATTTAAGAATTCCAATTCAATTGCTCAGAGTCAAACAAATAAATGGCAAAAAATATTGAATTCCACGATGCAATTATTATTATCATTATTAGTCATTACTCATTACTGTTGACATTTTATTGTTTTATTTCTGTATTAATGTCCTGCTTAGGTATATACATTTTATGAAGGTTGCATAAAGTAATAAAAATAGAAATGTTGCCACAATAATGAGAATAAAATATAAAACGAGATATAAAGCGAAAATGGATTAAAAAATATACAACCGAACGTTTAATGGTTTGAAAACTTTCCACTATACGACGTACCTACCTATATATCATGCATTAAATACATATGCAATACGGCTTGTATTAGTAACCCGATTTTTGGGTCAGGAGTAAAAAATAAATTGTATAAATGAGATTATAAGTTTTTCTAACTTACATGATATTAATATAATATGAAATCCACACAACATCATCCTTAGAAACAAGGCGGTGGCTTTTAGTTTGCATTTTAGTCTAAGAATACTAGCTTATATTGTTAAATAGCGGACAATTAAGTACAACCGTTAATTAATGTTCCCCAGAAGATTTCAAAGTTATTAATCTATTCCGTTATCATAGAATAATATTTAAAAATTTTTGTAACAATAAAAAGATTTTGTATGTCAAGATATTGCATGCGGCATTATATAATAATTTTACAGCTTAAATTCTCTGGTGATTATCCGTCCCAAAAACTATCAACTACAGAAGGATAGTAATCTGTTGAATTATATTATAGTCGTTTATGACATCTGCAATTCTGTAATGTATAGAATTTCAGTCAGCCAAATCGATAATCATCTTAGATATTTTGTGTTGGATATTCTTTTGAAAATTGATAACAAACCAAACACATTGATGTTACAAACAAAAATTATATTCTGAATTTAAAAAAAATAGAGACGTTTAAAACTATCATTGTAAAATGGCGTACTTTTTTTGGCTTATTAAATAAAAAAGGCAACGTTTAATCGGTCGGCGCGGCGTAAACTTCAGAAAGGAAGAGTAAAAAAAATTGTATGAAAAATGTTATTTGTCTTTGAGAATTCGATGTAGACAATCGCTAACAGAATATTTGCACTTGTTCTTTGTGCCGATTCCTCTTGCAGGTCAGTTTTTTGTAATTTTGTCTTATACAGCCCGTAAACAAAGACCAATTTAAGTTATCCAAGAGAAGGGACGTAAAGGGGGAGCATGGGAACCGGAATTTCGACATTCTAACCGTAAGACGTTTTGACACTTCCAAAGACCTTTCTAAATCGTATTCAAATATTATAATATTGTTGATAATATTATATCCCTTAACATCGTATAGGTACACCATATATACCTAACGTTAAGAAATAATATTTTTAGAAGAGATAAATGCACAGCGGAGGGAGAAAAAATTATAAGTACTGAGATGAAATCACTGACAAATGCATACCTATACATACATATACATATATATTATATAAAAAATATATTTTTTACGACTCAGGCACGCATAAACCGGTTGAATAACTTGCGTAAGAAGCATACTATCGCATTTTATTGCCTATACCGACGGTTGACTGTACGAGTAATGAGAATTTGTTTATATTGTTTAATAATTCCATTAAAATCTTAAAAACCCACTTTAGTTTTAACCTAAAAATCATAAAATAGTAGTACATTGGTAAATCAAAATAACTGTGTAAAATGATAATAAATATAATTTTGTTTTTTCAAACAAAATATGTCATTTAATATATGTTGGGAAAAAAATTATAAGTAGGTATATATTTCTAAATAATATACAAATGTAGATATATGATAGTATAAACTTTTTTAAATAAAAAATATTTCCAGTTAAAAATGAAAATATAACCAACTATCAAGATCCTGATGAGATAATAATATACATGGTTAATGGGTATACGTATAATTTTAGTAAGATAATATTATTTTTTCTTCTCATATTTTGGTAAGGATTTCTTAGCTGATTTATGATTGCATTATTGGTATATAAAGTGGTCATAACAAATCGTGTACTCGTATTTTTCAAGAAATGTTGATCGTGTGTTGTATTTTTCCGTAAAAATAAAAATTTCTCTGATGCAGAAAGAATGCAGTCGTGACCGGTGTGCAGCGTGAACGTGTATAATAGGTATACAATATACATATTACATACATACGCAGCTCGAGGACTGTTATGCACAATACAACTGTCATTTATTCTTTGATTGACTCGTGTCTTCCAAAATATGGAAATTATTCGAAAAACAACAAAATATAAAATACATAGTGCTACGTACCTATATTAAATCGACAATAAAATATCAACTACAAGTATATACATATATTATAAATAAAATTTTAAATTATTGTAATTTCTAAAGATGAAAATTATTTTATGAGTCAATTTTAGCTGTATAATAGTATTTAAGTGTTGAACTTTTATAATATATACATGTGCGCTTCAGCCTAATACTTCCTTCACCTGACCTAGTTTGTGTTTGTATTTAGTATAGGTGGGTTGTTTCTTTATCAGCCTACACTGATTTTTTTTTTCATAATGTAATCAGTATAATCACTGTTCGCCATCCTAAAACCTATGAACAACTGCTGTTCAAGAATAAATTGTAACAAACGATTGTATTTTTTTGCGGGTTTCATAATGGAGTTTACTATAGTTTTACTTATATTTTAAAATGCAAATAATTATCAAGTATAAATATATTTTTAGATAGGTACAATCGATAAAATTTAAACAATAGGTCGTTTCATTATTTATTGGTATTAGTTTCAACTTGTTTTTCTAAATAAATGTATACTCTATATGTGTATAACTATATGAATGTTTTTTAAATTTTATCGCCAAAATAACTCAAAAATGTTTGTAATAACTTACGAACATCGTTATTTAAAATGGCTCACGCTTACATGAACTAGATAAAAAAATATTATAGGAAATATATTGTATGTAACTATATTGTACACATATATATATATTATAATGTTATATACATAAACACATTTTTATCTCAGCGCCCATATAAAATTATATTAATGTTTAGTTTAACGCTGGCTAATAATAAAGTATGCTGTATCTGGGCCGTGTGATCACGAAGTGTTCGTGGGCGGTTACCAAATAATAGCAGATAGTAATTTAATTTCAGGACTGGATTTTTTTTCCTCTCTCGAACCGCACCACACAACAGGTGTAAAAGATGTATCTGTGACCCTCGCATATGACAGCGGTGTGGGTATTTTGGCGCCAGCCGATATAATAGCCCCTCGGGCCCCTCTTCTTCATACACGTACCTACTACACACATAATCTCTATTGTGAGTACCGCCGAGGTTCGATTATTAATATGAAGAGACTCATATTATACATATAGGTACTCGCGAGAAAATGAAAAGGGTCTCCTGATGTATTATAATGATATATAATATTATATATTATGTATATATATGATATTACATTTAAACATACGTTCGAAGGTATATTATATTTATAAATACGGGTGTGGGTATAGTGCAAAAATGTTGGAATTTCGTTTAAAAGCCATTATCATGTGAACCAAGCAGATATAATATTTCGTTAGGTTATTCATATTTACGAGTACACGACGCCGTTACATTCTAATCCCAATAAGCTACACTATCTATTGCCCATATCATGGTTTATGGTCGAACCGTGTCTCGTCTCCGTGTACTCGGCTCCCGAACTGATACACGCATAAGATATGTGCAGCGTGCTTATGTATTTTTATTTATAATGTAATATATAATATAAATATATTATATCGTGTATGTATAAACATATACATGAACATACATTATATTATTATATATATATGAGAGCGAGTGTATAGAAATTCAAAATCGAGAAGACCATTGTATAGGTCAACAATGTACACCAAGAAGGGGCTGGTTGCACCGGAGGAGAAACAGAGAAGGAGAGAAAATGCCGAGCCTCGCGAGATAGGACAATGGAACTGGTATATCATGGCTCCTAGTTCCTACCCCCGCACTTGCACATGCACACACTCACACACACACCAGCGCGCGCGCACACTTGTCATGTGTTATTGTTATTTATAACAATAATAGTAACGACTGGCATTGTGTTTGTATAGTTTAAAAGTATAGGCCACCGTTCCCTTCAAAAAAAAAAAAATCTATATACATACAAAATTAAAAAATACACATACAGGTATATGCATCTCAAAGCTTGGGCGGTGTTTACCGCAAGTTCTTCCGGCCGTCGGAAAGTATCATATATTCCTATACATATAGAAACGTTAACGACAATCCTTTTTCAAAATATTGTGGTTCTTGGATTTAATTTTACACAATGTAACATGCGGCTTGAACATGGCGCTCGAACGTTATAATAATGAACCTATTTATATGCAGAACACATACAATATGATACGTTATATATAGTACATATATATGATCGTTTTATATATATTATGAACGTCTTAGCAATAATATAGCATTAATCTGCACAGTTAAAATGGAAATTGAGATGATATAATAATAGATCAGACCCGACAAGTATTATTATTGTTGTTATTATTTTATATTATATACAGGTATGATCTATTATTTTGTTTTATTATCAGTGTATTTCTGCGTCGTAGTTTAAGGCATGAATGATAATATATTTGGTTACATTTTTATTTCTTATTTATTGATGGTAACACGATTCACGAACGAACGAATGAGTTAGTAGGGAACCGGCAAGTAGAAATGTCATTCGAATGACCTGGAGACTTTAACGATGGTATAGCTAAGACGTTGATGTACACAATATTATACTATTCGAGATAAAATCACACTGGGAACATGTTTTTTTTTTTTAACGCCCACTCTATTCACTTTCCTAGACGATAGAGCGATATGATAGCGTTAACGCTGAGAGTCGGGAACTCTCCGAATTTGGAGACACGAAGATGATGAAAACGACACATCTCGAGTGCAGATATTATAATGCAGCTCTTGGTCATGCGTGTGTATGTGAATAATAACAAAATATTAGGTCGAACCAAATAGGCCGTGTAGCGCGTGTGTTTATAAATCGTAATAGTTTATATGAAGTATCTGAGTGTATGTATGTATGTATGTGTATGCTACCTCCACAAAACGCCTACCCACCTTCTAGAAGGAACGACATGTGCGTGTGTGTGCAGCGTGCGCGTGTATCGACATTGTGAAATAATTACAATACAAAAATGAGAATACACTTAGCTATATATTATAAATGGGCGCATATGTATTATATATTTAAAAGAATCCGGAAATAAGGATAAAAAGGATAAAGATTAGGTGTATTTAGTGTTATTAGGACAGTTGAACAAAATTGTATGACGTACGTGCAACATCAGTTCGTCAACATAACTGCAAAATCTGTGCACAGATTCAAATATTATGTTGTGTGACCCCGTCGGCCGAGGCCCGAATGTATAAATAAAAAAACACACACGAGCTCGCGCATTGCAGTATACGTATTATATGTCAAGATCCACAAGATTGTGAGCGTGTAGTTGTTTACAGAAATTAAATTATTACGAAAAAATAACAAGACAATATTATTATGTGCCTATATATACATTGTAAGTTATATTATTTTATGTATTATTGTGCGTAAGTGCAAAACGAAAACGTCGTCGGCTTATTACTACATTTTAGAGACATACAGAGTTGTGTGTTTTTGTTGTTTGTATTTATTGTGATCGCGCAGTTTTAAATGTTAATCGTGGCAATAACACTCGAACGAATATCGCATTACTATCATATTATTATTATTGTACGGTCGCGAACATCATATATAGGTAATATAGCAGGACGCTTGAAGTGGTTGCCCGCCACGGTGTACCTGCGTTTATTTGTTCAGCACACCGTATCAAAATCGCGTCGTTCTGTAAACACGAAATTAATCGCTCGCAGTAGTGTAAGTATATACCGAGTATATTATACACATATATAACGGTAGACGTACGTTATAATAATAAATGATAACTTGCACGACTGATGAAAACTGCAACGGTTGTATATATATATAATAACGAACCCTGGTCGGAATGGTGGAATGAAAAAACTGAGATCGTAAGCATTTTTGGGTAACCGTGGCGGCGAGTATATAATATAAGCTACGTTGGTCGCGTCTCATGTCCGTTTTGTGTAATAAAATATAAATGTCTGGCAGACTTACCTGTATATTTATTTATATATTTATATTATATACGCAGCCCTTGAACGACGATATCCTTTTGGCGCACAGACGAAAAACCGCGCGCACAAAAATCGAATTCCGTACACGAGCGGTAGGTATACGTGCCGAACGGATTACAGGTGGTTAGTGAAAAATTAATAAATTAAAACGATATTATTATTATTATTATACGACAATCGAACGTTTGACCGTATATATTTTATATTATTATTGCGAATTATTGGCCAGTCGTTGCGAGTGCGACGACGGGGATACGGTTGCGCGGCAGGACGAACGACGACGCACCGACGGGTCGGGTCGCGGACACGGACTGAAGAGCGCGGTCTTGAAAGGAGGCGCGGAGGCTGTGCGGCGGCGGATTGGTCCGGGCACGCGTTGGTGAGTAGGAGTGAGAGACCGCGTCGCCGTCCGACCATATAACATGTATACACTTACAAACATTACCACCAGGTATGTGTCAGGTAAGTGGCGTGCACGCGCGTGTGTGTGTATGCGTCGAATGGCGTTGGTGGGTGTATAACGGGCGAACAACGACCGGGTCGAGTGTTTTCGAACTCTACACCGCGTTTCGCGCGCATTTGCGATCTCGTAGTCGTTGTCACCGTCGCCGTTCTTACACGGGGTTACGGAACGGACGAGGGTAGGGGGCGCGTGCCCTTAACAAATCTTTTTCGTTTCGTGAGTGTGTTTATTATAACCATCATTATAATACCATCGCGGTTTGTACGAGGAGTGTAGCGTATATATTATGCGCATGTAGTATATAATGACGTTATATGCTGTGTACACACTTGACGACTACGACGACGACGTCCAAATGTCAATAATATATACTCTTATACGACGGGTGTTTGTATAAATAATAATAAAAAATAACCGGCTGGCGATAAGGTGTTGTGCGTATTTACCGTGGGCAAACGATATCGGTTCTTCATGTGTGTGTATAGTGTATAGGTACCTCTATATATCATAATCTTTCGGTTGTGTTATTATTGTTTTTATTTTTCTGGTTTATAGCTACACCGCGTCGTCGTCGTTGTTTTGTACCTATGACGTACATATTATTATGGGTATTATCGGCGGCGACGAAGAGTCAAAACCCGTACCAGATTGACACATACGGCGATCACGACCAATGAAAATTCAAACCGTGAAAAAAAACGTGTACACGACATTTAAACGTGAACGTCGAAAAAAAATCAAAAAAAAAAAAAATCTCTCTAATTACTATTTGTATATTAACGTGCGCCGTTCAAGACGGTCGTTTGTATATGTATATATGTTTTTCGGTGTATGTCGTGACTGTGGAATAAACAAATTATAAGGTTCACAGAGACAACGAGAAAACGCCAAAGTGTATAATACACCTATTATGTTGGACGGCGCGAGTTGAAAATTATCGCCTCGTAGTGCTTATAATTATATACATTCCTTTAGTGAAGTAGGAGGACAACGTATATTATATCACGAGTGTGTAGCGTGTTACTAATACTTTTATGAGGAACGTTGATTTTTTTATGGTATTTATCTGCATCCAACACAACGATAACGCCGATACACGATATATGGTTATTAAAACGGCTTTAAGTTCGGTCGTCAACGGTGAACATATTTTTTTAAGTAAAAACACATAACGTATACATCATAATAATAATATCCTATATAGGATGTGATATAATAGATAGATTATACAAAATATAGAGGGAACATAGATAAAATAATATGCTGCGACTACATAAAAAGGATAAGTAGGCATCATGGTTTACGAATTAATAAATTATTCAAAATGCACCGAATTCGTATCACATAGTATAATATTATGAACTATATAGAACGGGTACTGTTTATAAGGAAACTAATACCATGACGTATATTATTATATTTATGATGAGAAATAAAATGTGCTTATATAATATCTAAACAAGAACCAGCAGCGTGTCTGTAAAACTAGCTATGTATCCTATAAGCATCATCTAGTACGTTTAAAACCAGATTCGAACCCGACTGAACGATATGCATAAAGCAGGTATCTTAGATATATTAGATATACCAGCTATATACCTACACATTTGTATATATTCATCATTATGGTCCTGAGGATGCGACGACTGTTCGAATGACGCGTAGTTTAAATTTAAAACTCCAAAACTCATCGTAACGTTTATAAGTATACAAACACATAATATATTATATTATACATAAATTCAATGTGAAGGTATTAGAAGAACTACGGTTGTCCGTCATTGCAGCGCTCACACGCACATTCCATTCCAACATTCCTATTGGCTATTATACGCTAGTGTATATAATATCTATACACAATATTATATATTATGTTATTGGTGTGCCGCGGTAACTGCGTCGAACACAGCATATCAATAACTAATAATTGACGCGGCGTGCACATATTATATGTGTGTATATATATTACACGAGTAATTTTTAATTAGATGCTAATCGGATTAAACGAGTTGAGTACAAGTCGTGTTATACCAGGCGATCGTATATAATAATATATATATAAATTAAAAATATTATTAAATTTAATATATAATATGAATCGAATGTATATATACGTATATAACCTATATAGAAGCGTATAGAAGGTATATATTCTATATAATACACAATGTTATTGTAAAATACGCGTATGTGTTTGAGTGTTACAGTCGAAATATGGCTCGATGTGTCCGTGGAATATAATATTAAATATAAAACCTATCAATATATTATATTTCCCATGTGCCCGCCCGGCGCCGATCTACGCGGATTCTTCGAGCCGCCCACAATAACACGTACGCCGTTTTTCATCTGATGCTGCTTCGGTGCACTGTACACAAACTGCACGCTTTTGGCCGGTAGTACGCGAAAG
Source organism: Aphis gossypii (assembly GCF_020184175.1). Classification (NCBI taxonomy): domain Eukaryota; kingdom Metazoa; phylum Arthropoda; class Insecta; order Hemiptera; family Aphididae; genus Aphis; species Aphis gossypii. Next base: position 34,210,923 of record NC_065530.1, on the reverse strand, counting down.
AAAAAAACACAGGAACAAAGATAGAAACTAGGAGAGAGCAATGGAGATGAGAAGAACGTCGTATAGGTATGCGTACAACTATATATGAAACGCACATTTTAGTGTATATAAACGTTCGGAATATTGGAGACTAACATTATAGGTACGTCAAAGAGGCCGTCCATAGCGCGTACATAATATCATATATTATTATATGGCCGAAAAAACTAAATACGTAATTAAAATGAATTGTTTACCTGGTAATTTCGAAGACCATCATTACAGACCGCAGGCAGAGCACGTTTGGACCGGTTGCAGGACAAATGATATATTAAAAAATTATAACCCGTTTTGACCAATTATTTGTATGGGAAGATTATCGGTTTTTTTTTAAGAAATTGTCAATTTATAATAATAAATATTATTTGTTGATTAATCTTTATAATGTGTACATATATATATATTATATAGGTACCTAATCTTTGTTATCAAATAGTATTATAATCCAAAATTTAAGTGTAGTAATAATACAACGCAAAGGCTTTGTTTTTTATTAGGTACAAACGATAGAATAAAAAAAATCTATGCGTATAGGTATACTACGATCGGTACTATACTCTATTAAAATATTATATTATTACTAAACATAAGATGCAGGTGTATGTGCCGTTATTATCTATGAAAAATCAAAATATAATAAACTTTCATCAATCGCCTCGCCGAATTTGCACTTAATACCCAATAATTAGTGTACCGTTATTGGCGGAGCTATACGCTGATATAATGAAATAATTACTAATTACTAATGAGTTACTCTTAGGCATCAGGTTTTATGTCCACGATTTATACACGATTATAATATATCGAATGTGCCGAATATGGTATTTTCACCAAGCATATTCAATATTCATCCCCTTAAACAATTTATGGAATTGTAAAGTATACCTATAGATAAAAACAATATTTCTAGATATTTTTTTAAAATTATCAATTAAATAAATTTATTATTTAAAAAAAAAAGAAAATGGGGTGAACTCTGTGTAGGTATATGCAATATGCATAATATACCTACGAAGCGACAACAATGCACAACAATATACTTAATATTTATATGTCACGCAACTATTTTAACAATGTTTTACTTGGATTCTCATAATCTATACAATATAATATACATGCATAATGCATGTATATATATATATTACCTTGTATATAATACGTAAATACAATAAATTCTAAAGAAGCATCGTCGATGTCACTATTCCTACTAGGGACCTGTGAACAACACGGGTGACTGCAGATGTTCATCCTACTTTTACGACTCAACAGAGTTGATACGGATGAGCAGTAGCGATTTTGACAAAACTAAAAGGGGGACGAATTTAGTAGGCACTATGGCACAAAAAAATATGCAAAACTAATTGTTTTCGTCCTCTTACCAAAGAATGTTTAAACGTTCTTACATTTTATTCTTGTTAATATATTTTAAAACTTTTTATCAACTTTGTTCGTAACTGGCATAAGTTATTATTTTTAATACAAAAATGTATAATCGAGTTTCAAGGCAATCACTCCCTTAAAAACCGCCTCGTTTGAGACTTTCGTCCCACTGAAATTTTGTCGCACTGCATTATACGTCTATACGTACTATGTATTCAAACGGTTGGTTATAGTCGAAAACAGTGAGCATACTTTCGTCACCTTGTACAACATACTCGTTAGGTTCTCAAAGTGTAGTTTAAATATATTTAACTTTAGGTAATGTCTTACCATTTACCAACATTTCGTTAACACACGTATTAGATATATAATATAGAACACAATACGGACACATGCAGTGATCATTACATCTATAACTTGGCACGGCTTGGCGACCGACAAACATTAATAAGGTTACCATGGTATAAACGGCGGTCACCTAGACTAATATTACCGTTACCAGCGTGCTTGATGGTTTATAGAATGTCAGCAGTATATATGGAATTTGCGGACGGACGTTTTAGGAAGGTCGTCGCTGAAATATTTATCGGCGAAGTCCGCCAGGTGGAGACCACCGAACTTATATTATTATACTGTAAATATGGCAAACAGCGAGCGAGTAACCGCGATATTTTCCACCGAACAGCCTTATGCAAAATGGTCGTCTCGGCTAAATGAATTCGTCCAACTGTTAACCACTACAGTGGATAGTGCTATTATAACATACATAATACAAGTGTGTCCGGTCCGACTTTTTTCGTTGGTTACGGCCGTTACGGGCCTGGCATCAAGGTAGAATAAGGTCCGAAGTCGCATTATATATATAATATTATTCACACGGTTTTTATAAAAATAAGGAAACGATTTCACATGGCTGCGTATGACCGTTATTTAAAAAAATTTGAATTTATAGTATGTATCAACCATATAAACACGTACGTATATTGTAATATGCGGAAAACCTTGGTAAGAATAACCGCGCGTATACGCGAGATAAAGCGGCGGTTACACGCCGTATGACCATTTTCGGTACATACGACGCATTTATATTATTATAATCTATTAGACTGCATATAAATATAGAATTGTATTGTGCATTATCGCCGTTTCGTTTATGACCAATAGGCCAGTGTCACATAAAAGTAAACTGGACGAGAAATCATGTTCACCCTTTATTTTTCATTTAATAATATGAATTAATACAAATTCTTATTTTTGGGGTTTTTAAATATAGTTATAATAAAAACATACTGAAATTCTTGAAATTTTTTTGATTAAGGAATGTGTTTTGGAGACACTCCAGAAACATATTTGAAAATTTCAAAAATACGATTTCGAACAAATGGGTTATTAAAAAAGGGGGAGTATACTTGTTGAATCACTCTGTATGTGTGCAATTTTGATGTGACTATTGATTAGATATGCGGTTATTATTTTCACAATTTCGATTTAAGCAATATAAATGCCATTATATGTTAAGTTATTAAATATTTTTAATTTTAAATTTCACCAAAATTGATTAAAAAAGGATGTCATTTCTTTTGCTTTGGTCCAAACAAATTCTGCCCCAAGTCCGGAAAGTGATGTAGCAACAGCAGTCCACCACCACCACAAATTATATTATATAACAATATAAAATATTAATCATAAGCATGCAACATGCTGCAGTACATTATAGGTACTTATTAATGTGTATTATATATAATATTATAATATGCGAGGGTATACAGTGTTAAACTTATATCATGTATTCATGTACTTACAATAATCAAAAGAGTTGCAAAGAGATTTTTCATGGGAGAAATAATGCGTAGATATATTATTATAATAATATACACCTGGAAACCGTGTCCTTACCTGCAAAATAAAAACAATGCGTTAATATAAATAAGACAAAGTATACAATCGTAGACGACGGAGTTAATACAATATATTGTAATATAATATGATCAAGATAAAATGCATATGTATAATATAAATATCGTGCGTCTGATTGTACAAACCGTTCGCATTATACACGCCGACTGCTGCGCAATACTATACTCAGTATTTATTTATTTTTTATTACTGTTATATGGTCTATAATACATTAATATTTTTGTACGCGCGTTTTGAATAATATGCGCCAAGACGAAATAATATAACAAAATGTGTATCGATTATAAGTTATAATGAATATTATAGAAGTTGTTAGACAACAATTCGGTTTTTTTTTTGTTTAGAGACTTTATGCAGCTATTGTCAAAAAGAAAACGTCGTATCGACAAAATAAAATATGTATTACTATTATTATTGTTGTATATTTACTGAAAAATATCACACGAGTAAACCACCATGTTGCGGTTTAAAATATTTTTAACTTGACCGAAACAAATACATATATCGGTACGAGTTTATACGATTGATAACCATGTTTACGAGACCGTAAGACGACGTCTCCCGCATCCATCATGTAAAAATACGAGTTTTTTTATCGTTGTCAACAGTTTTATTGTTCGGTTTAAACAGCTAGAGACGGACGCAAGAAAAAAAGAAAAATCGCCCACATTTGCGTTTTGACAGATTGGTAAGCTGATATGTAACCGAAAATAGTCTAGACAGAAACGAAACTTCAGCGTTTAGTATCATAATTATTATAATATTATAATGATTTTAGCTGATATCGTTGTATGTGCGGTGCGTTTGTATAATATAGTGTATCTATACCTTTATCTTTTAAATTTTGTTTGTCAATTATACAATATTAAAATCATTATCAAACATAAAAAAAACACGTGTTTAACATTATAATAATATTCTTTTTGTACACAATAAAATATATTTGCAGTCTACTCTTTTTCCACACGCTCGCTATTGATATTCGCCTTTCAGTATTTTGTTGTTTATGAGGTGTGCCCGGGAGATTATATTATTATTATTATACACCACAGTGTTGTGTTTGCGTGCGAATGATACCTTTTATTCAATTATTGTTATACACGAAATAATGTTTCGAGGGTTCGTATATTATAATCCCGAATGAAAAGGGCCGACCGCGGCGGACAGACGATCCCAGAAATCCTTTAGACGCGTCTTTTCAATCAAGTGTTTTAGGTAGGCCGAACCCCGACGAAGGGACTGTCTCGCGTCCTTCTGTTCGCGAATTCGGCAATATACAACATTTAAGAAAACAAGTATTATATATAATATGAATATGAAAAAAAAATGGCCATTCTCCATACATTATATTATATAGTATGAAGTAGGTACCCGAGTATATCATCGACAAAACTACACAATAAAAACATTTTACCAAACGAAAACTCAAACACTCGGCAGCAACACCCTAATAACATACCCTTGACGTATATCAACTGTATTCGGCGAACACATATTCTAGATAAAAACGATGGACGAAGACCAATATAAACATGCGTATCTCTTCCCTTTTCGATAAAAATATATACTTAGATAAAAAAAAACATTATTTATATAAATATCAAACATTACGTATGTATATACAGTATAAATTATATATGCATAGATACTTTTAGTAATAAAAATAATATTTTGAAATATTTAAAGGTAGGTATAATGCGCAGAGTCTTAAATATTTCGAATAAGTATATATAAGTTGTATTATTTTGAAAATAATGTAATATTTTCTACAGTTAGATTTATAAGTGAGATACAGGTAGGTAATACTACGCTAAATTATGAGTATATCGAAAATCACGATTAATATATTATAATATAGTTATAGCAATACTAGTTTTAAAATTAACTGTCTTATTAGTTATTAGTTTCAACAAATTATATACTACCCAAATAGGTTCGTTACCCTCATGTGCGTGTCGTGGTGCACGGTTCATATACATAAACATACTCAATACATATATAGATTATAGACTCTATAGTCATACACAGTTAAAAAAAGTATTATATACGCGTTATATTCACACGGTCGGTGTTGAAAATATATAAAATACGAAACGAGATACGAAATCTATTCAATATTCCAATTTCAAACAGTTTATCTGTATTTTACTAATGCGTTTTAACGATAAACTATATATACGTATATATTTATTTTTATGAACAACAACACATAATAATATTTATTATAATATATAAAATATATTATAAATATAACGCAATTACAGAATCAAAAGCTGTAAAAATTCTGTATTTATACATCAAAAATCATGTTATACAATATACATCCATAATTTTATATATATTTGTATAATGTTATTTTTAATATAGTAACCGCTTATAGTAGTATACTTTAACAAAAATTAAAAGACAAAATGTCTATCGTTAACACAATCAAAAACAATACGCATGCAGAATGATATTATTATATATTTACCGGTAGGTAAAAAATTAAAATCATTTAATTAGGTCCTGACCTTATATACAGAGGTATAGCGGAAATAATTGAAAACCGTTCGTTTTATAATAATTTCGAGGTCGTGAAAGTCTTGGCCTTTTATTGATTTCCAAGAAACATCATACGTTGCATTCGATAAATAGGTATATATTAAAAAAAAAAATAATGAATTTGTCACTAAATTGTACTATAGGGAAATTATAAAATTGGCTTTCGATAAAAATTATTTATCATCATGCAATTATTCGTATTGATGTCCATATTTCCATTACACCATCATTTTTCAATTTAAGTTAAAAAAAAGTTTAATTTTAAAATATTCGTACTATTAAAATGAAAGTTCATCGGAACTTGAAATTCGTATACTACCAATGCTACATAAAATCAATTCAGTAATTTGGAACAAATTTGTAGGTGTTTTTATATTAATATAATTATAGTACCTATGTAGAAAATCATATTTTAAATAAGCATATTGTCAGTGAGTGAATTGAAACACAAAACATGTTAAAATAGTATATTTATACACAGGTAATTAACTATATCAGAAGAAGTCACGATTTTAGGTACGCATACAAACGGATAAGTAAACAGTTGTCTTTTTTAGTCTTTTATGCGAGGCGCTAAATCAAAAATGCAATAATAATAATATCGTACAGCTGATTGTAGCCTGCACAGCGTCACCGCCAACGATCCCTGCACAAGCATTTACCGAATGAACAATTAAACAATTCCTACATATTATTATAATTATTACAGTAGGTGTCCGTAGAGCCGTATGTTATTGCAGTAAAGTTGTCCGGTTAAACATAAATATGCAGATTTTATCGACTTCGAGTTATAATATATAATATAATAGGTAGGTAGGTACATTAGATATAATACATATGCGCAAGGATACATGTGTACCTGCTATATGTATTGTAACGTAGCGATAATCTTTTACAAAGTTTTGTGAGATCTATCTGTACATTAGAAAGAGTGTATCTCTGTAGGTGCTCGTTCAAATAAAATTGTTAAATTTATAAGGTGGCTGTAAACTCTTGAAGATACGCTATCACGCAAAGTACTATATATTATAATATTATACTATACTGCAAACCAATTATAACAATTACTTAATGTGTTTTAATCGAACACAAAACAAACAGTGGTGTAGTATAGTTAAAACTATACTTGTGCAATTAGTCAACACGTATAAATAATATAAGTATATCGATATCTAATTATACGAGTTGGCAAATTATATTATAATACTATAAAATTAATCAACTATAACTTAGTTTCAATTATAACTTTGGCCAAATACGGAAAACATTTTATAATAATACATTGCAGCCGACACATGAATATCATGTCAAACCGAAAATGGATCGTTATCACACAACGTTTTTATTCACCCTGATAAAGAATTTGCCAACATTTTAATAATATTATAGCTTAAAACTCGTATTATAGTTTTAACACGCATTTTTCGATATTTCAAATCGCAACACACCAACAAGCGAAATGCATTTCATCGCCATCAAAATCTATTCAAATAATTTCAGGATTCTATCCGAGTAAAATGTATTTATGTATCTATAAATTATCTGTATTCATATCTGAATATGTACTACATCTCGAGATTAAAAAGAATCTGCTGAGATGGATCTAAGAAAATATTTTCATCGTACACTCACATTAGGTGTTATGAAATAATATAAACTAGACTCGTAGGTATAATAAATTCGACGGAACACCTTAAGTAAAAACAAAACGTCGGCTATTAGTAATATGGTACTGCAGACTGTACAGCGTATTATTATATGGCCGGACGGACGTACAAAATATTTAAACGATCCTTCGCAGGATCCGATAAAAGAGTTTTTAAATACCAGCGTCTATACCTTATTTGTGTACAAGATAATAATTCTGACCTAACCATAAGAAAGAAGTATCACAGGTATGTGCAGCCTAGAGGTATCACAGGATTTCTTGATGGCCTTAACATTAATCAAGATATAATAATTAATAATCGTCTACTTGAAAGCTACATTATGGATTATTTAATATTTATTTCTGATATAAGTGACGAGCATTACTTTATTTTATTCGTAATGAAAAATAACGTTCACAATTATTGTTATTTTTATTTATTTTTTTTAGAACAGCATATTATTATGTTTCAATATATCGATATCATTAGTTTCTTTTATCAAATACAATGATATAGGTACGATGAGAACACATTTAACGACTATAATACTTAAGTACCTACATGTTTATATTATGCGCATATGTTTCAATAACGCCATAAATTACAATTTATTGACACGTTAATTAATTTTTATCGAACTACTACAACAGGTATAATAATTAATTGGCAAATAAGTTATAATACTTAAAAACATCCATGTAATGAAAACATAATACGTATAATGTAATTAATTAATTATATAATTAAATTACGTCCGAGTGCATACATTTTTATTTCATTTATTGATTTTGTTATTAAAAATTATTATTAACAACGGGGTCTATTGTTCGACAATACAATTGTATTGGAAAACTCAAACACAGTGCAGTCTATCATCAGTTTTGAGTTTGACTGTTGCAGACAATTCAAGTAGATATAAGGAAGTAGCAAGTATAATTTTGTATATGCGCCTAGACGTGCGTTTGTTTTACTTTATGAATTCCTTTTACCTATAATAATATTAAAAATAACGTTAAAAGTGTTTAAAACCACGACGAGGGATATAATATAACATCACAAGACTCGCACATGACATAATAATATCTGTAGTCGTGTGGGGAAAAATACTAATTAATCGCGGATCTGACCATAAAAGTAGTACACTTTAGACAGTTTCTTGTTTCATACAAAGAAATTCAATATTGTTTCAGTTCTCACACTAACTAAAAAATTCTAAAAATTTGTCTCGAGTCTTGCCAGAGCGGCCTGCAGGACACTCGTCTTCATATAATATACGGTAACGCCGTACCGTAAAGATAATATAACAACATAATAACGAGTATTTATAGTTTCGAAGTGTTTTCAGAAGGGAAAAATTCTTTTCCGTTCGGCGAACAGAATACCTATTTGCATTTTGTCCAGTGCGAAAGTTGAGCACCCGACCGAAGCGATGTTGCCCGTTGGCCGAGTGCGATTTGGCGAGGAGCGGACAATCGCTGCGACGGGCGGCGGTTGCAAACACAATGGGTAACGACGAAAGGCCCGACAGGAATGCAAGGCTTACGCGCATGCGCACATTTTTCAATAAGCGGTTTCCAATACGCGTGTACAGGGCGGTTCGCGTGACGCGCGCATAACTCCGACGGTTGGTCGCCGTAGCCGGGCGGCGCGGCGTGGCCGGCCGGTAGTCGGTTAATATTTCCGCGAGACTTCGACCTACTAGCGGATCTAGAAAATGTGTAGTGGGGGGGAGGAGCTAGGTAAATATAAATACAGTTTTATTGCATAATAATTGTGTAGTGCGATTTTTATACGATACGAGACGAATGATATTTGAAAAAAATTGTGTATAACGACGAAAAATCGATCGATTTCTCGGGTGTTTCGTTGGCATTCATAATATTATATTATTGTTAGGTATTATAATATAATAGTCGTACGTGTAATAATAATATTATAATTGTAATTCACATTACATAGTCATGACTCCGCGTACGACGGAGTCGACAGAGCCGCAGATTGCGTTTCATCCCCGTCGCGGTCGTGCCACTCGTCTGCAATACGATCGAAACTCGGCCCCGAGTCTCTTAAACGCACGTCGAGCGAAATTTGCAGAAGGCGAAAAACCACATCGCCCCAGTGGCGACGACACCTCCGGTGAAGCCGCGCAGTGGCGCGTTTACGTCAAATCGCGCGTGTACCGCGCGCACGGGACGACCACTCTGTATACGACACGCGCGGCCCCGCGACGGCCGTGGGGTGGGGACCGACGCGGTGTACCTCAATATGCGTGGAAAATTAAAAACTCTTCACGACAATAATATTATTGTACACGCGCGCGCAGAGGAGCGGCCAGCGTTGGGTGTCTTCCCCACTCCGCGGCGGCATCGGGTTTACCTGTGCGACGACGACACTTGCTCTTTCCAGAATACCTGTGCAGTGCGTGCGTGTTGACCGGCACACGATAATACCATAGGGTTATAAACTGCAGGTATAGGTGAGCGGCGGCGGCGGCGACGACGTTTGGCGGGGAGGTGCGTGGCGACGGTGGTGAAGGGAAAAACCAGTTTTCCCGCCACCGCCGACGGTCGCCACCACTTCTCTTCGACGGCGGCGGCGGCGGCGGCTCCCATGTCTGTTGTTGTTGTTATTATTGTATTGTGTTTTTCTCTCTCTGTCTTCGCGACGGGGCTACTGAACCGAGCGGCGGTACACGAGGCTGAGATCGTTTCGGCCGCGATACGCGTGCCGCCATCTGCCGCCACGAGCGAGCGCGACGTCGCGGAAATATTGTAGACCGTTCCTCTCGGTTCCCGACTAAACGTTATTTTGTTTTTCACGTTCCGGTTTAAGCGTGGCTCAAAGGCCTTGTCCGTTCCACAACGGCACAAGGTTATATTACTATATTATATTGTACGCGATCGCAATTCAACTAAAGGATGTGTTTCCGTAATCCGACGATCGACGACTTGACTTTTAACGAGCAGTCTTTTACAAAGTAACGGTGGACGATCGTTTCAGCAGTCGAACGTTTTCAACAGCGATTTCATGTTCTTTGAGGACTTGTGTTTTGCAGGTTCCATGAGTATGTTTGTTTCTGTCCAATTGTAACGATGAAAAACGGTTGTAATTAAACAAACGTCTTTAAACGTCGCTGAGTAAATTAGTTTCCACTAAACCTCGAGTTAAATTTGAAAATAGACAGAGAATTTAATTTGTACAACCTATTCGTTAGTTAGACGCGGTACGAGAACGGCTTGATCTGTATATGGGACATGTTGACTTACTCGGACTTTTATCCGTCTATTAAGTATACCACCAGAATTTTTTCCGATTATTTTTTGATGAATCTTTTTGACTATAAAGAGTGATTTGCGCCGTTTCTCGCGTTTATCATGTTTCCAGCAGATGTTTTTGTGTCCCGCTAACTCAATTGAAACCGTACAGATATAGAAGATACCTACCACTAATATTATTATTTATTATAACAACCGACACGGCGAATAGGTGATTATTGTAAATTGCAATCAATAGTCGCGACTGTAACGAAGACCGAACTTGGCCTATAGTATACGATCTACAATGTTATAAGAGTTTTCGGTCGGACTGCAGTGAATGCAGTAAGTACGTAGTTAAGTAGTTTAAGTACAACGGCCGCATTTATCTAAACTTATGCATATTAATACAAAAAAAAAAAAAAATTACAAACTGGTTCCCGTGTTAATCGTGTTTCTAATTTTATTCGCATAATAATTAAATATAATATACAGGTACTTATAGTATCATTTACTGTTTAACTCGACGCGTCGTAGCCATTTGCAAGTTGTAACGACACATCATGTTTTTATATTATGTACCGCACGGACTACGAACTTGTTGATATGTGTTGTACAATATAGTAATAATAATAATAATAATAATAATAATAGTGTAATATGGTCGGAAACATAATTATAGCTTTTCAATAATATATATATGTTGCTCGGCATTAATGGCAATAATGATTCCCTGTGTCATATCTCGACTTTCATAAATTAATTTTAATTAAAGAAATACCCATAAACGTATATAATATTATGTACAATGTACGTATGTACTGTAACGAGTACTCATTTCATTTCATTATTATTATTGTTATTATTATGGTCGTACGATGTGATGTCAATTAGTCACTGTTATTTCTCAACCGAAATAAAGCTCGTACACGCGTGCCACTGTGTTATAATTAAAACGTGTTTATTAACGTATTTCTTGCAAAGCGCACGACGTTCTGATGAAACGTCTCGAAAATATACATACCATAATATTATAACCGACTGAAACGGAGCAACAGACATTGTAGATTGAAAAACGACATCATTTTTTTTTTATTACGAGGAAATTCAACAAGGTCTAACACCGAGTCATCGCTAGAGTGCGCGACTTGATAGGATTCGTACACATCACTATATTTCCATTCAAGGCGTAAGAACGAGCAACACATTTCACAGCAGTTCGAGAATACAATATTAATTCATAACATTATTATAATATTGCTCAAACGCTCCCCCTCCAAACACTCACGATTAATTTTATGGACATTATGCATTTAAATAAAAATAATATAAACACATTCGATACAAGTGACGAACAATTATTCTTGCGATAGACGAAATGACGAATAAACGTATAATAAGAGGAAAATGTCACCGTCGAATTAGCGTGACAAGCAAACGGTCAAGGAGAACAACGACTAAGCAAAAACAAATTCATTGAATTGCCATCAAACAACAATAATAAAATATAATAACAATCAATTTTTTTTATGCGGGAGATGACAAATTGACTTTACGTTTACATGTAAGATTAAACATATGAACTGAATAATTTTTACAGGTTTGTGTAATAATATGTGCGGCCAATAAATATTGTCACTAATGTGTATAAAACATTGTTTCTGTCGGCCAAGGATGTGTGTCAGCACCGCATAAGGAAACTGTGCTTAATAATATAGTATGATGGCGCTTAAAATGTTCTCGTCATAATATGCTGAACAAAATCGCTGTTAGATTAGGTTAGGTTAGGTTTATAATTTAACAATGCACTTCTCGTCCAAGTATAAAAATCGATGAAAGCTGAAGATTTTCCAGGTAGGTACTTAATGGGTACTTACCAAAGACAGTCTATTTTAATCGTATATTCGTATGATCTACAATTTTTTATTTATCTTTTATAAGCTAATTTCTTATAAATTTGAGTTGTGTTCTTTCTCGAACGATATAAATGAACTCGTTAAAAAATGTATTATTCAAAAATCACATTGAAAAATATTTTTTAAAAAAGCAGTATACTTTTATATTGCTCACAATGGGTGGCTATTTTGTACTTGTTAAATTGTTACTTAATATATATTCAACTTCAATAGCTGATATTCATGCTTAAAAATGCGTGCGGTTAATTTGGCTTAAAACTATAATATCTTCACTACTATTTTCGTGACAAACGTATTATGAAACGGAGCCACTACTCGACGTGGCCGGAACCGATCGGGTGTAAAATGCGGGCAGGAGAAATGATATTATAAAATATAGTTCTGTAACGCAATCTTAGATCCGATGACGATGGGGGATATCGTGTTTAGAAGCCCACATCGAATTTGTAAATCTTTTCTTCGGCCTGCAGCTACAGTTGAGACGCGATATCATATTATGTTAATTGATAAGTGGATGAGAAATTTATTGAGAATGCATTATTAGAATCATAATAAAAATTGTAAGTTCGTGTCTTTACCGGTAACGAAAATGTTCAACAGTAAAAATCTTACAATAAATTCTTAATATACAGACAATAACGTTAGGTCATCATCGTTAAAAAATGTTGTATAACTATACTAACCGTTTAGCGCGCGCGTTTTGACGATTTTATAATATTTGCCATTACATCACAATTCATAATGGCTTGTAAAACAGTGTAACAAAATGTCCATTACATCGTAAATATGCGAAATTTTTTTATTTATTAACCATTCATTAAAATAAAAATTACATGTATGATGGCGGAGAGGGGGATTATTGAATTCAATACACTCACATTTCCTGGTATTATCTGATGGCTGATATTATATTAGACGGCATTCTATTATATTGACGCACAAAGCTTCGTCATTTAGTATATTATGCAAGTATGCAATACGATTAATTATAACCGATAGAGTTTTGTCAATTTGTCATGAAGTTATTTCATTCATTCGTTTGGTAGATAAAGTTAATTTCTTTAGAAAAATCATTCACAAAAATATTCAACGTTAAATTGACTGGTCAATTTACGTGTAAATATCTTATTACGGTACAGTATTGCACAAGTGCTCAAAGAGAAAAACATGTTTGAATATTGTTTTACGTATAAATGTGACTGTTATCTCACACACAGCGGCATATCGTATTACAATGTAAACTTATAATCATTAATTTATTGAAAATTACCAGCAATCGTAAAGTGTTCACTAAAAATTACGCGGCACCTACAAAATATTATAAAAATATGAAATTTTGTGATATACCAAAAACCATATCTACACGCGTAATCGACGCACAGTGACACAAACTCACTTACACATTACGAGTCGCATTAATGTGTCTACGGTATCATTAATTTAAGAAGACGTAGTTACACCCGCATGACCTGATGTCTCCGTCTAACACAAACGTTTAAACGTACAAGTGATGTACAACATAGTAAATTAGAGCGTTAAAAAGAATCCATTTTGTATCGTTTATTTGAACATAAAGATGGTAAGAATATTATTATTTAGCCATCTAGGGCATGGGCTTTAATCGATATTTTAATTTTATACTTCTATAGCGACCGGTGAGTATAACTATAAAATATTAAAACAATATTCGTGGTGCTCAATATGATAAAAACATGAGAACCCAAACGGGCGCTCGTCACAACCCAACGAACACGTTTGTTGGCCGATGGCAGTCGGGTTGCCTACACAGAGCGTCATCGGGCGTTTTCGTAGCCTAACGTTGTAGAATAATAATTTTTTGTCTGTGAACAAATCTATTGGTATTTATCTACGTTGTTGTCGATCGGCGGAAGGGAAGAAAAAAATTAATAAAATTCTTATCATTTGTCAAAACGCACGTAAACTATATTCGCAAAGATAATGAAGGACTATCTAGAAATAAATCTAAAACAACAATATAATATTTATAATATGTTATACGCGACACTGATAAAGACGTTAAAGCCGACACTACACGCTTGTAAATTATTCCACTGACGTCTCGTTAACCGACACGAATCGAGAGTGTAAAAATTACCTCCCGCGGTATGTGCGTTTTTAATTGTTATACATTTATAAACGATAACAATAATAACGGTGGTCGTCATCCGTCGCGTATTGAATATTCTAACAATATTAGTAATAATAATAATATATACCTACGCCGCGTCGGCACGTCAAGTGTCTTAGGCGCGAACCCGACGTGTCATAATACAACAATAATAATATTATTATCGACTGCGGGTTTTATAATACAGTAAGTATATAGGTAAAGTCATCGGGTGACGCGGACTAAATTATTGTTATTATTACACAAGTTTATTCGATCGCCAATCGGCGGGCGCACGTGACGATTTTGTGCCACGTAATATACGACTTATTATAATAATACGTATATCCGCGCCGCGAACCGTCAATGATGGTCATTTGTGTTTATTTATTTAATTTTTTACCGGCGAAATGAGCGCGTTTCGGAGTGCCCTCGACCAGCACACGCACATAATATTATAATACGCAACGACATAATATATTATTATATTATCATAACAACGCGGAATCTACAGGTGCGCTCGCCCCGACGTCGTAACACACCGGTGTAAGTAGAGGAAAAATAATATTTCGGTGCGCGTGGGAGACGACGGCGGGAGCACCTCTCCAGTCTCTCCTTCTCGTGGTTCGCTGCAGGCCATCGCGCGACTGATCGCGCATTACGACGACACGATATAAAAATGTACAGCGAAAACGTTTAAATACGATGACGGTATCTATCGCCGTACGATGAGACCGGGTGAAACCACGAATACACCACGGTATACTGCACGCACTAATGGCCGTGAAAAAAAAATCGTAGAAACAAAATATTATAATATGTGTATAATGCTATAGGATAATAGTTATTGTGTTACATAACTAATATAATTTATTAAACACTCTATACGTATTAAATACATGTTTTGATTATAATAATATGGTAAGGCTCAGACGTATGTACAAAATAAATAGAGAAAATATATGTATTTTTTTATTCAAATAATAATAATATCTACCTACAAACATTAGTGTACATGACAATTACTAGTATGTAAATACTACTATATACGTTTAAACATTGTTATCAAAATTTTCAAAATATTATAATATGAAAATACGAATTATTTTAACTATGAGTGTCTAATGACTTTATGATGTACTAAAATTAACGACGGAAATCACGCAGTAATTATCGTTCAACTATTTTCGGTTTAAATACCGCGACATCACTTGATCACTGCCTGACTTTTAAGAAACACTTACACAATAAAACGAATATTTGAATAATTCCTACGAACTATGCGGCAATATTTTTCAGATTTCGTATTTTCGACAATGTTTTGATTAGAAGAATAATTTCGACCAACGCACGCGTTGAGACCTGTCCTGAACCAATCCGCAGTTATATTTTGTACTTGGACAAACAAAACTACGAAACAGCCGCGCCGAGCCGCGTGTGTAACACATAATGATATAATAATACTATAATAGCATACTATTGTAATCGAACCGTGGTAATTAACCTAAAAACGACTACATTATAATATTTGCGCCCACGCTACGACGTATCGCACTCCCGAGTCCGCGGCAAAACATGAGCGTCGAAGGACTTCGCGGTTTACAAACGCGGAGGTAGATTTGACCGTGGAGGCTGTGGGAGCTAAACGTATGATAATATGCTCGCTCATTCTGCGCGTAGGAATTAATATTACGACGACGTACAATCTGGATTTGCGCCGTTATGATATTCTAATAATACACCGCGGACTGAAGCCGCCACCGATAGTGTACCTATATTATTATAATGCGTATAATATACTCTAAAACAGAGGTTCCCAACCTTTTTTGACTCACGGCACCCTTAGTCATTTTCTAAAAATCTGGAGGTACCCTATTGACAACTTAGGTTTTATTTAACAGTGCATAAGTATAAACAAAAGTAATATGATGCAGATTATATAATATATTATAACTTACACACATTATATTTTATAAAACAAATTATTACATTGAAAATTAACTATATATTTTTATTTTTAATTATTATTGCATAAAAAATATGATAAAAATACATTTCAAATAATTTCGCGGAACCCTAAATAAAGTTCGGAGCACCCTGGTCGGGAATCTCTGCTCTAAAAACTATGTAGGTACATAGATACTCAATTAAACCATTAACTATCCCGCACCATTGTATAGAGTCGATTTTTTATCTAGAATTCCAATCCTGCCACCGAAGACTTCCATCTCCATCAGCCGTCCGGATTACCGACCGTCATAAGGACCAGGGGGTAAACCACCGCGAGACGAAACGATATCATAAAGTGTAGCGTGTAATATAAAATATTATAGAATATGATACTATATTATTTTATACGTTATCCATACACGCAAGATAGTGACTAATGGGAGAAGAATTCACCAATGATAATTATCGCGTCGTTCAAACAACCTCATATCATTGATAATAATTTATTATTATGTTCGAGTAATATATGCCGATAAACATCGCGCTAAAAATACAAAGCATTTATGGAAATAAAAAAAGCTTGATATAATATTGATAAATGAGATTAAAAAAAAATTATCTTCTCACATACAGGTGTAAATATTAATTAGGTATTTATTTATGTTTGACATAAAACTATTATTCTTTTATAATAATTAATATTTAACAATTATAAAATACAACAGAATAGATATTGACGATATTGTATTATTATATAGGTATAGTTATATATAGGTTATATAAACCATAGTTTATATTACTCTATATAAGTACAAGATTGTTTTATGGTGTAGATACCACTGCCATCACTCAAATCTTAATAAGTAATACGTAACAGCACATTCGCACTTAATCTTGCAACTCAACAAACTTACTATTCGAATAAAACCATCTGTAACCGTACCTAGACAATAGGCTGTACATATTTATATAGAATATGTAAGTACTGAATTCATATTAATTATGCCTATATTCCTTTTAAATAATTACGCAATAATATTTACAGACGGAATGAATTGCGCGTGTACAAAACCTCTGCCCCATTAACGATCTGCACAGCAGGGGGCGCTATTTAAGGGAGTCCGGATATACTGCAATTTTACTCCCTATATACTATTCTCTTATATACGCGTGTCAACGGCACAATTCAAAAATTATGTTATTACGTCGTTTTTTTTTTTTTTTTTGAAAGGTATAATACTCCTACGACTCTATCTTGAATACTGACATGACGAAAATTATAATAATACGTACAAATTCAACGCATTAAGAGAACGAATACCGTGACGATAAATAGACATAGTAAAAAATATTATGATTTTTCAAAAATGTTATTTTAAAAAACTTAGAATTTTGTAAACAAAATACTCATCATTTTCGTCATAATGAGTTTTAGTCGTTAAAAGGAATCACTGAGCTGCAACTGTAAATTCTAACATTCTTGTTAAGAAATACATAACAACATCCGCCATATAATTTAGGTACGAGTATAATGCTGCAGTCAATACAAAAAATTGTTTAGAAAAAAAGATGATTGCATCTATTTTGGAGCACCGAATAGGAATTTAGAGTTCAAACTAGTTTTGCAAGTACCTACTTACATGCAAACAACGCGCTAATTCGTCACCGCAGTGAGTATAAACGACCGATTTTTGAACAAAGTAATTTTTGTTTTTATGACAATTATTATTAAGTTCGATATTGATGGGCAAATCATGCGAGAGTCCAAGAACAAAACATCAAACCATGTGTTTAGCAAGACAATATGTATTTTGGCGGAGTGTTAAAAATTCGTTGCCCAATAAACCGGCAAATTGATATTTTACACACGGACCCGTCGGCGTTGCCGTTGCATTTGTCGTTGTGGTATACACGCTCCATTGGCAATGTATCTGGCAGACGTTCAAAAGCCGCTGTCTTTGGTTTTTTTGTACTTAGTTTTCGTATTTTTTTATTATTATTATTTAACAACAGCCTTGTTTACATGTGACGCGATTCATTTCGTACACGATTAGATTTCAAATTAACGTGCTCGTTTTTATTTTATTTTTTTTTTTTTTACACAGACCAATCGCACAAAGATATAATATTGCGGTCCATAATATATTGTTTCAAACTGCTGCACGTGTTGCTATTAAACGGCGTAAAATAAATAAAATTTAATTTTCCTTAACGAGTTGACGTTTTGTTACAATAACTGCTCGGTTTTAATTTATAAGAATTACAATTTACAATAAATTTGTACAGCATTTCCAAAATTGAAACAGGACTATCATAATAGTGTGATTTAATATAATAATAATGGTAACTTATTTAAAGAACTTGAATATATTTTTTCCGCTTGCAAAACAATTAACTATTAGCATTAACCACTAAACAATTAACATTTTACTAAAATTAACCTTACACTGGGACTATTGTAGGTAACATCTTATTATTATTTATATTATCTATTGCGTTATAATATGATGTTATCTTAGCTAACTTATTTTTATGTCAGTACCTACCATAGTTTACATAAATATATACGGCAATGAACGTAATTCTGAGGCAATAAATTATAAATTGACAGTTATGTTTAACATGTACCTATGCATATTTATTCGGTTATTCCACATAGGTTTTTAAAAACAAAAACGGGTGGTGCTGCAGTAACTGTAGAATATCAATATTTCAATGAACCTACTACCTATTTCTCGCATACTTGGCTTGTATGACCGGTGCACGACGACGACAGAAGGAATGAAACGTTTCGGAGAAAGGAGATATTTTTTCTATAATGTTCACTGTATACGTATAGTATGCACACGTCACACACACACATGCGGAGTAGAATTGTGCGCGTTCACTAGGTTCTTTAACTGTCGGCTCGGCTTTTTTCCCTTTATTCCCCATCAATCCAAAGAGTATTGACTTTGATTCGCGTTTCCGCGATCGCGAGTTTCGTTTCTGTAAATGGTCAACCGCCGAGCAAAACCGGTCAGCTGGAGACCTGTTTTTGGTCGACGACCCCTCACTTTCCCCGTTGGACATAAGAAATGCGACGCTTGTGTACCGCGGAGATATTGACGGATAAAATACTGTCACCGTTAGAAAAAGACCTGTCTAATAATATTATATATTATTTTGTGGTTCACAGAATATTGTTGTGGTGTGCACACAACTAGGGGGAGTACTTCCTACAATATTATGCTGTTTTTTTTTCTGGGGAAGCGAGATCGGGGTCACAGGTGCGATGTTCCGGGTGCTTTGCACAACCTCCCCGCTTCAATAATAAGGGACACCAAACAGGAAACACTAACGAACCGTCAAAACACGGTTTCCTCGGGGGGTACTTTTCAATAAACTAGACGTGCCTTCTGTATTTAAAAACAACCTAATGCCAGTAGTAATATAGTCAGCAGTAGGCGGTCTTGTGAGAATTTAATTGGTTTCACTTCACGGCCACGTGAATATGATATTCAGTGTGCCAGCAATAATTATTTAAAAAAAACTAGAATAGTCTTTACACGTTCATTTTTCAGAAACAACGATTTTCAGTAATATTATATCCTCATCCTCGCGACATAATACAACATAAGCTATAGTATAATAGGTAACCTCCACTTTGTATATTTTCAACAGATGCTTGACATTGCAAGCTTTCCAACCATCGAAGCAAAGAACATTGTTAAATTAGTTTTTTCGTGGTTTTTAATATATAGCATCCAATAGTCGTTAATTTAAAGCTTTATAAAATAAAATCATATTCGTTTCGTTTTAAATGTTGTTCACGAAGAACTAATAAATTTATACTCGACAGCTCATCACATATTTTGGATCTGCTATAACAGTCGCATATTTGAAAATATTACCGTCTACATACATAGACTGATCTTGCATACAAATGTTTGTTTTTGAAAAATTTAAAATCAATTGCATATATAAGAGGTATGTGGTCAATGTTATTATATATAGACTATCATAAATACATTTGTTTGAATATATTTTGAAGAAACTTCATTACCAAACCCACTTTTACCAACAGGCTACAATTAATATACCGTGTTTTTTGCTTTTATACTTATTAGGTAAGTAATATTTTATACTGTATTACGTTAACATATAGAATTAAAATAAACGACTCAAAATAGTAAACAAATATACATTACACTTCTTTTGGGTTGCATTATAATTTGAATTATTTTATTTTTACGATCATATTGCATGTGTTGCCTTGATATTTAACAACCGCGACCGAATTTACAAGGTTCGTCTTAAGAATAATAATACAATCTTATGAATATTACTAGATATATTAAAATGAAAAAAAAATAATAAGAGGAAAGATAAAAATAAAACAAAACAAATAATATAACCATTATTGTTACAAAATGGTTCACGGAGACTGACTGTAGTCTACCGACCTAGCCCAGTTATTAACCTCGTAACAATCGCACACAAGTAGTAGGAAACGCGATAAACAATACAATTCACAACCGACGAAGCTGCAGCTATATTATAATATAACATTATGCATTAACAATAATAAAGAAAAACATTGGCCATCATATTATTATTATGCTGTAAATCAATATTACGACATCGACATCTCGGCATAGAATGTATCTCAACCAGCAAGTATAGCTGCAGTTATTAAGATTTTTCTCATATTGCGCACAGTTAATTAAAACCATTCAATTAAAAACGTCAATATTTATATTTGTCTGCGGCGTATTTAAAAATGCATAGCGCTTATAGACGTTTGCGGGTCAGATGTAAACTCTAATGCATAATACATTTTCTCATCGGGAATCAGAGTTAGGATCGTCGTAAAACGTATAATATTATGTATACATAGCAACAATAATAACTTCACCGCGTATCCGCGGCGTCCCACATTGGAACCTCGATTAGAACTTGCAGGTACGCATTTTACGATGTAGAAGCAATATTATAATATATTATTATAATGATGTATAAAAGACAATCGGAATGATCGGATACGCGAGCACACACGCACACACACGATTACAACTATACGTTTATATACGTGAGCTCTATAAATCACGCGGTCTAGAATAAAATCAAAATCAAAATTTATCACAATAATAAGTACATTATATGGGTACACGTTACACCAATTACACCATGTATAAAGTACCGCCACGGCTAGCAGCTATATACGGAGTGTATATATTATTTGTGTAGGCGCAGGTATGTTATCATGAAAAATTGAAAACCAAAACGTAGCTCGCGCGCATATTTCGAAAAGAAACTCGTCATTCGACGACGATCATATATAATATATTGTACGAAACCCGCCGTCGCGGTCGTGTCGAGAGACGTCTTAAGACCGCGGATCCAGACGAACCTAGGTATAATATATCATATAACTACGTATAATCGATTCAAAACGATTACCGAAACGGGTACGTGAGCTCGAAGGGGTGTGAGGGTGATGTCGGAGGCAGGGGAAATAATAACAAGAACGAGAGTAACCAGCGGGCAGTGGCGGCCATTGAGAGCGTACACGATGTTATAAATCATCATAATATGTGCCCGTACATACATAATGATACGAATGTTATAAACATAATATACAGATATATAAATATTTAATACACACGCACATACTTATATATTTATTATTATACATATATATATATATATAAGTATGTGCTGCAATGACGCGTATGCGTGCGTGTGCACTCGGAGACGTTGCGGTCGTAGAATGGAATTCGGACGAGTATCGTCGGTACAGCGGTAGGTAGGTAGGGTGTATAGTAGGTACACGGTAGCAGCGCTATATCGGAGTCGCGACGACGACGACGACGACTACCTGTTGGAGAAGACGCACACGCGATGTGGTGCAGACCGGGGAGACTTGGCAACGTTGCCGGGACCGAAAACGACCGGAGAGAACACGGCCACGCTCCGGCGACTCCCCTTGACAAAATAGCTGCTGCCGCTCCGATCGTGTGCATGTGAAGAGTATATACGCACTCCGCCGCCGCCGTACACAGTATCTCGCATTCATACACATACACACACACACACACACACATAGGGCCCTCCTCAAACCCGAGAGAAGTCTCTTCTATACCGCTGTCAAAAAAAAGCGTTTAATCCAGGAAAAAAAAGAAATTCCTGCAAGAAATCACGTAAATACACTGTAATATTATATTCATTATATGAGCTACACTATATTATATTCAAAGAAAAGTATTGTACGTCATAGAGGTACACGAGTACTATATTATATAGGTAGCGATTTACTTGAGCGAAAACGTGCAACGTTGTATTTATTTAAGTTTGCGTTATATGAAAAATGTTAACGCAATAATAATTGAATGAAGTGCGTGATCGTCACGATTATAATTATTTTACACGACAAATTTTTAACGAGTTTTCAAGGCTTGGATAACGAGACGAGATCCCGCGATAGCTCGCCGAAACGAATCGCGATATTACGTACTTACCACTTTCAAACGAGTGCCTCGACAAATCCGATAAACCTTTAAAAACCCACACGCATCATTGATGATATTAATACCTAATAGACCTATATCAAACTTTATTATCTTAGACGGACAGGCAAACTTTAATTTCCCACTAAGTTAACAACTTAAGCAGATACACATTATAATTTATAATAATAAATACAATAGTAACGTTTTAGATTTATAGACGTCGATACTCGATAGCCACCGTAGGTACTTGAATTTAATCACGTTTAAGAACATAATTTTATTGTATACTCGTATGCGTAAACGATGAAGTATACAGTTGTAATACGTAGTTTCCGGGGGTATGCTAGTATGCTACTATGACTACATGATATTATATTATGACGTATATTAAATATTTGATTCAAGTCTATACCGACAATAGACAGAGAAAACCTACGCATATCATGGGGATGAAATATGTTTATTTTGGTGTGTACAAGCATTCGAGCACATCCGATAAAGAATTTATGCAACCGCCGTCTGCCACCTTATCTATAATATTCCTGCTGATAAAACATTATTTAATAATAGCTGTTTCGACAGATAAAATTAGTTATGATTACATTATAATCTAGTATAAATAATTTGAGAAATGTATGGTAGCACTAAAGCAGCAACCCAAAAAATCAAAATGAAGAAATCATTATTGATGATTTGAATGTGGCATAATTTTTAACCGTTTTGTATAATATACACGTGAGCGTGGGTAGAATATTATACTCAGGTTGGTTTTGATTTTAACGAGCCACATTTGGCCATATATTTTACTGTGAGAAAAAAATGACAGACGGAGACGTGTATAAATGACGAATGTGGGTCGTCCATATGGGATTTCCGGATTTCTATAGTAATTATAAGGGTGCCTTAAAATCCCGCGCTAAGTTGAAAAATATGTTATAATGACGTAGCTATATTATATAATATATATCCTCAAAAACTAGAGAATATTAATTTTTTCTATATAAATACTATATTCGTTTTATATTATGTTATGTAGCACAGTGTTGTGTTTCAGTTTGTCCTTACGATTTTGTCGGAAGTAATATGATAATCGGTTTGATAAATCCGCGTAAGAAGAAGAACCGGAGCAGGCGTGGTTTACATTTAAATAACCCTCGCTCACTAAATAAATTGCATTGAGGAGGTTCTCATCGTGACGACCGGAACTTAATCAAATAAAGAAAATATAACGGTCTTTTGAAGTACAATACATTTCAAAGAAACTTCCTTCGTGAACATGTATAATGTCAGTCAGTTGATATTCAACACATTTTTTTTTTCATTTTTTATTATGAGAACAATTTTTTTACAACGTTCCTAAAAAATCCTTTCTTCAGAACAAATATTTAAATATTTAAGTTGTTTTTTAATAATTAAATGTATACTCTATTTACCGGATAGACATACTTGTATTAATAATAATCTTTAAGAACTATTAATTATAACGATGTTTTTTATGTGTTGTTTATGTAAATCAGTATAAACATCTACTTTACCAGATTTTCCCACCCTATTTTTAGGCAAATTATTACATAATACATTTAAACTTTAAACAAGTAACTGTCATAAGATTTTTTAAAATAAATATCCATCTACTTTTTAAGTTTTAACCTCTTGATAGCGGGACAAGAAAATTTTGGGTTGAATGTCAAGTTTTGTTTTTCGTATTAATGTTTTGAAATGTAGAATAACTCATAAAAAAACACAAACAATACAAATCACAATATTACCCTACACTGGAGAAACGAATGTAATGATACTATTAATAATTAATTGACGCCGTGTACGTAAATATTACTATAATTACATGGCGACATCGAATTTTTATAATTAATTTTGGATTCTATAAACCTATACTTTACCCTACTTTAATATACTTAAAAACAGTATTAATTCATACTTTTACAACATATATTATTAATACATATAAAACTACCTACTTATATTAATATTTTAAATAAGTTTAAAAATGAGTAAGTTTTATTTAATGATATTAAACTCAAATAATTATAGGCATACCTAGTATTTTTCAATTTCTATTTGTTTATTTGCCAACGGCGAATAAGGATAAATATAGATATTAAAATTCTAAATAAAATATGAAACATGAAATAAAGTCATTATTTTGTTAGATATTCAAGAAAAATAATTATTCAACAATATACAAACATATAGGTAGGTACTTAAAAATTATTTATGATGCATTTGTGTACACGACTCAATGTTTATGGGCTTTACCATTGGTATACATGGTCTTTGACAAGTGAATAGTAATGTTATAATCTGGTCACGTATTTGCTAGATTATTATCTATACTGTCATCAAATCTACCTCTAAAAACAAGTTTAATTATTTAGAAAGACACATATTATTTTCAAAAAAACACTAGAACTTTTTTATTTTTACAAAGAATATTAACGCTGTACAACACATAGTATTTTAAATTATTTTAGTTATAGTTAAATTGTTTTGAAAAACTATCTGTACAAATTACAAACATTCAACTGCATAAATTTCGTTAGTTTCATAAAAAAAAACCAACAAGTAACAAAATTATAGTTGTGTCAAATGATAAATAAAATATTATTTACTAACCAAAACTACGAGTATTTAAAGTACATTTTGACGTCCAAAAAGAATTAATTTATTAAGTATCACAAAAATATTAATTTATCGATTGCTAAAATATATATATTTATATATTTATATATTTTTTATAAAAGTTATATTTTTGTCCATTCAATATTTTCTGCAATAATGTCTTATTTTTAAATACTTAAAAATCATTGAAAATATAATTTTGATAACATTTTAAATGATCAACATTCTTTGTTTTGTTGTGTTTAGAATATTTAGATAATATATTAGATATCATGATTTGATAATTTTCCAGATAAAGAATAATGTAACGAATTAAATTTATAAAATATATTTATCTTGTCGTATGGTATTTATTTTAAGTTTTCTTTTTACGTAATAATTATTTTTTTACTTACTTATCGGGCGTAATAAATAAGTATACATATAAAAAACAACTCGAAATGATAGTTCATAAGTTCATCACAATATTTCAATATATTAATATGATGATGGCATGAGGTTTTAATCAATAACTCTGTATTAAGAAACGAAAAAGTTTTGAAATAATTGTATAAAATGTGTACTGTTTTATTCGTATAGTCTCTATCACTGCAATTGATTTTCGAATCTAAGAGGAAAATCTATGAGCAAATTCAAAACCGGTCGATATATTATGCAAATATAACAGAATAATATGATGAATGGAAAATGAATATGGGGAAATAAATCGTGAGCAAATAGCTCATGGGGACGGGATTGAAAGGTAGAATAATACCGATTAATATAAATTAAGTTGTCGGGTGAGTTATACGCATGCGGTGGGCTACAAGACAATATAGGCAATAATTATTATCTACTTTGTATTTTTACCTCCAGGGCATCATCTGAATGAGGAAACCGGTTCCATTCAAAAGTTGCAGCCATCATTATTGTCGGTTAAAACAAACAAACACTCGAGGGGGTCTATCTAGCCGATAACGGCAGTGGACTAGCGTGCGGTCAAAATTCTCCGTATCGAAATAACCCTTTGAAAATACACTACTCGTATAATAAACCATCTATATCAGTTTACCAAATATTTTTTTAATGATCGGGTTTAAAAAAAAACAGACAAACAGTGTAAAAAATCAGAACAATTTTAATAAAAAAATTATAGAAAATAGCCTACAGACTTATCAAAGTTTCTCTATTTTACGAACATATATTATTATCTACTCACATATTACAAATGATTATGTTCTAAAATCTAAATACAAATACAAAAATAATATAGGACTTAAATATTAATATGTTTTGAGTCGTATAATATGCTCATAGTTCCTCAAATAAAAACAATAAATAAACAAATAAGGTATTCACGATCCTTTATTATGAGTTAAATCTGAATTAGGTACTATAATATGTATTTATTATATTCAATACCTGTTGGTAATTGATAAATATTTATATTATACTTTTTGTGCTACTTGCAGCAATTATTTTTAGTTTTTACACATAAGTATTCGTATTATTTTTTCAAACTACGCGATAAGCGATTGATCTATTGTATTTTTGAGATATTTAATCATTATTAATATTTAACAAACGTTATGTCATCACTAGATATTTAAAAAAATACAAACATTGCTTATGCGCAATGAATTATTTGAGAGTACTTTATAAAGTTTCGTTATGAAATGATAATTTCTTCGTCCGCGATTTCATAAGTATTTAAGTAAGTTAATAGGTACTTATTAATTATTACTTTATATTTATTATTCAAGTATAAGTAGCGATTCCAATTAAAATAACAAAAAAACCATTTATTTTGTAAAATAATAAAACTGTTTTGATAATATTGGTATACTTTAATAATACTCTTATTCGTCCATCAATATTTTAGTTTACTATTAATAAAATATAACTTTTAAAGATCTTTTAATCAACGTAGTTATACTACAAACATTTTTAAAAAAATGCATCATCAAAAAATTCTAGTACATATACCTAACAATAAAACTCATGAAAAAGATAAAATACGCCATTTATTTTAACACTTAACTCGAGTGAAATACATGACACACAAGTATCATCGAGGGGCTGTGAAATTATAATGCTAATAATTTGGTAGTCAGAGCATCTCAAAATGTAGAGATCTAAAGCAAAACAAACAAAAAACAACTACCTAATTAGCATGTACAACGTGCAGTGTTTGTCTGAGTGAAATATAGAATTATTATGAAATTAGGATATAAATAGGTTGAACAAAGTTTTCATTAAATATTTTTAAAAGCATTAGTTTAGTCGAACTGTAAGTAGTTGTAACAATTTTAATACTATTTTGGGTCAACTAAATTAATTGCACGCAATTCCCACGATACAGAAAATGTAGAAAACCAATTAACTGCTAAAATTCTTTTTATTTAATATGGTCATTCATTGTTTATTAATTATTATACAGCTTATTATTTTTAATACGAATATATATTACTGAATTATTAGGAAGTACCTAGGTACATAAATTCATTAGGCCAATAGTAAACATCCTTAACTTATTTCTCTTATTTAAATTGTAATAATTATATGATGATATGATTGAAATGTATTTATGAAATATTATACCATATAGATATAATTAAGAGTTTATAAGTTTACGAAAATTAAATTAAAACTGTGGAGACATATCATTAAGACTAAAAGTGCTCTATACGAATGTGAGTATACTGGAATTTAAGAACCTATCGTCTTCTTGTTAGATGTTTAATTTTTATTTTTTAATTAGCCCATCGTCGAGAGCTACGACGTGCTCTGTGGTGGTACACGCGCAGCGTCTAATATTTTTATGCCTCATGTCTATACCGAATGGAATTTCTATTCAGACGAGGTTTTCCTACAATATTATACACACTTTTTTTTGTACTTTCAATTCATCGTGTTCGGTGAAGTGTGAACGGAACATACCTTCATACCGGGCACGTCCAAGTACAATAACCCCCTATATACGCGCATACACCGGCCGGCCAGCTAGAGCCTCATGACAGATCCCATTCAGTGGTTACATATAGTCGCGGTTACCATCGCGTGTCTAAAAAATAACAAAATCAAAAAAAAAAACTTAGTAGAATATTGTCTATCATATAGGACGAGTTAAAAATCTTCGTAAATATTATATTCACTGATATAAAAAAATGTATCCAAGGTCGTGTCTGACGGTTGTTGAATGCTCTTCAAGATCAAATTAAATGTAAAAAAGAACTCGGTTATTTTAAAAAATATGCATCTCGAGGACATATTTTTAAAAAGTCACTAATAGTTATCGTTTGTTTTTTTCTTTCATATTGTAAGTTATTTTTTAATATTGAAAGTGCTCGTAGTTTTGGATTATTGTATTCTTGAAAACACAATAATTCAAACGTTATACTTGAGCATGAACAAAATACACACATATATATTTATATACATATATATATATGTGTGTGTGTGTGAGCGTTAAAGTAAAATTATATTGACTTCTGTAATGTTTAAACTCTTTAGTTAAAACCTCCCGTCTATTTATTTTTTTGATTTTTTTTTTCTATTTGCTTTCCCATCTAATCCGGGGCTAAAAAGCACCGCAGATCTTGAAAGGGATGATCCGTTCGTGGGTTATTATCGTCGGAATCCCGAAGAGGGCTTAATATGAGTATAGCACGAAAAACCGTACGGGCCCTTCAATTCGAAAAGCGCGCTCTTATAATATCATAATATAACACTATAATTAGGTGCATGTAAATGACGATTATGTTATTATTGTTATACATATATAGACGCATAGACCGTGGTCGTGTCGCGGGCCCAAAAAAAAGAAATCCACGAAAACGGGACCTTATGCGTATATAATGTGCATGGAAGGTCGTGAGAACCCGGAGAAGTATATGGCCACCTGCTTCGCGGCACACACCTGCCCCTCCACCACCCGTAGCCGCCGTAGCCACCCACACCCGTCCCGTCTACACACCTGTCATCGTTGGCAACGTCGCACATGCATGCACACTCGCGGAGCGCTACCGCTGGCTGCATCGGCTGCTGCCGCTGGTGCGCGGGACTCCTCGTCGTGGGAATCCTTCCGCCTCTCGAGATTATCTCGCGTGCACGCGGGCACAAACAAGACCATCGTGTAAATATTATAATATACAATCGTAATACGGTGTACATAAAAACACCGGCCGTGATGTGCTGAAGGTAATATAGCAGAGCGTTATGATGGAGAGTAACTCGAGTACTTCCGAAACGACCGTATATTTTTCAATTGATCCCCCCAAAAAAAAGTGTCCAACAATGGATGTAGCGGATTACTGAAATAGAAAAAACGTGTTCGGGTACTTCATTGATTTTCCGTGTATTTATATACGTGAGAGATTTTTTTTGTACCAAATAAATCAAGTCCTTCCCCCGCCCCCGACGCGCGAGATATATCGTATCGTACCTATATGTATACGCGCACGCGATATCGCATCGTATAATTATCATTGTTCGCCAATAAATATTGTCATTGACTTGTGTTTAAATAAAATATGGTGGAGCTCTTGTTCTTTTTTGTTTATTCCACTTAAATATAGGCATCATACAAGAATAATAATTATTAACCGTCAGATGATTGATTTTTAAACGGTATAGATTTAAAGCTAAAATACTATATCGTTAAGAATCGTTTTTTTATACATAGAACTATATACAATATACATAATAATATACAGTAATAGTATAGTCTCGATAAACTACAATATAAGTATTCAACTTAATTTAATAGTTAGATGCGGTTTTTGTTTTTACATGAATATTTTAAAGAATAATAAGGTTAGGTATTCAATTAACGTCAGATAAATAAATATCATTGAATATCATTTTGTTGCAACTTATACAATATGAGTTTATGACTGCTTATTAGTTATTTTTGGTAATATCTTATTAATTATTATAATATTAGTATATAATTTGACTAGGTAAATATAAAATAATTATTATTTCTACTATTAGGTATTGGGCAATTATAAAAAAGAGTAAACATTTGAATCAAACATCATTAAGTAATTAGAATTAATTACCAACAATGACTACATAAGAATATATTATAATATAATATAATATACCTACCATACCGATACTTATATATATATATTATATTAGTTGTTTTCAATAAAATATGGCTATATGTTGTATGTACTGCAATAATTCAATATTATTAATTTTCAATTAAACTTAATATACGTACAAACATTTTTTAAGTATCATTGAGCGAGTTTTTAAAATTAGGTGAGCCATCTATACAATTCTGTGACCCAGTACTAAATTAGTTAATTACTGCCATGAGTGGTTGGTGTACGCCAATTCTGAAGGAATGTTTCTTTTTCGTTTTTTTTTTTTTTTTTTATATATATATAGAGACAGAAGATGAGAGACTTAGAAAATATACAACACAATATACTAAATAATCGCCACTTGTCGATCAAGATACTGATCTTAGTTGAGAAAGTTCAAGGTTGAAAAAATATTTTACAAATAGTACACGGAAAAAGCTGCACCGATAAGCAACTATATCTTTGTAAAAAATATTAGTAGTAAATTCGTTTTAAAATAATTAATAAAACAGTCAAAATAATAACGAGAAAAAAACAAAAACAAAATTAAATTTTTATCGTCTGGGTCACATCTGTTTTGTATTGGTTAGCGCCGATCAACATGCTGTTTAAGAGGAGCCTGAGAAGAGATCAGCCGTTATTTCTAAAAATAATAGCATTGTATTTATCCTTAAAAATACTTGAAATTAACAATAATTCGACGTGTCACTTAGTTTTAAAAAAACCATACGAATGATGAGTGTATACATAAATCATGAGTTACAAGTATAATTAATAATTCATAAGTCGAGCTTTTTATATAAAATAATACGATATTAAATTGTTATATAAGTAGCTTGCAATATTGAAAAAATATAACTTCATCGAAATAATAATGTATTTTTTGAATAAATACCAATTTTATATTTTGACAACCACACTGTTCGAATTATTTATTATTATTACTCATGAGTCATGACAAAAAGAATATAATTTAAAAGGATTCTAAGAAAATAATTCAAATAATTTGATAATAAATGTTCGACATAGAAAAAATTGATTTTGCCCAACCCAACGGTCAGTATACCTTCTCGGTTGGAAGCCAATGCATTGTCCACAGGTAATAGAAATCGTTTTCCACTTAAGATTGCGCGAGAAGTGCACCCGATACATGGTTATTATAGGGAGGGTCGGGCGCCTGTTATAGGAATTCACATCCTTTCTGACCAGCCGCTGTCATTAAACCGATTGGTTCTGGTTTATTACTGTCGCCGTTTATACGGAGGCACGCCACTTTAAAATAAGGTGGTTCCTAACCCTGTTTTTTCTTTCGTTCATGAGTCGTGACAAGTGGCACCACATCGGTATGCTCACTTGCACGAGTCTCTTAAATACGTTGTAAACATCCAATTTTTATGATCCTAATTTATTGGTTCCAAAAGTGGACTGTTGTGACAAAATGAATTGTATGTAGGACGTCAATCATGAGAGTCATTATATTCATTAATCATTACATTATATTATTGAATTATTTCAGCGTATTTTAAGATACATTATATAATAAAATGTATTTAAGTTTAAAAAAAAATATTTGTAATTAGTAGGCGTTTAAATATAATGGTGTATACTGTATAATAAATAAATGATAAATTGTTGTATAAATAACATAATTATTATTACGATTAATATAAATTACAATAACAAGTTCAATTTACAAGACAAAAAAATATTAAACACTGTAGCATAAAAAAAAATGTTATTTAAAATGTGATAGTAAATAAGTTATACATACATTTAAAATAAATACACTATATGCAATAAATATTTATGTATCATACTATACCTAAACGTCCAACTTATATTTAGTTAATATTATTATTATTATAATTTTTTCTGAACTAGTTTCAATAGTTTTTATAGTGAACAACTATGTGTATTTTTAAATTAACATATCTTTTGAAATATACAATTGGCAAATCGATTTGTTTTGTTTAATACCAAGCTGCTTAAATTTAAAAAAAAAAATCAATGACATAATTTTAATCTCGATGAACGAAGTTGGAAAAAAATTGATTCGTCGACAAAGAACAAGCGTATATTATGTCGCCAACGGGTCGTATTAATCGACCTTAATCAGTTGCCCACAAGACCGTTGTTATGTTTTTTTTATTCTTTCACAGTTCGACGAAATTTGACACCAACAACATCATCACGAAGATAGTTGAACCAAAATTAAAAAAAAAGTCTAGATCTTACACACTTACCTAATCCATGGCTAAGGTCAGAGAACTTGATTATATTAGAGTATAATTTTAACTATCTTAGAACATAAAAAAAGACGCGATACAGTGCACCATAGACACTTACCGTAATTTGAACCGTGAATATTGAATGATAAATAACATTTTTTATTATTATTTGTTAGGGTTAACAAGTTTGCGTAATTCAAATAGGTATTAACTTAACCGGTTCACAGTGAACCGTTCATTATTTATATAAAATACATATTTAATAATGCATTTATTTATTGTTGGATAGCAATTATAATAACGTAGATTATGAGAGGTAATGAAATTGTTATGTTTTTAATATTCTATAAATAAATGTTATAACTCATAAGCCACCATATTTAAATTTACTTAATTTCAATAGTTAAGTAAGATTATTGTCCTTGTGGTTCATTGGTGAGTTAAGTTTTTCGATACTAGTACAATATATATATATATATAAGAATACCAAATCTTACACGAGGTCTTATAGTAGTTTACATTATAGTTATCTATGTTCGATATCCAAATAAAAGCATTAAAAAGTATAAAATTATTACGTAACTGTTACTTTAAAATGTATTACAAATACAATTTAAACTTTGTAAAACTGAAAATAATTATAAACTTTGCTTAAATAATA
Organism: Aphis gossypii; assembly: GCF_020184175.1. Lineage (NCBI taxonomy): Eukaryota > Metazoa > Arthropoda > Insecta > Hemiptera > Aphididae > Aphis > Aphis gossypii. The sequence goes on along the minus strand of NC_065530.1, from coordinate 34,177,051 downwards.
TCAACAAGTTATATCAAAGATGAAGATGTTTTGATTGAAAAAGTTAGTAAAATATGCAGTCTATTGATTTAAAGAATTAAATTTCAATAATATAAATTAACTTAATCATTGCATGTTACAAACTCTGCTAAATCTAGATAAAAGGTCATATTACAGAGCGAAATTAAAATATAATAAATAGGTGATTAGTAATTACCAATAAAAGAAACACATAAGAACACCATATCACATAAAAAATAATGTACTTTTGTGAAATAAATTACAGACCACTTACCACTAACTAGGACAGTAGGGCCTTTATATTAACTTATCTATAAATGAATAAAATAATATTTATATATAATATATTATGTATAGAATTATAGAACTTATCGTGGCGATTGGTAGCTTGTTCACTTTTTTCAACTGCAATTAACTTTTAATTTATAATAAAACGTACAGATAACGTTTAATAATTGTTAAATTTAATTACACTCATTTTGATACATATGTTTATTGTTTAAACATATCTAATTTAACTTTTAAAGACGAAAAAATCAAGATTTCTGTTGATCTGTTAGAAAATTTAAAATAAATTGTTGCAGTCATCAGCTACAGTTTAAAGTTTAAAAAAAATAAATAAAAAAAGAATAATTCACCCACTACATGGGTGGCTTCTTACATTAAGCATTAAGCAATTCATTTATTACATGATTCTTAATGTTCCCTGCTAGGATATAGGTACATTAGATATATCTTTTAAAAACAAAAAATAAATACATATATATAATATATATATTTTAATATATTTACTTTTGTTTTTTGAAAGTATACCTATAAAGATTTACTAAAAGTAGTCTCCATATTATGGAGGTTACTCGTATACCTTCTACACAAATGAATAATCCAATATTTTATGTCTTCTCATATTTTAAACGCATCCTTTGCATTTCATTGAGCATTACGATGAATAGATACTACAATATACAGATTTGACGATGCGTTTAATTATTTGTATCCCTAAATATTAAAAAGCCCCATTTAACGTTATACTTAATAAAGTCCACGTCTCAAAGCGGGAAGAGGGGCCGCCAACCCCATTATGGGCGCCACTTATAAAAATATAAAAACCTTTTCAAAAAACATACACGCACACTTCCAACCGGATCACGTACAAACCCTTAATCCGGGCGTTCACAAGATAATCCGTGTATATAATATGATTATAAAATTATTCATATAAAAGAAATATGTGCGCCTTCCGCAACCCTTGCGTGTGCACATTTCCTACTCAGGTTCTACATCCTCTCATCAACACCCCTGAATAGAGGAAATAAACAGTAATCTTACACCTCGGATGTTCGTGACGTCCATCCGGTTCCAATAATTAAAACCGTTGACGGTTTAATAGCGAGTTTTACTTAACATTTTTTGAAAAGAACCCGAGTGGTATCTGAACCGCGTGCTCAGCAAAAGGGACCGATAGACACGGAAACGTCGTCGTAACAGAAGGATACGTAAACGAGGAGAACAATGATTATAACTGTCATAGTACTATTAAATTCTGCGGGCGTATACTAATATGATGTATTGATGCATTGAAATATATACCTACCAACTATAATAGTTGACGCCACGTCGGAATTATGTTTGTAGCTAAATTGTAGTTTTTGGATTGAGAATTATTTATTTAGTCTATACTTGTTTTGTTTACACTTAATATTGGATTGTCTTAGACTACATATGCATTGTTATACATGACCACTAAAATAAAAAACTAAGATTTATAGAAAAATTTAATTCAATTTTAGCATTTAGTATTTTTACATTTATTACTGTGTTATGATAAAATTAAATAATGCTGATTAATAAATTATATATTAAAAATTAAAATTAAAACTTACAAGACGGCGTTTTGAGAGAGTTCTGTAGATACTTATGTTGTTTCAATACATTTATTTTTATAAGACTCATTACCTATGATTGATGACTAAAAGTCAAGATAATCAAAATCAAAAAAAATGTTAGACTAACGCTAAATATTTTTATGCAACGACATTCAATTTAAATAAGTATTTAAAGATATTTTTTAAAACAAAATCTCAAATCTTAAACGTAAATAATTAATTTTTTTTTTAATAGTCGTGTCAATTTATTTATTGTTAATTTGGACAAAAAGTACCATTTTGCATTTTGACTTATCAAATTTTGATCAGAATCAAACCTTAATATTTACCGACTAAGAACAAGTTACTATTTTCACGCGTAAATTAAACTATTATACAATTGACAAATATGGATAGGTAGGTATCTGTTATGACTTAGTTTTTATAGTTGAATTGTTATCATTTAAAATAACAACTTTATTTTTATTTTTATTAATACATTTACTATCATCAATGTAAATCTAAAATATATTACCAACTTAGCATAGAATTAGCACTTTTTAGTTTAAATTATGCACATAATATTATATTAAGCTACTCAATTATATATGTGCACTTTTAGTATATTGTATAAATGTATGGGCTTTATAAATATGTACCTAGATAAATTTTAAAGCTTATTGTTACTGTAAAAATTTATGAAAACTTAAAATCGAGATAAAAAAAATAACACACATTATTGTAAATCAAAAAATTTATGAATTGGAGAAGTATTTTAAATCATAATCTCAGACCTTATCTAAAACCTCTACAAACACGGTATTTTCAAATAATATCCTGGTTTTTATTGTAGTGTCTACGCATTGTAAGATTCGTATTTCTAAAAGTGAAAATGGTCATAAACAAAACACGATTGCGATACTGATAACTACTAACAATAATATAGATCGTATAATGCAAGAATTGTTTGGTGACTGGACCTCTTGCTGTGACAACACAATACAATACGATCGCGGCGACTACGCTTTTAATAATATTATTATTTATATATCACCTAAACATTCTAAGAATACCACTTGAAAATAATGCACGTTTATTATTGTGCGCTGAAAGACAAATAATGCAAATTTTTTTAGCCTTTAGCTACGACCTGCATTAGCATTAACATAAACGAGTAAACGACCTAAAGTAATAGTTATGAATATTATCGAGACAGGGCGAAATTTGCGATGAATAAAAACTCGTCTTACGTGTACCAACACCAGAGCCGAGTCCGTGGAGGAAACGGAATAAAACAAGACCATAAGTAAAAGAACATATATTTTGAATGGAAATGGGAATTCTTCTATTAACAAAAAAATTTTTCACCAGTCCATTAATTATTCCCCGCGAACAAAGGTGTATAAATAAACATAATAGTTATGTATAATATTTTCATATTATAATACTACAATCTGTAAGAAATATTTCTTAACATTAATTAAATAGTTTTGTTATTATTATAACCACCATATCGTTGGACATATTATAAATGATTCAAATTTTAAAGTAGTCGGATATGTGATGTCTGAACGAGTTAAGTAAAAATGGGAATTGATTTTATAAATAAATCAAATTCTTTATTTATTATTAACTAAATAATTCTTTGTTATAATTAGTAATTCCTAAAGTTATTTAATATAACTTTTCTTTATTTATAAACGCCGTAGGTAGATATCAACCTAGTCAAAATTATCAATTTAATTGTTTTCCAAAATCATCAAATAAGTAATAACTAAGTTATACCTATTTGAATTATACGCTAATTTACTTCATGGTAGGTATATTATAATATCGGAGTACCTATGGGCTATGTATATAATTGTTAATTGAAATATATTAGCCAAGTAGATAACACCTCTTTCGATTTTTGCCCAAGTAATCAATACACTTTTAAATATTGTATATTTACTTATTGGTGTAAAATTGAAACTGTATATTACTACTTCAAGAATTTAAATAATTCACCAAGTAACTTATAAAACCAAATATTAATACCTACCTGTTTTAAAATATCTAACAATACCGAGAACAATACTAATAAATACAATTTCATACAATTTCTTATTATTGCTAATGTTATTTCCAACAACGTACCTAAAATAGTTATATATTTTAACAATTTAATCACGTAGTAAAACCAAAGTAAAAAACAAGCTACTGTTTAGTAATGTAGTTAATAATAATGTGAATAAATATGTAAAGACGTAAAGTGGATGTAATTTTTAATTGTCAATTAATCTGTCAGTTATTGTTATTATTATTATTATTATTTGGATTGTACCTTAAGAATTAAAAGTTTTATCAAAAATGAATAATTCAATAGTTTCAAGCACGGTATTTAAATTTTAAATTTTAAAACTGATTTACATTTTAAGTAAGCGATACAGTACCTAATTAGGTATGTGTACACATTTTCATTGTTAAGGATGTAAATAATGTACTTGTAAATAGGTACTGTATCGAGTCTATTAAATAATAGTAAAAAAGAATGCGTTTTTATAATTATTAATTAAATTACGGAGTCAAGTGGTTATTCATGGAATTCATATTTTTATCTATTCGATATTGAAAAATAAATGTATCGTATCACACGCATGCAATAGACAATAAAGAAGAATAAAAGGCATAACAAGCAAGTCAAATAAATGATACCGTGTACTGCGAGATATCAAGTGTTTGACCCCGTTATTGTAAATCCGAAATAGAAAAGTGCCTCCCTATCTATACGATAATAATGTACACTGCTTTATCTGCAAAGATATCGTATGAATTCGATCGAAGAGAGTCATCGCAACCTAATCCACAATACTTAAACATCACATCCGTATGTGTTGATGTAAAAAAAAAGATAAAATAATATCGTGACGAGTTATTGTAAACGGCTTATCCGTCTATTCCGTTTAAATCCCTTTGAAAAAGAGTAATTAAGAATTTTCAGTTGTCCCCTCTAAATTGTTCATTATATCAATTTCGGTTCAGGTCGATGAATGATGATAATATTATATTGTACCATATCGAATATACCCTCCACGAAGATCGTTTGACGTCCTACGGTTAAGATTTCACCGACACGTGACCACCACCCACCGTCGTCATTACATCACCCGCTGAACACGGCGTATATATACATTTAACAATACTGCATAATAATATATAAGAAATTATTTATTTTTACAACCGTACGGATAATACGCGTCTAAATTAACACAACAGCATAGTTGATCAGCAGATCGGATTATCATGAATATCGCGACGATTAATATACTATATTTTATACACCTAAATAATACTACCTATAAATTATCGTAAAAAAATAAAAATATCGTTTTGTCGTCATAATCGTAATCATCACTCACCTCGTTCTTCCACCTGATGGGTTTCAAGCACCGCGTGTGTCAACAGCAACGTCGCGAAAATCCACTGCTGTAGGCCCGGCATCGTATCGCGGACACTTCGAACCCGAGAACAAGACAACGTACACGCGTACGGTGGTCGGAAAACGGACGGTATTTTTTTCACGTCTATTCACGCAATCGGGTTTCCCGTTGCTCCTCGTCACTCGGCCGCACAGTAGAGCCGCGAACGGTTCGACGCCGTTGACGACGAAATTACCATCGCGTCGACACGAGATCAGAAACCATCAGAAGACTACGACCGATTACAACAGGTGTCCCGACGGTCGAAGGGTGTGTGAGAGAGACGATGTCGTTAAGTCGATTTTTATTCAACCGGAAGACGCAATGCCGCACATTAGCGGTACGAACGATTTAAGAGACCAAGTCGAAAATAATACACGGGAGAATAATCGCACACGATAAAACGAAAAACGCGCACTGATACCGATCGAGAGGACGACGACGGCGATGTCGACCGCGATACACTAGCAGAGCGATACCGTACTACTGATGTCTGGTACTACCAGTCCACACGACTGCAGCGTGCGCGGATAATATTATTATTATTATTATTTCTCCGGTGGCAACCGGTAACCGCGTCGTACGAGCCCGTATGACAATGCACACTCTTCGCCACCGGACGCCACGCCATCTATCGGCGTGAGTCGGTCGTGCGCGGTTAGTGGGTGGGGGGCGTCTCGACTGGGCGCGGCAGCGTGCGAATTTCCCGGTACCCATGCGCGCAAACGCGCACGCACGCGCGATTATACGGCTCGCAGACGGTATAGTATGATGTTATATTATATTATTACGTATTCCTCTTATTCAATTACTGACTTACTTAAGATTTTTTGTTTCTAAAATATTATTACAATATCATATCGTTTTAATGTTTAGCTCTTTCGCGGACGACAATCAAACGAACACGACCGTTACATTGTTTTACGCGATTGTAGTCGCGCTGCAATGAGAACGCGGTGTCGCATTTCTTGCAAACGAATCTTCGAACAAAATTTAGTATTATTTTTCACGTCGTGTACAATGATTTTTATATTATATTTAATGCGCATAATATTAAATATGAATGTACACAATACGCTGGTATTGCGTATGGCACTGTTACAACCTAACATTATTGTATAATTGTATATAGGTAATAGGTACCAAACGTCGTATTTAATGCTACCCGACTATACCGTCAATGTCGTCTTAGAATGTACCTATACGGGGGTGAATCAGACAAATAAATACTAATTTATTGCGTGTTCCTATATAGGTTTTTTAATTTTTTACAGTAAAGAAGCTGATGTACAACGTAGTTGATTAATTTTTACTTAATATACGAGTAAACGCAATATTATATATCAATATATCTTTAAATCTTAGAAAATCCAATTCATACATTATCGGTCACAGTATTATTAGAATACGAGAGAAAGTATTTGGTACAACTCTGCGAATAAAAAATCGTAAAAAGTTCAATAGTGTCGTCATAAAAGTGGTATATAAAAAAGCCTTCTTTTTTTTTATGTATATATTGTATACATAATATAAGAATAAATTATTAATATTTATGGGTAAGTTTGTTAAATTCGAGAAAAACCTTGATAAAGTAATTATGTTACACTGTATGATACATAGTTTTTATGTTAACACTACCTATATAGATTTTTTCGAGAATATACATTTCACACCTGTTTGTGATAAACACATTTAATGATTTTATTTTTATGTTATTTAAATTTCAGGAAAACAAATTTTAATACTTTACATTCATATACCTATCATACTATATTATTTTTATATACATAGTATCTGTATTCTGTATGCACCCGCCCGTAGCCTATGGATCCCTAAGATACATTTATATGAAAAACCAACCCGACATTATTAATATATGAATTTGAGTGGAAGTTAACTTTAAATTGTTTTTTAGTCCCACGAAATAGTAAATGTTCAATAAATTTTAAATTTAGTGATCGATCGGAAGATTATAGACTTTGGTCAGTTCAATTACAATAAAACACATAGGTATATTTAATGAAGTATAAACATATACTAGTATATCTATACTGGGTATAAATAGGTATGAAAATATTCTTATTTAATGTTATACAGATAAAACACAAAATAATCTTAACGCAATGACGTGGTTTATTTAAATTAGTTTCTTTTTAAAGTATGAGAAATATTCTTCAAGGCTTCAAGTAGTGTGACATAATATATATATATATATATACATTATACATTTATATATTTAATTATTTATTAAATTATTATTTTTATAAATTATGTATTAAAATGTTCGAGTCAATAAATTTAAACGGTTTATGTCTTTTATATAGAATATATTTAATGTTTATGGAAATACTACTTAAATTATTCTGGTAGAAGATAGAATGATGTGAATTTGTGATAACGATTCACATAATGAGTATTTATACTATATAATATTAAATACTTATGCATCACGCTACAACAGTACCATACAAATAATAATGAACAAAATTAATCAATTAATGTTATAAAAATTTAATTAAAATACCTGAAGTACCATAAATGATTTAATTTTTTAAATAATACTACTATCTATATATTATATAATATACCATGAGTATTTAAGTACTTTGGTAGACGAACCCTACCAAATTAAGTGTCAAAATACCACTACTTCAAAATGACAATAAAGTCTGGTAAAAAAAAAAAACTTCGTGTTTTTAGAAACTACATATTGTGCACGATCTATATATTATATTATGTCTATATAGGTAATCCTATTCCTATTGAATATTGATTCATCATTCATGAACTCAACCGGTGCGAATCGGTTTCGACCGTCTTTTATGTTAGTCCACCCTTATTATTATACGGAACACCATGTATATTCTTTAATTCTTTAGTCTCTTATTTAGCACTGTTATATATATATATATATCAACTAGTCTCAGGGTGGTGTGCAAAACGATCCGATCTAGTTATATAATAATAATATATATAATATAAAAAAAAACGATACTTTTCGTTATGAAGTAAAATTTAACAGTGTACGTGGTACGTCATGTGAACATGCGATTGTAGTATACTCATGAGCATATAATTTTCAATTAGAAAGGTCTATATTTGAAAATATACAACACGTTTTATACAGAATACATATTTTAGGTTAACAGACAACAATAATGTTAACGTAACATCATATATTCGATTCCTAAAAAAATCTTTTTGATTAACTAATTCGTATAAAAAAATTTATACAATTATATAGGTTATATAGTACTATAGTAGATATCAGAAAATTCAATAAAAATCATACAAAATTATGTCTTGTAAAATAATAATTGCACATATATTTTATTATTTGTGTCCAGAATTCTTTCTGATAAGGATAACTCAATTTTGTTTTCTTTTATAATAATAATCTTTTACTCTGGTCATTGACAATAATAAACTATTGAATATAAAATCCCGAAGTAGGCGTGTGTGTGTATATATATGTATAGTAACTATTAAATAAATGCATTTTGATATAATAGAACAATACATTTGTTATATATGTATCCTAATGTACTATTAATGTATTATAATATGTTGTAATTTAAGTTATTGTATGTTTAGACCAATGGCCACAGCTGCCTTAATGCTAATTGTTTAGTAAAAAAAAAGATTTGTATTGAAATACTTAACTAAATTATTTGTTACTAATTGACATATTTTCTGTTAACAATTACTTTCCATATCGTTAAGAAATCTGCCCAAGTCTTCAATGTATTTGTGTATACTGTACAATTACTATTCAATATAAGTGCTTATTCATTGAAAAGTATTTGATTCAAATGTTTAAAACCATATAATTATATAAGCATTATACATTTTATGTCGGATGTTCTAGTATTTATGCGTTTAAATAAATAAGTAATAACTACCTTTATTTAAGTATTGTTCATCAATAAATAATAATGGCCTGCGAAAAGAAAATTAAAATATAATCATTTATAATAATATCTAAATATAATTTTTGCCAATTCTAGAGCATTAGTATAATCTTTTATTCTAAAATAATAATAGAAACATGTAAATTACTAGTAAATTACAAACATATAAGCGATTGTTATTTTTGTATTTTGTAAGTACCTTTTAATTCAAATAATAGTATAATGCCTTAAACTTAATTGTAAATAGTATAATACTACAATGTACAATTAGCTAATGTAATACCTATTAACAAGTTACAATAAGTATGCCAATTATGTTTATTCATATACGAAAAAACTTTATTCATAATATCCAATTTTATGTTAATACAATTGCTAAATTATTTTGGTACTTCATTTATTTTAAATTAATAAACCTATAAGTACATTTGTATTTTTTTTTAATTATTATTAAACGCCCTTTATTGTTTTATTCATACTTAATATATTATTATATATTTGTACATCTATAAAACATCACGTTTAAAAAACTCATATAAAAGGTAATTTTACATTTTTTTTCACTAAGAATTATAATCAAAACTGTGTTGATGTTAAACAAGTGTATATAATATGTAGCCATGTAGGTACAATACTGTATTTATGTACCTATGGAATGCGTTATTTAGATTGAGGTTTTTGATAAATTGGTCTAGCGGTTTTGTTTTTATAAATCCTAAGAATCGTGTTTATCGAATCCGAGTTAATGCTTCCCACACACCTCGAATATCGTTAGTGAATAAAGATCGAAATCATCAATAGGTTTACCCTTGCATCGTTACTACCATTAATAAAAAATTATATACTTCATTCATCGTATCCCATTTTCTTTCTTTGTTATTTTTTTAAATGCACATGACTATTCTTTAGAATTTATAGAATATCGTTTATAATTTGAACCTTTAGGTAAGTATATCATCGAATTTCAAGGATATACAAAATCTGAAAAATGATACTTTAAAAATATACTTAAAAAATAAGAATTTAAAATTAAAAATTTTTTAAAATTTAAATAATTAATTTTAGTACTACATTAATCTGCATAAATCAGAATATAGAGTGTTTGTATGATCTGAGTGGTCTAACACAACTATTGCAGAGTTAAAATAATGCTTTTCTTATTCGCATATATGACATTAAACTTTACATGATCGTCATCGGACGTTTATTCTAAATTTTAAATAACGACTAAAAAATATCCATCTTGTAATGACTTAATTTCTTTTGGTAAATAATATGTCAAAACCTTAATAATATAATATAAAAATAAAAAAATCAGTGGTATCATAGGGTATCTATTTGAATTCAAGTCATACGTATTATAGTAAATTGTCTAGATCCTAATATTTGTATATGGATGTTTACTTTATAAAATTTATTATACATTACAATAAGTATTTCACTTTTTTATATTTTCACAATTTATTCTTCTTATCATTCTTATCAAATTCAACTCACAGTTCTCACATAAGTATAATACAGTAATAATTCACATTCTTAGTAATTTCATTATTTTCACATAAAAGTATAACGTCTAAATAAAATTTATCAACAAAGTTATAGTCCCTACATAAAATTTATTATATAACAATATATGTTATATGTAAAATTATTTTGCTCGTGGACTGATATCTAATAGGTATATAAAATTTTATGACATCAAGCATAAATATTATGCCACCAATGGAAGTATAAAAACCATGATATAATATTACACTTATTTGAATAGGTTAAAAATCCACATCATTTTTAATGAATTGCATAAATTATAATATGCTTAGGATAGCGTCAAAACATTAAGTATAACCGTCTGAATGTAAATTTAAAAACTATATACACTTTATTATATCAAGTTGTACTATACATATATCTTAATAACATACATGTATACTAAATAATAATGTAGGTCACGTGAAAAGTTATTTTACTGTTTGATACTAGCTACGATTACTAACGAAAGTAAAGTAAAGTAAAAATATAATATTTACTTACTCAAACATTAGAATTTAGATAATATATATTTTTATTAAGGGGTTTAATATAACTAAAGTTTTTATAATGGGTAAAAAAATTAGTAAATTAATATTAGTGTGCTATTTAGAATTCGCCAATTATCAAAATCGCATAAATCAAGTAAACTATTAAAAAAATGTAGGATTTTTTTTTTATTTCTGTGACGGTTTATTGAATACGAGTTACTATATAACGTTTATTTGATGTTATTTCTGTAGGAACTATCCAACCTGCATAATATGATGTATTGATGCGAAGTCATAGTATATTGTTATTATTGATAATTTTGAAACATTTAAATAAATATAACTTTGAAAACCTTACATTAATAATTATGATCAAGTCTTCGTTTATTAGCATTGCAAAATATTTAAGAAATCCACAATATTAGTTTAATATTTGTTCCATAATTTATTTTTAGTTTTAATAAAGAAGAATTAAAAAACTAATTAACAATGAATTATTATAACTATAAGTGATAACAACAAATAATTATGCCATAATGGCGTGGTTATTTTTATGCGGAATCTCGTTCATTTTATAAGAATAGATTTTCAAGACATTTTTATTTTAAACCGATAATTTTTTGAGTTATTTAGACAAAAGTATAAATCGTACATACTATTATATTATTATACAGAATTAAATTTATTTTATTTGTGTCTAATGGTGTATAATATTGAATTTCTAAAAAAAAAGAGAAAAGAAAGATCAAAATTGACGTTCACGAGTAAATAATAGTGTATAGTTACCCATCTGGACGTTTATGATTCTCCATTTACCTGATGTTCAGCTGTCTGCAATAGGCTGTGATGGGAAGACTGACGAAAACACCTCTTTTAATGCCATGAAACGTTTCATTGTGTTTATAAATGTTCTGTTCAAAATTAAAAATTAAAAAATACAGGTATATTAAGTTTTAAATTTAAAAAAATTATAATATGCATCGAGCATTTGATAAATATTAAATAATAACGTAAGTTATTTAAATCCGTAAATCTATATAGTTCTAGTTACTAGAATATATATATGTAGGTACTGTATTCTAGTATATTATATTATACCTTTATTATTTGTGTGTGAAAGATAAACTTATGAACAATTTTATTATTAAAAATTGTTTTGAATAATATTATGTAAGTAGGTGAAGGTTGTATAACTTTCAACAATTTAATTTTAAATTTTAGATTTTAGCTTTTATGTTAGAGTTCATATTAAAGTATCGATTTAAATTTTAAAAGATCATTAATTAACATTAATTGTTTATTATGGTTGTTTTATTTTACAATTAATATTATCGTCGTAAAAGTTAGGTTAATATAACATTATACTTAATCTTTTGATACTATTAAATATTAATACTCAATATTAGAAATATTTATATACTTTTTACATTAATTATATAAAGCATAGTTTTAATGTTTTTAATGGATACTGGGTAGGTATTAAGTACTTTAGATAGACACAATATAAACTTGGTTCTTAGAAAGGTCGAATACTATTATTATTTTTTAATTTTTTGTATACTATATTTATATATACCTATATAATATATATGAAAGACGTGTGTTTAGTATATTATACTTGTGTGTTCACGCAAAGAGTCATCATCAATATTTTAGTTGGATGATTTTAAATTGAAATGGAGTTTTCGGGGAATGAAAAGGGTATACTGTATTTCATTTTTTCAGACAAATTTCAAATGTTTAACTCTTTTGATACGCTCAATGCAAATACAACTTATATATATTTTCATATAGCAGTACAATTTTTTGTCTTTGGATTAAGGTAGAGTATTTTTATTTATTTTTTTCTATTTTTGTATTAAACATTTTTTTCTAATTCAATTTTACAAAAATAACAAATTTAATTTAATACATATATATTTATGAAAAATTGTTTTTAACGAATTAATGTTAACTATATTCTTGTTCTACTTATAATCGAAAATTGAAATAAATACCTGGTATTATTAAATAAGTGAATAACACAGTGTTTGCAGACATATATAAAACATAAGTAAACACAATTTTTTTTATGTGAATGGTGAAAATGAGAGTAAATTATTAGTAAATAAATAAGAGCTTATTTTATATTTTATCGGTATTCAAACAGTTATTTACTTTTTATTCGAAATTTGTAAAAAAAAAAGAATTGTGTAGCCATTAAAAAAAAATAATAAGTTGTATTTAGTATGAGTGTGCCGAAAGGGTTGAACGTTTGAAATTAGTCCGAAAATATGTATTTTAATATTTTCATGTTTTGAAAACCTCATTTCATTAAAAAGTCATCCAGCTGAAGAAATAGTTAATGGTACCTCTTAGTTTGAACATATTGTATAATGTACTATGTACATCGTCACCATATTATATGTTAACTTGGAAGTTCACAGCTAAACTATAGGTTTGCAAAAAGCAATATAGAATGAAATTTACAACATTGAATAAACATAAAGATATTATGTAATATTTTTAGTAATATAAATATTACTGTTTTTCATTACTGCTGACTGTCAAAAATTGTTAGGTTATGTAATTTTTTTTAAAAAGAATAATGTTATAGGCTTATAGCCCATAACGGCATAAAGTCATAATCATTATTAGATAGTGTTTTATAGTTATTAGTTATTACTAATTACTTATTAATTTATTACATACATATTTACATATAATATAATGTAATATAATTCTTTGTAATCAAAATAAAGATTTAATTTCTGGACTAATAAAATATGCGATTACGTGATTATTACGACTATGTATGATTGGTCTGTATATAATATATGTTGATTAGATATAATAAAGTATAATTTTACCATTTATGTTCATTATTTTACGTTTGAAGAATACACAAATCTACTTAGGGGAAATTATTAAACGGTCAACGGACCGAATTCAATGGACCGTATCTCGCGTTAATGTAATATTTTAATTAATATTGATATATTAAACACAAAAAGTCTTAAAGAAATTATTATAAGCCTCCATTATAATATATATATATATTATATATCTAATATCTAAATTCACTTTTTAATTATTTTTAATATTAATGTTAATACCTGATTAATTTCAACTCATATTTTAATATTTTGCGCAGTAAGTGAGTTGATTCTCGAGACCTACTTAACATATTAGTTGATTCACAGGTCATTAAAAGGTATGTACGAGTTGATTCCCTATTGTTGTAAGTGCAGTCGGAAACACATATAAAATTCAGGAGCAATAGAACCAAAAATTCTAAGAAAAACAAATTGTTTTGAGAGAAGTGATTTACCAGTATACTGGTTTATTAATTAATCTCTTTACCAGATACCAATTTTTATAAACAATGTGTTATACATTTTTACCAAATTAGTAAAAAAATTTAATTATAATTTTTTACTTAATTATTAAATTGTTTAATAATAAGTTTTTAAATAAATATAATAAATATATACTATACTGAAAAAAATACATAATGACCCGGGAATCAACTTATACGCAGCCATGTTTTTTTACTACCTTTATATTATATTTCTATGTTATATTTCATATAACTACTGTGCTGGAGTATCTATTACACGGGTGTTTAAACAAATAAATAAAGATTTAATTTTTTTAAATATTAAATCGTTAAATAGCGGTATTTTTATTGTTCTTGTACACCAATGTAATCATCAAAAAAAAAAACCCACATAAAATGTATATGTATAATGTATATAGCATTACAGCATATCCGATATTCGTTGAATGACATAGGTATTTGTCAAAAATATCTATTTAGTATACTATTTACTATTGTCTATTGTATACATAAGTACTATAGTTTAGACAATACCATGTTTAACGTTAATAAAGCTATGCAAGTAATGACTAATAAGTATATTAATATGTTAATAATGAAATAAATCAGAAAAATATAAGAAAATATGTACAATGAATAATGAATCATCAAAAATTGTTAAATATTTTTGTATTGTCATTATACCTCTCACGGTTTTCCTTATTTTATAGACCACATTCAATAACAAATTAATATCAGTTGTGATATTTTAAAAATATTTATAGGTTTGAAAGAAGTTAAAATTATATTATATTATATTATATTATTTTGTGTACATGCACAATGCACATAGTATACTATACTACATTATTATCTATGTTCTATATTATATTATAACTTAACATTTATGGACTACAAAGAATGAGTAAGCAAAAATAAAAATGATGAAATTCGATAAAAAAAAAATTAAAAAAAAATACCTATATTATGTAAAGACGGAGACAATAAAAAATTATATATTTATGAAATAGATAATTTTTTTTTTTATTACATGTTTTGTATACAAATATTGATTAAAAAGCTGTTATGCATAAATAAATAATGTATGATGAATGATATATGTATATCATACATTTATTGAATGAAAATAATAATTGATATAAAGGTTAAAAGTTAAGTAGAAGACTAAGACAATTTTTTTTACAGTGTATGTGTTCTTTTTTCATATTTCATGAAGTGTGAATATAGCATTGGTATGGGTTAATAATCATTTAAAAAGGTCTCAACTATAAGTAAAGTACATAGGTATTACGTTATTTGTGTATTAAAAAAAAATACTTTACATAATTACGTAAAAAAAAATATTTGTTATATAATATTGAAAGGCGCACCTCGTATAGATACATATAATTGTACGGATAGTTAAAAATAAAAACAACGTTTACTGTATATTATAATATACCGTCGTTGACACGAACTAATCTCCTATGAGCTAAAACCTAATTTTTCAAGAGGGACGAAAAACGTTTTAAAAAATGTAAAAAAATATAAATTTTTATTTTGAAAAAAAATTAAAGTAAAAAATTGATAATTTGTATTTATTGTATAAATTGTAAATATTTCTTCACGTAGGAGATTATGTTAGGTTAATTTTTTTTTTTTTGCCGAACAGTACATAGGAAGTAATATCATTTATGAACATGGAAAAATCTTCAATGTGTATATTTCATACGCGATACTTATACATCTACTCATGCCTAACCTGCATGCCAATATCTCCTATGTAATTTTGATCAACATTTTAACCACATAAGAGGTATTCTACAATGGTGATAGCATATTAGAGTTTTTATCAAAATGACCGCCTATTTTTTCTGAATCCATGGATACCAATATCTCAAAATTGCAAATTTGCCACATAGGAGGTTTTTTCGTGTTAACGATTACTTTATATAGTTTAATGTACTAAATAAAACTTATAAAACTACTCCTTATATTTTCCTTGCAGGCCACATACATTTTCGTGTACACGATTGACGCTGTAGTTATCCAAAGAATGGGACGCACCCTAGAGGCCTATTAAACTAATTGAGGATACGTTTTAAGTTTTATAATAATGTGTCATTATTTTTAATCAAGATACAATCGTTTTATTTTATTGTAACTTTTACTAAAAACATTTTATAATGTTTGAAACCTTTTTAAAACAAATTATCGTTTGCTAACTAGTTAGGTTAAACATATTAATGGTTTTTGTAAACATGATAATAATTTATATTTTTAATAAATCAGAATTGATTCACATTATTATACATTGTATCTATTTAATGATAATTACAACATAATATGTTATGGAAATAAAGGTTTTAATATCCTGGACATCCTGGACTTCCTGTACGTTTTATAACAATTTATTGTAATGTTTAATGTTTAATTATTACAATTTATGTTATAAAAACGTAAATATCTTCCTCGAGTTTTTGTCCTGCTTTTTAGGTAGTGAATAGAATATTTATAAATAAATAAATTAATACATTTTGTATTAAAATCATATGACATCGCACAAAGTTTGAAACTTCACTATGGAGGTGATCACAAGAATAAAATAAAAATTAGAACGTACTAGTTAATCATCATTTGTAGTTTACAGTAAATATTTTGATATATTCCTTCTTAGTACTTATTTAAAAATATTATTTGGTATCTACCTATATGTGAATTATTGTTGCATTGTAATCGCCGTTGCTGAAATACATTAATATTAATCGGTTTTTAAGTTAAAATTTTTATATTGCATTGTAGCCGAAATTAATTTATAATGCGATTTTAAATAGTTGGAAAATAGGTTTCTCATTATTTATAATATTCACTTATATTTATGTAAAACAAATGTTTTTAAATGTGATGAATGATGATAATAATATTCTATTTCTAATTTGTATATTTTGTAGTTTCGTACCTTGTTTGAAAGTTCACTATGGTTATTTTAAATTTAATTTTTTTCTCACTCTTTATTTTTTAGTTTTTTTATCTATTTTTCTCGTTCTTGAAAAATGTTACATTTTATCTAATTTAGTTTAATTGACTATTCATAGATAATGATTTGAATTAATCCTAAAATATCGAGTTGTAGATTTCTTGTCCATTCACAATGAGAATATAAATTAATAATTATAGTTACCAAAATTAAAGTAATTGGATATATTAATTATTCTTACACGAATATTTCTGTATTACATTAATTAAAAAACCGTTTTTTGTTTATTAGATCATATATATACTTCACTATTGGCTCTATCATTATACATTTCTTTAAAAATCTATGTACATTTATTTTTAGTTGAATGAACTTTAATAACCATAAATAGATTACTCTATTTACTTTATTTTATACCGTACAAAATAAAACACGCAAACCTATAATTATTAAGCGGACAAGTTTTTAAGATTTTAATTTATTGAAAACTCGTTTTATATTGACTTATTGTTACTTAATTGTTTACCAAGTATAATATTATAAAATATTTTTTCCGAAAAAAGGTACCTATTATTATTTTAATTTCTATAATATCGTGTTTTTAAAATATATTCAATCGTGTATCTTAAAAATAATAATATATAATTTACACTGTAAAAATTCGTGTTTACGAAATATATACATACATTATAAATTTACGATATTTTTTTTAATTAAACATAATTCCACGATTGTAATGTACGTATGTGTATATATTTATAAGATAACTATTTACTCGAAAGCAGGAATATTGCATTATAAGTTATAAATAAATGCATTTTTTAAGTGCTAAGGCTCTTAAAATGTATTTTTGAAGTATAAAATGAGCACCTTGAAATATCATTGAGGATTTTCTTGTGCTAACCTAATGGTAAAATGAAAAACATAGATTACCACATTGTATTTTGATGAAAAAAAAAGGAATTTATACTTTCTTACTGTGGAAAGTTAACTCTGAATTTTATCTATAAGATAAGGGATAAAATCTTTATACGGAATTATACATTTAAGTGAAACAATTTTACTATTTGGAAATAAAAACAAAATAATATGCATTTATATACTAATATACTATAGTAGAATATAGATTGCAAATTTATTGATTTACTATAAGTCTACAGAATACGACGAAACTGTTTTATTAATTTGACGTATTATAAAACGTATTTTTCACACATTTATCTTTGTATAAATTTGATGTTATACTGTATAAATTAGTTAAACAGATGTTATATTTAAATATAATTTCTATACAATACATAATTTCAGTAGAAAAAAAAAGTTAATTATACGTACGAGTATAACATATGTTGTTAGGTTTTATTGTTGGGATCTCAGGGTTATAAATCGTATTTTCGAGAAAACAAAAACACTACCCATATAGACTATTGAGATGGTTCCCAATCACGGTACCGGCTGTACGTAACAAGTAACGTCCTCGCGCGTTAGACCTCCCCGTAGAAATGTGAGATTTATTGTTAAGGGTTAATGTTATTCTCATTGCTTGTTATTATTTATTTACATAAATAATAATATACAAAACATTTAGTTGGTACTAAATAGTTAATAGCTTTTTAAAAAAAATAATAAAATAAATGATCACATTAGTTAAATATTTTTATTTTTTAAATAGTTTAGTTTGAACATTGTTTTACATTTAAATGATAAACTACCTTATAATTTTATGTTCAAGTTAAAATGTTGAACATTTCATAAAATATTATACGTAGGTTTAAAATAATAAACAAGCGATGAAATAAAAATTAAAATTAAGTACTCAAAAGTATTTTTACTCATTGATGTCAAAATTAAATAATAATTACTATACGTTTATTTTATAGTTTTATAAGTATTAACTAGCAACTGTAAAAAAACACATTGTCAATCTAATAAATTCTTTGTCTTACAATCTGACACAATAATATTTGTAAATACTTACTAATAAGAGTACATAAATGTATTCATTTATAAATAAATAGTAATGAGTTTTTTGTTATAAAAATAATTTTATATTCTGATAAAAGCAATGAATGTATTGATTTTACGATGATGTGTGTTTTTTTCTGTCTGTAAACATTTTTTGGAGCAGTAAAAATGCTTCGATTTTCATAAATAAAGATGGATAGGAAATTGGATCTAGTTTGGGGGATAAGTAAAAAAAAATTAAACGTAAGTTTTATAATTGAAAAAAATAAAACAAATACTTATATAAACATTATAAGTTTAAATTTGGACAAAATTACTTATTCTAAAATAAATAATTTTGTTATAGTTAACATACCACAGTAATTTCAATTTTTTTTAATTTACCAAACAAAAAAAAAACATCAATTAAATATGAGAAAAAAATGAATAAAGAAGATATTATTAACAAAGGTATTTTCAAATCTTCTAATGCATTAACATCACAATTCTCTTATAAGATGTATTTTAATTTATTTTGCGTTAGTCAGGTTTTTGTATAATGCCTTCTATTAAGAGAGATAGGCAATTTAATAACATGACTGCTATATTGTTACACGTGTTTAAAAATTAATTTTTATAATTTTTTTATTTAGTATTTTTTCTAAATGAAACATTAATTTCTGTAAAAAAATTACCTCTGATGAAATAGTCATATGCTCACAGATTAGTTACTATATTATTACATAATTTTTTTTTTCTAAGTTCTATTTACTAAAGATGCAAACATGAAGACTGTAATAATCTACTACACACTTCTAATAAATACAATAATAAATCAATAGTTGTAGAATACTCAAAGTTATATGATAACAATACTAAAATAGGTTTATTATTCTAAATTATTAAATAATCATAACGGTATTAAAAACAGTAGACCCAAATTATATTTACTAAATAATAATAAAATAAAATATTTATAATATATACTTTAAAGTTTGAACACATAGCTAATAGTAAATACTAATGTTCAGAATGATTTTGAATAAATAAAAATAACTGTAAAATATTTACGATTTCTTAGTCATTTACTACTGTATAAAATTTAAATGATTTAAGTCTAAAATTGGTATATGAATATGTGATTAATATTTTATGCTTGGTATTTTTAATGAGAATGTATAAGTATAATAGTTTAATTTCTAAGAAATTTTCAAATAAGGTTATTTAATTATTACAGTTATAACAGTGCTATTAAATATTAATGATTATTATAATACGTCTGTTTTAGATTCAAAACGAAACGTGAATGTATTAGTTTTATAATTATGTAAGTGATTTTTTGTTAGTGTGTATACACGATAAGTCAAAACCAAATTTATATGCTTTTAAAATTGTAAAATATCCATCCTAATATACACTAAAAAGTCAAAATATGCAAGAAAAAAAGGCAAAACACGCATAATAAAATTTCAAATTTTTGTGTAATTTAATATTTTGTTTTAGTTTTGCAGTGATAATTGTTATATTGTAACTAAATACATTGCAAACTAAGTAAATGCAATTTCAGTAAAATCAAATACTGCATATTGGTACATAATAGAAAAAAGTACAACATATATAATGTAGTAGCGTATATTAATTTGAAAAACAATAAGTAAGTGTGTTACATATTAGTTTCTATGAAATTATAACAACGATCTGTAAAAATATACTTGTAGGATGAAAAACTATGTTTAATGTCAACACTGATTATTGGAGCATATTTAAAATTGGCTCATATAAATGGTGAATAATTTGGAAGAAATTGTTGAAAGTAGCACTGCTGCCTTGAAGTCTTTTAGAAATTTCTTTAGAAATTGTATCAAAAAGATTAAACAAAATAGGTAGAGCCACATTTCGTCTACATTATGAAACGTGTACAATCAATATTTATGGAATTTCACTCATTTAGTGACTTATTTTCAGGGTTCAATATTTTTTGAAACTTAAAATATTTGATAAATAAATGTAAACATAATTATTTGGTTTTGCTCAACACTTTTTTAAACCGTGGGACAAATCTGATGAAATATGCAAAAATATGCAGTATAAAATTTTGATATTTATAATCAATCAGTTTATGATTTATGGATACTCGTTAAATGCATGTTTTGATGTTAAAAATATAGCAACATGCATTTAATCTATTAATGCTAAATCCGGGTTTCAACGATAAGTACTCGATAAAATGGTTCAATTTTAAGCTTTGCAGGTGGTAGTTTTAAGTAGTAAATTAGATCTAGTTTGTACTTTTAAGTGGTCAAAATAATAATTCCCAGTATTATCAAAATAATTACGAAAAACGGAAATTTTTGTGCAAAAACATTTTTTAACACAATCATTATTATTTTTTTT
Organism: Aphis gossypii; assembly: GCF_020184175.1. Classification (NCBI taxonomy): domain Eukaryota; kingdom Metazoa; phylum Arthropoda; class Insecta; order Hemiptera; family Aphididae; genus Aphis; species Aphis gossypii. The sequence continues at coordinate 34,155,186 of NC_065530.1, read as the reverse complement.
TATGTATAACTTAATAATGAATAATCTTCAATATTTGAATTTTACACAATAAGTTAAGTTTGAATTTCCTACACATATTTTAATATTTTAAATATTTTGACTATTTTTGAGCTATTAAAATTGATATTTAAAAATTTTTTTTTTTCAAAATTCCTAATATACTTTTTTTGTAATTTTATTTTTAAATATGCCATCATGGTTTTAGTTTATTTTAAATTAAATTTATTAGTATCGCACAAATATTATTAAAAGTATTTTGATTTTACCAATTTGTTTCTTTACAGTAAATTTAGGATAGGTAAATAAACATAAATTAAAAATGTAATTTCATAGTGAGTATAAATAAATTTATATTATTAGGTATAACAACAGATTATATTATATTACTTATATTTAAATACTAAAAAGTAATAAGTATTAATCATAGTTACATATTTTAGTCTTAATATTTATTAATAAATTAAAAAAAAAAAAAAACAATATTTCATTGTAATAATTTTACATGGATATATACTTAATGCTTATTCTATTAAAATTAAAAGTAAAAGCATGAAGTGTATAAGGAAAAATATTGTCATAAATTCAATACAATTACATAACAGGTAATAACATAATATAAACATTGCTTAGAGAGTTTACACAAGCTTATACGACGTGGTTATGGGATATTAATATGATTATGTATATAGGCAATAATAATAAAGGATACGAGCGTACAAGAATTTGTAAGCTTGTAAAATGTCTTATTTAATGACCATCCATTATATATTATATTTGGGCGTAATACATAATAATTAAATAATTTCGTTCAAGTATATTATCTTAACATCGCTATTTACAACAACTAGGTAGTTTATGCCATAAACATACATTTCTATCAATCAGTTTTACAATCACTGAACAATAAACATGCATAATTTACCGTCGGCGACATAACTATTCTCAAGCTTAACATAATATCACGATTTGAATTTCTATATATATATATATATCTTTAAATATTATAATATTATTAGCATTATTTATGTATATATATATATAGTATACGGGATCGTGTAGTGGGTATATTATAACGTTTTACTCTCCCGTTCGTTCGACACGAACGATGACATCCTACAACTACTACGACAATACTATACTCACAATCGTTAATACCTTGTATTATCATAACATTATCTACAGAGTAATACGTTTTCCAGTGCGGACTTTAATAGGGTCTATATAGGATAAAGAATATTAAGTGTAAAAGGATTCGATTGGAACGACACACACCCGTCGAGTGTTTGTGTTTTTATAATATTACAGTCGACTCTTCATCGTTACATTACACGTTTTCCGGATTTCGCGACAACGACAAATAATAAACTGACTATACCTATATATGTACAGAGATCCCATCTTCTATTCTATATTATTATATATTATATTAATAACAATTATATATTATGACGTGCGCCGCTGCCGCCGTCTTCGTCTCCCGGAACCGTCCCGCGAGTCCTCATGTCGCGTTGCCCGGTCACGGAGCGTCGAGCGACACCATGCCCGGAGTCGGCACGAGACTCTGCAGGGACAAGTATCTGGACCGGTCGGACACCTCGACGTTGGTGATGTGCTCGAAACAGCACGGTTGCGATATGTGCGACTTGTCGGGGAGCCGGCGGACCGGGGCCGGTCTGTGTTTCTGTTTCCGGGAGCTCTTCGACCGGTTGCCGGGGCCCGACAGCCGGATGTTCTCCGGGTCGGAAGTGAGCCGGTCGATGTGCGACCACAGCTGCTGGGCGGCTTCCGAACAGTCGAAGCTCAACCCGATCAGCTGGGTGTGGTCGGTCGACAAGCACATGGTGTGGAACCCCTGGCTGGACACCTTGTACGAAGTCAAGTTGTCGATCGTGTCCCGCCACAGGGCGAAGCACGTGCCGCGCTCCACGAGAAGTATCTGGATCCGGGGCTTGTCCCTGGACCGGGTCTCTCCGCTGTCGTACAGCACGACCGGGATTCCGGTGAACTTCAGGTCCCAGCTGTTTTCCGGAGACGAGTTGTGCACGTACAAGTTGGCCATCGATCCGCACACGTACACCTGTAACGATTTTCGACGACATTATGATCTGTATATAAAATACACTATGTGATTTTACGATTTTGGCATAATTGGGTGACGTTTGTAGGTTATGAATGGGACGTGGGGAAAGCGGTAATATATATTATACTTATGGGACTTCGGTCGTTTACACTATTATATCGGCAAAGGTTTAGAATTTTGGGGAACGCGGTTGCAAAGCCTAAGTGTCAATAACTATACGTCATACTATTATATTATAGACGATTGCCGTTGTGTAATTTGTGTTGCCTATATGGACCGCCCGTATCGCAGATGTAATAATTCTTAATATTTTATGTCATTGTAAATTATTCGACATCAATCATAATAATATCATGAATGTGTAATGTGAAATGAATGCATATGTATTCATATATAAACTGGCTTGTTAGTGTAGTCATGAATCACTGTTACGTATATTTACATTTTTGGTAATTGAACACATCGTAGTAATAGTGAATTAGTGTAACCACGTCATTATTGCATTCTTAAGAGCATATCGCGATTCCTCTCTCTTCTTATGCATTATTCTTAGGCAATCATGTACGAATTAAGTTTATTTGGATTTAATTAATGGATTGTTTATTTAGGTTAATGAAATTACGAATTTGAATTATTGCGTTCACTTTAGCATATTAGTTATTAGTCTATTACCTACTCTTAAAAAATATTGCATTATTATAAGACGTATTCATACTGCCGTTTCAATGAAATCGGATAACTGGAGAAGTTATTTACTTTAAATTTTCCTGCTTATAATTTATCATGCTCAAAGAATACTGTAATAAACTAACAATTATATAAGTATTTATATAATTACATATTATTTTTTATTCATTAACACAATTAAACCTTTATAATATAATATTAATAAATTATAACTATTCGTTATAATAATAGTTTAGAAGTAATTTACGATTTTTATGTTACCGAGACATTTATCACTAATCAGTAATAAAGTGATACCATAAATTATAAAAAAATAGTAGGTATATCAGGTTATTAATTTGAGTGTCATTAGTCTTTTCTTTGTTAATTAATGGCTAAAATAAAATGTCACGATTAACAATACTGTTCATTTGAATTTGTATGGCTGTATATAATAATTAATCGATTATAGTTTATACTCTATACTTTATATTTTAATGACAACTTTGTCTCGGTATTTTCTAATTAATCAGATAATAGACCACGTAGACACTCGGTTATTATGATAATTGACAGTACATACAATTAAACATACATTTTTTTGAATATCATGTGAAATATAGCATTACAACTTTTCGTATCAACAGTACCTACGCGACTTTACCAGTTACCACACGCATCGTGCGACACGTTATCTGTCGTATGCTTGTAACCGTATACTATAATTGTACTCGTGTAATAATAAAAATTTAGCAGATAATACCTATTATTTTATGCATTTATGGTATTATTAGGGGATTTCGTTCGATTACATATTGTAACACGCTAAGATAAATAACGATATGCTCTTGAGTCATTATCCTTCGAAATTAATTCTTTAAACATTTGACACGTATAATCCAGACGTATCGAGTTTTTCATAGTTAATCTCAACCCGACATTGAATAGCTTGCATAAACATACTCGACACAACTATTACACGCTAAATTATATCCGATTATAATATACTCGTACAATCTTGTCCGTTTCGTTTAAATACTTATTTTAAAATATATTCGCATAGAATAGTTTGATAAAAAGTCCAGTTAGAGTGCAAACTGCATACATGTTTTATGAATAAAAATTATTATAAGTTAACTACAAAATCTTGTTTAACAACTTACAAGTTCGCAACGATATTATTTTTAAACGATGTATTATTATATAGCAAAACATGTGTAACACGAGTAATTTGTTAACATACATATATTTTTTAATGTTTGACTAAAAATATTAGTTACTATTATAGCCTTTAGTCTTATGATACGTGACAACTATCATTAAAAAAATGATTTTTTAATGGATTTATGACCGTTATTGTAATATAGCTTAATCAAAAATGTGTATTTGATTACAATAAGATGAATATTTAAGTATGCTGAAGTTGGTATTTCATACAATCATCTACCGCATTATAGTCACATGTGTGGTTGTAAGCAACTTGGTTATTAGTTATTACTAAAATTTTCAATGTTGTAATAAATTATTAATTATGTGTCTTCCAATTGAAAAAGGAAAAAATTCAACAGTAATTATTATATTTTTAGTTGAAATTGATTTCTAAAAAATTTATTCTGGTCTTTATTATCAATATAAAATCCTATATATAAATTTTAAAAATCCTATAAACTCAACTGAAATTATTTTTTACCTAGAGTATTGCAAGACACTTAATGTGTATTATATTAAGGCTAATAGTTATACCTGTGTTTTTAAGCCTTTGTAACAGGATTGCACTTGAAGTTGATCTTTATCTGAAAGTTCAGCACTCTCTACGCTGCTAGCACTGCTGCTGCTGCTACTACTGCTGCTGCTGCTACTGCTACTACTGCTGCTGCTAATTCCCATGTGTGAATCCATATTTTCCGAAAAATTACCACGGAGAGTCTGCTGTTGATCTTGTCTGTCCACGTTGATCAATGAACAAGCTGCATAGCCCGACGAAATCGAACTCTGAGCCACTGCAACGCCAGGTGGCATGTTTAGATCCTATAGAAAAATACGAGTTATTAGAAATACACATTAAATTCTCACACCAAACGTCCATTTAATCAGTGTAACAAGTTATTCTTTAACGCTGTAATATAGTAAAACGATAAGACATTTTTATCTTCTTAAGAGACAATAATAGTAACTACTATTATATTAGTATACGAATAAATTAAGCGTAGTAAATAGATAGTAATTATACATTTTTGACAATCTTTCTAATTAGGATCGTTTTTGCTTTCGTTACACAATCACTTGCAGGTGTTCAATGTATTACACTTTGTATCAACACCCTTTTTTTACACTTCTATAAATTACGATAATGATATCGGTCAAGACATTTAGAGACTATATATATTTCCGACGTGATTATATGATAGGTATACAAAAAATGAATTTTCAATTAGCGAGAAATGCAGTGGGAATTAAATATATAGATATATAGAACAAATAAAAAAACAAGTGCAATTAAGGCGGCTTATTCTCCTCTATCTCGCTCAAGTGAACTGGTCACAAACTCAAAAGAATGCAGTCATTCAAGTAAATAAAATTATAAAAATTACAGCCGACCAAATGCACAACGTTCATATAATAACGGTATGAAGATGTATTATATGTGTTGGAACGGAATTATTATGATGAGAATCTAATGGGCATTTTATATAACATAAGTAACGGCGGTAAATGAGTACTGCGACGTTAGATATTGCAATGTCATAGGCCATAATAGTAAGTCAAATATATTATACATATTTTGTAATATGTGTGCGCGACGTGTGAACAAACGTACACAAATGACAAAGGCGTATTATAAATATTATGCAATATATTTTATAGGCTAGAGCGGAAGATTTATTTAAATCGGAAATGTTTGATAGCCTATATATAATTATATTTTATTATGCGATTTACGATATACTTA